>NC_136067.1:2043623491-2044036023 GCF_964261635.1 Lissotriton helveticus
GGGAAGCCAGTGCAGGGATTTTAAAGCGGCGGAGATGGATGATTTTCTGGGCAGTTTTAGGACGAGTCGGGCTGCGGTATGGAGGATACTCTGGAGTTTGTTGAGAGTAGATTTTTTTGCTCCTGCGAGGAGACCGTTACAGTAATCCAGGCGGGAGATTATTAGGGCTACCGTGACCGTTTTTCTGGCGTCGAGAGGTAGAAAGTCGAAGAATTTCTTCAGGGATTTGATGATACCAAAACAACGGCCCGCTACGGTCCTGACATGGAGGTCAAAAGAAAGATCACTGTCAAATAGGATACCGAGGTTTTTTGCAGAGGTTACGGTATTGGGAGGGGCAACGGAGTTGTCTGGCCACCAGTGGGCCGGGCAGAATGTGGTATTTTTTCCCATGGGAAGGATCTCCGTCTTACTGGAGTTACACTTAAGGTGATTAACATCCATCCATCGGAAGACAGCTGTTAAGCAGTTTTTAAGATTTAGCTCTGCGTTCGTGGAGTTTTTCTCTAATGGTACAATAAGTTGGGTGTCATCGGCGTATGATGTTACTGGAATGCCGAATGACTCGGAGGGATATGAGAGGGATGAGGTATACATTGAAGAGGAGGGGGCTCAAGATTGAGCCCTGTGGGACCCCCGAGGAGACTTTCTTTTCGTTGGAGTGGAAAGGGCCGAGAGCGATGGTTTGGGATCTGTCGGTTAAGTAGGATTTGATCCAGGCCAGGGCAACATCAGAAATCCCTATATCAGCCAGTCTGTTGAGCAGGATGGTATGGGAGATGGTATCGAACGCCGCAGTAAGATCTAAGAGTATAAGGACGACGTTCATTTTCTGGTCTTGGAGCATTTTAACCGAGTCGGTAAGTTCAATCAAGGCCGTTTCGGTAGAGTGGTTGGGGCGAAAGCCAGATTGTTGCGGGTGTAGTATATCGTGAGTCTCAAGATATTGTTTAAGTTCCCTGTACACCATATGCTCTGTAATTTTACCTAAGGCCGGAAGAAGTGAGATTGGCCGAAGGTTGGTTAGATCTGTGGGGGGTTTGTTAGCCTTCTTCGTCAGGGGTTTAACTATGCCTTGTTTCCATAGGCGAGGGACGCATCCCGTACTTAAGGAGGAGTTGACTATTTCATTGATTATTGGGTTTACCACATCAATGAGTTGGTGCAGGATTTTTGGGGGACAGGGGTCAGAGGGCGACCCAGATCTGCAGGCCAGGATAACCTCTCTGGTTAGTTCGAGAGAGACCGGCGAGAATTTTTTTAGGGTAAACTCAGGTGGCGCCATCGGAGGATGGCCCGGTGAGAATTGGCTGGCTTGGGTGGGCAAAAAATCCTTTTGAATAGCTTCAATTTTTTCCTCAAAGTAATCAGCTATTTGGTTGCATAGCTCTTGGGATGGGGGTATTTCAATTTGGAGGGCTTTTGGTTTGGTAAATGATTTTACAATGGAAAAAGGTGTTTTTTGCTTCTGATTGGAGTCGTTGATGGCTTTGATATAGAAGGACTTTTTGGCGGATTTAATGACTGAGTGGTAGTCTTTTCTTAGTAGAGTGTGTGATAGACGATCAGTAGTGTCATACGCTGTACGCCACTTACGTTCAGCCTTTCTGCAGGAGAGGCGTGACGTGGCCACCTCAGGAGTAAACCAGGGGGCGTTAGATTTCTTTTTTTTGTCTGATCTACGGGGAGGGTTGGGGGAGGTCCGAACACTGATTTCGTGGGAGAGCCATCCTTGAAGGAGGTTGGCGTCGGCTTCAATGTCACCGGTGAGGGTGGGGGCATGAGATTGAGGGATAGGGTCGAGTTCGAAAGATTCTTGTATTTTTTTCCAGTTTACAAAGTTGTCGGGGAGCGAGTTGGATTTACTGGACAAAGGTGGGCGTGAATTTTTAATGTGGAAGGGGATCAAGCAGTGATCCGTCCAGATTTGAGGTACCGGGGGATGGGTAGTGAGGGAGGGAAGGTTGGAACACACGCCATCGAGTGTATGTCCAAGGATGTGAGTGGGTAAAGACACATTTTGCCGAAGGTTAAAGATGGCTAGAGTCTGTAGAAGGTTTGTAGTCTGTTGGTCCGAGTTGGATTCAAGGTGGAGGTTAAAGTCTCCAAGCAGCGTGAAGTGGGGGTATCTAAGCAGAAGATGACCCTGAGTATCAGTAAGTGTGTCAAGAAAGTTGGAGGGATTGCCAGGTGGGCGGTAGATGAGGCCGCCTGTGAAGGATGAGGAGTTGTTAAGTTTAATTGAAAAACCAAGTCCTTCGGTGTATTTCAGGGTAGTTAGGTTGAAGGTGTGACAGGGAAAACTGTTTTTGAGTACTAAAGCAACTCCGCCACCTCTTCCTTCTGTAAGACTGCCAATTTGGATGCATACGAAATCAAAGATGCTGCTGGTGTGTGTGCTTTGAAGAAAATATCTTCGGTTCCCTCCTCTTAAAAGTCCTTAACTTCTTCCTTGGGATTAGCATCTCGAGAGAAATGGTTGTTCTATCAACATTAGCTTAAAGTTTTTAGTGAAAATCCAATGGGGCATAATCGAAATGCTCAGATTTAGCGCACTACAGGACCACCACATCTTCATCCACTATATTAAATAGTAAATTTGCCAGGATGTTCTAGGTGATGTTTGGGTGAGCAGAATAATAGACATCGTTGAGTGCAGGGCAAATTGAGTAGGTGCCACTCGTCATCAATGAAGCTGGCGTTGACAAAGTGTGTAGTCAACAAGGACAGCTTCTTGGTGGACGAGGGCCTCTTGGTCTCTGCTAAAGCGGTCTGACAAATTGGCAACTGACAACGTCGGTTATTGATGGTGGACTTGGTAACAGAGTTGTGGTGGATGATTCTATCTCTAATACAGACTATGGC
This sequence comes from Lissotriton helveticus, assembly GCF_964261635.1. Taxonomy (NCBI): domain Eukaryota; kingdom Metazoa; phylum Chordata; class Amphibia; order Caudata; family Salamandridae; genus Lissotriton; species Lissotriton helveticus. The sequence continues at coordinate 2,043,626,357 of NC_136067.1, forward strand.
CAATGTGGCCTTTGTTAACGGGTGGGTCATTGATGAGGAAGTTGACGATAAAGATCGAGCATGCCAACTGCATTCTTCTTGGCACTAAAGTTGATTATATGACCTTTGCAAAGGAGTGATGTAGCTGCCGATGCTGTAAACATGTCAACGGTGGCAACAAAGTTAAACTAGGTGGAGTGTGTTGTTAAAGAGTGAGTCGTCGCAAATGACATTTGAAGAGAAAGGCATTCTTTCAAAAGAGGGCACCAGGGTATTCCGTGTAATTTCTCGCTTTTGTCGCCAGGACTGGATTCCTCAACAATTGTCTTTTACTGCCTGTAGTAAAACAGGAGGCATCAAGCAGACTTTTCTCCTGAAGCGCAGGCCCCAGTATGGCAAAGACAATGGTCTTCATCCCAGTCTCCCGTGTGGTGTCATATTGAGGTACATGGCTTTGGCAACACCAGTAAAGAAAATCTTCATGAAGGTGATCAAGAAGGCTTAGGGGAATTATGCTCTGAAGAGAGACTTCTTCTCTTAAGAAAGAGTTCTTGTTATAATGAAGACATTAAATTCCTGTTGTAGACCAAATCCTCAGGACAATAAAAGATAAAAGGAATGCAGAATCCCTCAGCTGCAGCTAGATTTAGCTTGAAAATTCTGAGAAGCAAATACGTAAAAAACAAAAGCTATACATTTGATCAGGAAATATCTGTAGTCCGAATCCATATTCTAAACACAATATTTTTTTCTGAGAGAAAATATCCAAAGACAGCAGAATTCTTCGGGGATGAGGTGCACACAATGTGCAGTGGCAAATATGAAGTACGGTGGCCTCTGGATGAGCCTTCTAACCTGGGCTCTACCACTAAAAGTGCGGTGGCATCTGCTTTCAACACATTGGACCGAAAGGGGTTTATGGGTGTAAGAGCGAGACATCTTGCCCTATCCAGTGACTAACTGAAATTCCACAGAGGAATGTTGTGCTGTAAATGTGGAGTGCAAACTGCCACCATGTTGCTTTTGAGAGTGGCTGCAAGGCTAGAAGTAGCATCCAGAGCTATATATCCCTTGACATAGTCTCCTTTTACATTTGAAACTGCTGCTTTCTCACACATTTTTGGGTTTTATCAATGCATTTCAAGTGACAGAAGGCTTTAAATATGCACCAGAAACTGTGGCACGTTTTAGTTGCGAACTGTTACTTACGGAAAAAGTCAATTGCAGGCTAGGTCTACAATAATCGTTAATTATGTTAGTCAACACAGTGTTCATTCAGGTTCTCTTCCTTTCATATATGTCCTCTTCTTGGCTTAAATGTTCTCTCAGACCTCAAACACCACCACTTGGTTCAGAGATCTATAAACTACAGCTCACAGGTTTGAATCCCTGTGGGTCAGCTAAGCCCTTCTCAGATTGTTGAAACTACCATTGAAATAACTACTGAAAAGTCCAATTGGACTGGGAATGACAGAAAGGAAATCAGTGATTTTTAGATAATTTGCAATCGTACCTTTACCTTTCCCATCAGGTCAGAGGAGCACAGAAATGCCAGCACCGTTCTGAAACACGTGGCGTATGTTTTCTTATCATAAACTCCTTTTTCTTAAGAGTATATTTAACTTCTGTTAACACATGATTCAGCAGAACTGGAGTATGAGAGATCTGCTATTGCTCCCTGCCCTAAGTCTACCACTTAAGGTGAATATGAATCGAGGAAAATCACATGGTACAGACCACTGCCAGTATTAAGTGACTACGAGATACAGCTCATTATTCGGGGCAGCCAGAAAACATTGTGTTCAGCAACATACATTTACACCGCAGCATTTTTAGTGCCAGAGAATGCACAAAACAATGTTTGAATTCCAATCAAAAAGGCCCACCATTGTGCATACTATCCTCTTGCTAGTGATGTTTATGGTGAAACCTCAAAAAACACAGTTTATGAGGTTTAAGAACCCAAGCAACTATAAAGCACAATAATCCCATTTCCCTGCTCACTCCAAAATCACAATCACTCTCACCCAGTGAGTACAGAAATTACAGCTAGGTGATGTTCACAAACTGCAAACTCTTGGGGAGAACGTACGTCTGTTGCTTATTAGGTGCAGTTTACATCGGCTATCCACAGCCACACTGAGCAGAGCAGCCTCGTTGTCCCCTCGGAGCGCGCGTCCACTGCGCGTTTCGGGCAGGAAGGCGAGGTCAGTAACCACGATGCCATGGGCTTCCTCCACGTAATACAGCTTCTATAGGAAGACAAGAAGACAAGAGAATGGAAAATTGACAAATGCAAGTAAGATATCTGACGAATAAGTAGGGACGTTTGTTCTTTGATGAAACATCTTAGAGATAAGAAAAGAAACACTTGAAACTGCAGTACTTCTGAAAGTCGCTTGACAAAAAGCTGTGCAAAACTGGTTAAAACAGCCAAGGGATATTGGGTGCAAGTAAACATCTGTGTTTTCTTAACACAAGTTAGGCCTGATGCAGTGCAACACAAAATAGAAGGCACCATCACACTGGTTGTTGGGAAAAGTACTACATTCTACACAGCAATAACAAACACAGATTTTTCAAAAACTCATTTGTAGGAGGGAAGACTTCTTTGATTCTCCACAGTATAAATATGCTCAGTAAAAAAACATGTCTACAGGAAGAGTTCTTGCTTTCTTTGAAAGAATAGCTAATGACTGTGTTGCTGTTCATGGGCACACGTTGCTCTTTGGAAGTTGGAACAAAAATCCATTTAGCTGAAGATATGATTTTACTCCTTTCTCTTACAAAGTAAGTTAAAGCATGCACAAAACCAAGTCGTAAACTTCCACCTGAATGGCATTAGACTTATAAAGTAAGTACCATTTTACATTTTCAGGAATGGCTTCTTGCTGGTTTACCATCTCTCACATTCAAACTACCATCAAATAATGTAATATCTTTTAAAAAACAAGAAATAGATCTAAAATGTTGAAACTGTCTGCTGCTGAGAAGCAGCAATGTCTAAGACCAACAGACTGAGAACTTCTGGGGATCCACAATAATCGTGGTGGAGGTCTAGGGAAATGTGATATATGTCACCGTGAATAAAGGGAACAGATACTTCCTGGGTATAACTGGCCTAAAGCCAACCAGGCAGTGCTCGGTGGACTGGTAAGGCAGATCAGACTGTGGGCCGGATTTTTGGCTCTTTGTCGGCTTCTTTTACGGTCATCTGGGCCAGATTTGACTGTCAATTTTCTGTTATTAAAACAAACATTGGCAACAGCAAGCACAAATCCATGCAGTCTTCCATATGATTTGATTGATTTGATTTAAAGACTTGTAGAGCGCACAAATGCCCTGGGGCGTCTTGGCGCTGGGTCGAATGTACAGAGTCTAGGCCTGCCAAGCTGGCGAACGTCTAGACCGAGAAGGGCCAGGTTTTTACGGCTTTCCTGAACACTGGAAGTGAAGGACTATTCTTTACCGAAAGAGGCAGCAGATTCCATGCCTTGGCTGCATGCAGCAGGAAACTTCTCCACCCCCCATCCATACCTTATAAAGACATTCTAAAAGTTAAAAACTGTCCCAATTTGCAAACATGTACCACTTTTTTAGACATTTAATTAACTAATGAGGGCTACTGTTATTTTGACGCCTGGTCTATTTTCTGCCCCAGTCCTACCCTGACCAACTCCTGCTAGAGAGAGTCAGAGCCCACCCTTTCACATCCACAAAACAATACAAACAAAACCTACTTTTTAAACCATGCCGAATTTGTGGAGAAAACATGCAAGATTCGGAAAAAGGGGTTGTTGGTAGACTGTTCAGTGGTTGAAGCACAGCAAACACATATTTAAAAGGTTGTAACTGATGACATTACAGGAGAAGCAGGGCTTGGCAGAAAAAACAGGATTTGATTGGAAAATGTGAGAACTGGTACTATACCTGAAGTGAAAAAGCAATGTATATTGCAACAGATCCTGTCACTGTCCCCAAACCAAGGAATGTCCCAGAGTCACTAGGAAGGAAGGAACACACTCTTAGATATGAACATCATACGGTGCCAGATCAACATCACTCACATTGATGGAGAAGTTCTGCATGCCAAACATCTATTTTCAGCCGCATTCACCCATAAGCAGACCACGTCAATGTTAATATGCAAGCATCTGAAAGGGAAGTGTGACTGCACAACTAATGTGGTATAAGTCTCTATCCTTCTCAGTTGTAGTAGTACAAGTGAATCTACCTGCACGCTCAAATGTATGCAGGTCTGCACACAAAAGAGCTGTAATCCTTGCTTTTTAATAGGCAGACACAATCAAGTGAGGTCAATTCAAGTACCTGGTAACCAGTGCTTAATTTGAGCTGGTGGTTTCGGGTATACAGCACCGGCACTTAATTCTCAAAACCGGCACTAATGACAGTCTACCACATGGTCACTCTCTAATTTTAAGATTAGCACAACAGCGGTGTTTAATAATTCAATATACATTAAAAATGAAACACTCTAGAGAAGGGTTTTTAGTGACCAGGAACATTTCTTGGCGCTCTGCTAATTGACGCAAGTGTCTGGATAAAAAACAAATCAGTATGGTGCAACCAGGTGAGGGGATAAACCCTGTAACCCCTCAATTGCGTGTGGGTAACTCCCTCACAATAACAAGTAAAGCAACAACCTAAGCACACATAATAGTAGATAAACAGTATGTAGGTAAATACAAGAACTACAGTGTAGTAGCCACAATTTCGAAAGAAATATCTTCAGACGAGCTGGATAATGTTCAGTCTTTTAATTTTTCTTTAGTTTAGAGCCAACAAACAGAAGGAAACCAGCCGACATGCGTTTTGTCGCAAGTGGAAAATAATTCAACGACTTCCTCAGGGATGGGAAGGATACAAGGAGTAAGTATGATACATATATCATGGCAAAACATTAAAAGTATTGTGAAACGGAGACGATTTAATCCGAGTACAAACAGCTTCTTAGTTGAACCCCACATCACCATATTGTGTCACAAGAAGTGCAAAGATGCATAACTGAAAGTATACGGCAAGTGCTCATGTCATGGGTGGAAAAAACATTCCAAAAAAATGACTTTCAAAGTACCCTACGAATGAGAGTATGACTAGCCAAAGATCATGCATGGATACTAGGTAGCATGTGAGGGATATGGGTCATTGAACAAGTACGTATGAAGATACTCTGTTGTACTTGTATATGGAGGATAGTTGTCTTGGTCGTCTGTAAGAGGAAATGGAGAAAGAGAAGGAAAAGATAATAAGGAAATAGCCATAGGAGTAGAGATTTGGGAATTAAAAGACGAAAGTATAGTGCAGGTCTATCAGACTAGTGCAAATAGAAACTACGAGTGAAAAAGGGGGGACGAGAAAAAGGGAGGGGAGATAATAGAAAATGAGGAAAGAAAGTAAAACAAGTGCTTATCGCTCAGCCGGTGATAATTCCAACCCGGCTGGGTTAAACACTCAAGGAGATTTGGCTGACTCTAGGGGTACCTAGGGATTGAAAGGTAAAGAAGGCTATTTCCTGATTATCTTTTCCTTCTCTTTTTCCATTTCCTCTTACAGAAGACCAAGACAACTATCCTCCATATATACAGGTAGTTCAAGTTCCAAAATTTGTATAGCGCACTACTCACCCAGAGGGTCTCAAGGCGCTTGAGGGATGGGGGTGATTTACTTCTCGAATATCCAGGTTTTTAGTTGCTTTCTGAAGGAGAGGTGGTTCTGAGTGAGGCGGAGGTGAGTGGGGAGAGAGTTCCAGGTTTTGGCCGCTAAGTAGGAGAAGGATCTTCCTCCCATGGTGGATCTGTGGATGTGCGGAATTGCGGCGAGGGCTTGATTGGACGATCGTAGTTGGCGGGAGGGGGTGTAGAAGTATAGACGCGTGTTGAGGCATTCGGGTCCTAGGTCGTAGAGGGCTTTGTGTGCGTGGGTGAGGGGACGGAACGTTATTCTCTTGTTGACAGGGAGCCAATGAAGGTCTTTCAGGTGGCCAGAAATGTGAGCATGCCGAGGGATGTCCAATATGAGTCTGGCTGAGGCGTCTTGGATGCGTTGGAGTTTTTTCTGTAGTTTGGCTGTGGTGTAAAGGGTGTTGCCGTAATCCAATCGGCTTGTGACCAGTGCGTGGGTGACCGTCTTTATTGTTTCGTTGGGGATCCAACGGAAGATTTTTTTGAGCATTCGTAGGATGTTGAAGCAAGATGATGAGACGGCGTTGACTTGTCTGGTCATCGAGAGGGAGGAGTCCAGGATGAAGCCCAGGTTACGTGCGTGGTCTGTGGGTATGGGTGCGGTTCCGAGGGCCGGTGGCCACCATGAGTCGTCCCAGGCAGAGGGGGATGGCCCTAAGATGAGAACTTCTGTTTTGTCCGAATTTAGTTTTAAACGGCTGTTCATCCACTCGGCTACTTCTTTCATTCCTTCGTGTAAGTTGGTTTTGCCGGTGATTGGGTCTTTGGTTAGGGAGAGGATCAGCTGGGTGTCGACTACGTAGGAGATGATGTTGAGGTTGTGTTGGCGAGCGATAGAAGCGAGAGGACTCATGTATACGTTGAAGAGGGTGGGACTGAGTGATGAACCTTGTGGTACGCCGCAGATGACTTCGGTTGCCTCTGATTTGAAAGGGGGGAGGCGGACTCTCTGGGTTCTTCCGGTGAGGAAAGATATGATCCAGTCCAATGCCTTTCCTTGTACTCCGATGTTGCTGAGGCGTTGTATGAGGGTGCTATGACAGACTGTGTCGAAGGCTGCGGAGAGGTCAAGTAAGATGACAGCAACTGTTTCTCCGTTGTCCAGTAGTGTTCGGATATCATCTGTTGCTGCGATGAGGGCGGTTTCGGTGCTTTGTTTGGCTCAGAAGCCGGACTGTGAGGGGTCGAGGGATTTGTTAGATTCGAGGAAGGCGGCGAGCTGACCGTTGACGGCTTTCTCGATGACTTTGGCGGGGAATGGGAGGAGCAAGATGGGGCGGTAGTTCTTAAGTTCGGTTGGGTTAGCCGTGGGTTTCTCAAAAGGGCGCTGAGTTCGGCATGTTTCCAGTTTTCCGGGAAGGTGGCGGAGTAGAGGGAGCAGTTGATGACATCTCAGAGATGGGGTGCGATGATGGAGTTTGCTTTCTTGAAGATGTGGTGGGGACATGGGTCGGTTGGCGATCCTAAGTGGATGGGATTCATCAGGCGGATGGTGTCTTCAGTGGTGATTGGGTTCCAGGCGTAGAGGTTGTTAGAGGGGGGTTTTGGTTCAGAGGTGGGTGGAGTGGGCTGATCTTCGGATTGGTTTTGAAAGCGGTTATGTATTTCGGCGATTGTGTTGTGGAAGAATGATGATAGAGAGTCGCAGAGGTCTTGGGAGGGGGTAATGTCGTTAGTGCCGGCGGAGGGGTTAGTGAATTCTTTGATGATGTTGAATAGTTCCTTGCTGTTTTGGGCATTGTTGTCAAGTCGATCCTTGAATGCTGATTTCTTGGTGGATCGGATCAGTTGGTGGTGTTTGCGGGTGGCGTTCTTGAAGGTGGCTAGGTTGTCAGTGGTAGGGTTTTTTCTCCAGGTTTTCTCGAGAGTCCGACAGAGCTTCTTGGATTTCTTAAGGTCATCGTTGAACCAGGGGGCTTTTTTGTTACCTTGCTTGATTAGATGGTTTTTCAAGGGTGCTAGTTCGTCTGCGCTGTGGGTGATCCATTGTGTGAGGTTGGTGGCTGCTTGGTTTGGGTCCGATGAATTGGCAGGGGGGTTTTGTTGAAGCGATGTGAAGAGCTGGTCGGTGGTGATTTTGTTCCAGTTTCTTCGGGGAATAGGTTGTGGGGGGTTATGGGTTGTGGATTTTTTGTAGTGGAAGTGAACACAGCTGTGGTCCGTCCAATGGAGAGCTGTGGTGTGATCGAAGGAGATGTGCTTGCTGGAGGTGAAGATAGGGTCAAGCGTGTGTCCGGCAGAGTGGGTGGGGGGTGTCAACGAGTTGTTTGAGACCGAGATTGGCCAGGTTGTCCAGAAGGGTGGTGGTGTTGTTGTCGTTTTTCTTATCCAGGTGGAAGTTGAGGTCTCCCAGTAGAATGTAGTTATCGGATGGGAGGGCATGAGGGCTGATGAAGTCAGCGATGTCTTCACTGAATTGTGAGCGGGGTCCTAGGGGTCTGTAGATAAGGGTGCCTCTGAGTGTGGTTTTGGGGTCGGTGAGAATCTGGAAGAGAAGGTGTTCTGCGGTAGCGAGGTTATCGTCGGAGCTGGTCGCGATGCGGATGGTGTTCTTATGGATGATGGCGATGCCTCCTCCTGTTTGGCTGGATGCGGTCCTTTCGGATGATCTTGTAGGTGTCCGGGATGGCTATGGCGATGTCGGGGGCTGATGAGGCGTTCATCCATGTTTCTGTAAGGAAGGCAACGTCCGGCGATGTAGTGTCAAGTAGGTTCCAGAGTTCGATGGAATGTCTGTGGATTGAGCGGGTGTTGAGCAGGAGGCACTTTAGGTGGTTGGTGTTGGAGCTCTGTTCGGAGTTAGAGGATTTGGTGTGGGTTCTGATGCAGTCAAACTTGCAGGAGTGGCAGGTGAAGGGTCCATGGGTGTGGCCTGGGACGGCTTGGATGCAGGTAGGGAGCCGGCCGGGGTTAAGCGCAGAGAGGGTAGCAGCGTCGTATATTATGCGGATGGAATGGGATTTGCGAGGACCAGGGGGTCTGGCGCTGGGCGCGGTCCGGGCGCGGACGGGCGTAGATGGGCATAGACAGGCATAGACGGGCGTAGACGGGCGTAGACGGGCGTAGACGGGCGTAGACGGGCTTACCTTTGGCACGCCTTCGGCGCGCATGGGGCACGTCCGCTGCATGCGTAGGCATCTGCCATATGTGGCTAGTGGAAGGGGAGGGGCGGGGGAGGAGCAGCTGGGAGGCGGGAGCGGGGTGGAGATCAGGGCAGGGAGGCACGACAACAACAAAAATGGCAGCAAGCCAATATCGAAACAGGATTGGGGCACAATCGGAAATAGCGCGATGCAAATGGCAGGGGCACCGGCACAATCAGGCACAAATGAGTCTACAGGCAGCACAGCACAATTTCAAATTATCGTCAAAGCGCACCTTGGCAATCAAGCGCTACGATCTAATTGACATAAGCAATTAATAAATAATAAACAGGCGGGGCAATCTGGCGCTACGATCTCAAATTAATAATCAATCAGGCTAAAGCAGTTGTGGGAGCAAGGCGAGATAAGAACTCAGCAGTGTGGCGGTAAGCGCTACGATACCAGGCGAAGCAGGGAGCAGCGTGGGGAGCGACCGCTTCTGAAGGTAGCAGGACGAGTATCTACATACGTACTAGTTCAATGACCCATATCCCTCACATCCTACCTCGTATCCATGCATGATCTTTGGCTAGTCATACTCTCATTCGTAGGGCACTTTGAAAGTCACTTTTTTTGGAATGTTTTTTCCACCCATGACATGAGCGCTTGCCGTATACTTTCAGTTATGCATCTTTGCACTTATTGTGACACAATATGGTGATGTGGGGTTCCACTAAGAAGCTGTTTTTACTCGGATTAAATCGTCTCCGTTTCACAATACTTTTAATGTTTTGCCATGATATATGTATCATACTTACTCCTTGTATCCTTCCCATCCCTGAGGAAGTTGTGGAATTATTTTCCAATTGCAATGAAACACCTGTCGGCTGGTTTTCTTCTGTTGGCTTTAAACTAAAGAAAAATTAAAAGACTGAACATTATCCAACTCATCTGAAGATATTTCTTTCGAAATTGTGGCTACTACACTGTAGATCTTGTATTTACCTACATACTGTTTATCTACTATTATGTTTGCCTAGGATGTTGCTTTATACATTAAAAATAAAAATTCAGACTATTCCACACAGTTCTTACAGCTCTGGGGAGCCTGGAATAGTCGAAATTGTAGGAGTGTGATGTTTGGTCGCTTTGCTGGTACGGTTATTGGCAGTACTGGCAGGGGCAACGGGTGGTGTAAGCTGCAGGGGGCTTCCTGATTAGGGCTATGGCACTTTCTTTTTTCTTAACTTTACAATTAATCATTCCTAGTAACCATGCTAAACAGAAGGATCCGGGGTCCCCATTATCAACATGTACCTTAAATCAGCCCCACATGTAAGGTTACGCACAACAGGAGCATTTCATTTCCTGATGGCACACAGATTATATTTAATCTACATACTGGGACCAATTTGGGGACCATGCAGGCTTGTCACCTGAACACAATGAATAGCTGAAATCTAGCCAGCTTCAACTCAGCAGTAAAAAGACACCTTATTGTCCCAGATCCCCCTAGATGGTTACATGTGTGGCTTATAATCTTTCCATTGTCGGACCAATGCCTCCACCCATCAAGCTAAATGAAGACCTTAGGAGTCACACTGGATGCTAATCTAAGCAAGAAAGCACAGCTTTTCTTCGTTCTCAGTAGCATCTTATTTGTTGTCATCTCACTCAGAAAAAGCATTAATCTTCTTCGATTCACTGTCCGTGAGAGCTGTGGTGGTGGAAGCCCCAACCAACTCCAGGCAAGATTACACAAATACCCTATATTTAGGCATTAATAAAGAATTGCTGAAATAAATGCTGTACTTCGTCTAACCCTTGGTCTGCAGAAATAGAACTGAATCTCAGATGCCAGAAGAAACGTGCACTGGATTTAGTGGGAGACAGAGCCCACTTTTAAATCTTAACTTGCAGAACAGAAGAATGCAGGGTATTGCTCTTTGCTATCTGAGGGAAAGAAAACCTTAACTCCATCATAGATCCATATAGATCTATGACAGCTCCACCGACACATTTTTGCTTCAATTCGATGGGGAGCACAACCTGTTCATGCTATGCATCAAATTATGGAACTCTCTCCGGAGACAGATCTGTTAGGAGCCAATTTTTAGTCAATTCTGACTGTCGGTCTAGTCTACACGGTTTTTCCGAATCCTTCCTTATGCCAGGTCAGTGTGGGTCAGATTCACCGATGTGTAGAGTGAGCTCAATAACTATTTTTCACTTTTTTTCATTAAAACCACACATGTGAGCCATGATGTAGCACCAAGCAGTATTGCTTTCACAGATGTTATGGAGAACCTACATTGTGCTTCTCTGAGGTTTCTTTAAAATGAATTAGCTATATAAGCCAACGTAAAACTGGCAAAGGCAGCAACGGTATGGGACACAGAAACTCAAGCACTTGCACTTCTCAGTCCCCATGTCACTGCAAGAGTTAAGTATTAAGCTTTGAAAGAAATCTTACATACACAAACTTAACAATTCCCACATAGATTCCCCAAGCCTAATAGTATTCCTGTGTGTTTCCCACTTGTGCTTCACAAAGAATTTGCAAAATGTATTGTTCAAATGACTTCAATAAAACAGCACCCAGGTTCCCAAAGGTGGGAGCAGCACAGAAAACTACAGCATAGAGAGGTTTTTAGTACCTGACTGAGAGGCAGGAAATGACTTCTTTCCCACAAGGTTGTGTTAGCAGCGGTAAGTAGCTCTTTCCATCCCACTTGGTGATGTAGCACGGCGGGGGCTTGCGCTCCCTCTTGTATGGAATTTGAACGGTATAGAGGCGGAGGGCATCCTTGTCATCCTCCACCTTTCCAAATCTTTGGGTAAAAAATAAAGGACAATTACATTTTAAAAGTCGATAAACATTAATTCAAACACACCATTGGGAAGAAGGTGGGGATATGTCTCACAAATAGGAGAAGGAGGTGTATTACATTTACACAATTATTCATTTCTTGACAATATGTCTGTACCCTTAAATGCAACCTCCATTGAAGGGATGAAGGAACAGGAAACGGAGTAAAACTAAGTTATGTAGGGGTTAAAGACGCATGCAGGTCCCAGACTACATCACCTCCCAGTCCAGTAAGGTGTAATACTGGCAAAGTGTATCTGAAATATTCCACCACTGTGACACTCGGAGGAGTTCTGTGTCAATGGGAGGAGCTCACTGTGCAGAGGAAAAGGATCCTCTAGTTCAGAAAGTACAAATGAGTGAAAAGGTTTTACAGCTGGAGAAGTGCTAGTAACTGTGAATGAGTCAGAAGCTCGTCATGTCATGGCTTTTTGGAATTCTGTCTCACCAATATACTAGCATGATAACCATGGGATACTGCTTGCAGCAAAGGAATGCTAGTGTCCCAATGAGACCACATGTTCATTAGCTTAATTCAAAGCCCAACGGGTCCATAGATTGGTCTATGCAACTGAAGATGAGAGTTCTCTCTGTCACTTATCCTCTGTGCCAGACTTCTCTCTGTGCAACTGTGCCCTTTTGTGGGTAACAGAGTACTCACAAACTTTTTATTAATTCATTCGTTCATTCAAGCAGACCTTTCCATTATGCTGCCATCGCCATTTTGCGACTTTCTCAAGCTAAATAAGACAATCAAATACTTAATATCCACATTGCTCCCATGATTCAAGTGCATGACAGATCAACACTGAACTACAGCAATGCTCTTTATCGAGATCGGCCAAACAAACTTCTCGGTTGACACTTGTCCCAATATAGGCCACCGTACAAACGTGAGCAAAGCACCCCTTCCCCTCCGAGATGTCATTGGATTTCAGTAAAATCTGGGTTTTAAAAAATAGATTGTTGTTAAACAATCTCTTAATTGAAGGGGTTAGTATGTGTTAAAAGTGATGAAACGAAATGTGTTATAAATGAAAAACACAGGTTTTGACTAGTCTATAAAAAGCTATACTCAGCCTTCATCTACATGTGGCAACCCAGAGCAACCCATCACACTAGCGAAGCCTGGGTTACAACCAAGCAAGCCTGCAGAAAGGAGAGAGGCAGCTTTTTGATACTGCATGGATAAGGGGTAACAAGCTCCAAATGAGCTGTGACCATTACCGCTACTGGCTCAGGACTACCCACTAGAAATGCAAGCCGTCAAAAATCCCAATTTGCTAAGGAAAAAAGTAGATTCAAGTTCTGTCTATTGAAACTCATCTATGTGTTAGCAACAGCCACAGAGGATAGCAGATGCATCCATGTGGAGGATCCAGTGGGTGTCAATAAGAATACGTAGCGAGTCGATTAGGCAAGAGAACGGCCTTAAATTAACATGTAAAATAAATGAGTTCACCTCCCGGGAGCTCTGTAGGGAATAGCATATACTGGTACGGGAAATGGTAGCACAGCCACCCACTGTATAACGCTAGCCAAGATGGAAGCAACCCACTTGAGGTCACGATCTTGAACCCCAGCTCAGTGAATCCAGCCAAACACAAACCCAGGTCGATGGTGTTGAATGCAGTGACATATACGCTCATGACTCGGCAAATATTCATCCTTCTCCTAATACTGTCCAAAAGTGGGATATATTGCGTTGCCCCTTTGAAGGTGAAATTCACCCAAAACTTTAATTAATTTATTTCACTGTTTTATATAGTACGAGACAGGAAAACAGTGGTCCATATCTCTCAATGTTTCTATGAAAGCTAAAAAGATGTCCACCACTCACTCTGCAAAGCAGGTGTTGAGAAAGAGGGAATATCGGCATATCACTGTTTCGCAATGTTAACCTTTGCGCCACTGGCAACACAAGTGCTCTGCTTTCAATGCCTGACAATCACAGAAGACTCAAAGGCTAACTCAATGGTTTGATATAAATCTTAACTAACTAGATGACTTAGAGATGCATTTCCAGGCTCTTTTGGGAACGAAGGGCACTAAACAAGGCAACTGAGGCACTAATATTGATTTCAGTCAATGGACCGGAGTTGCAGTAACTAGCTGAAGGTACTCATTGTTCCCCCTGTAGCTCTAGTTCGACATGCTGTGACTGTGCAACGACATTTCAATTCTCTTTACTCTCGCATGAAAAGGAACAGGACTGTTAATTACACAACTATGGTGAGCATGGAACTTTAGCACACCTGAAGATTAGAGTTAGTCTGGAACTGGAACTGAAAACATTAATTTATCATAATAAGCAATTATTGGCTGCGGCCTCCAGAGCACTCTCCAGATCAATGTCCATTCAACGCAGGTCGTCGGCGACAGAGGAACCTTGCTATTTCGTATCTGGAACATTGCTGTTGATCCACCAATTCTGAATTACTTTCGATGTTCATAACACCGAAAGTAACGCTGTGTAGTAGTGCTTTTACTGTCATGAATTTAGAAAGCAAGTGTCTTTAAGTAGGCCTTATAACCCATAGCACTTTTGCTATAACACACTTTCCTATTACAATTGAAAACCTAGAAATAATAATCCATGGTGTATCACATTTAAGAGAAATAGAAAAAAGTGGATTAACAAAGTGAAATTATAATTAATAAATCAACAGATATTGTTGTTTCACCAATTTAAAGCTGTTCTATAATGTGTTTGCAAGTGGAGATCCAAGTGACGCATTACTTATTACGTGACAGTTCTTCATAGGGCGTTAATGCAGATTGCTCACACTGTAAAAGGAAGCTTACGAAGAACAGGCGCGTAAGGTCACCCAACGATTAATGATAAATACAAGACAGTGATCAGCTCTGGAGCAAGACTGTCAACCGATGGATTATAAAGCTAATAGTGGATGTCAACAGTGAATATGTGGCCTGAACAAAGAAGGTTAGTGTCTGAAGGTGGAATAAGACAGTGGTGGGAATCATGCCCTGTTTGAAAAACTGTAAAACATGCTTACTATGCCAATCTTTACATTAGACCATATACCTGACTTCCTACATGTTCTTAAAAAAATGAAAAATCAGAACAGCAGAGAAATGTGTCTGCTTTGTATTCGTTGATAGAGCAATTAACATACACGTCAGGTAAGTATTTGCATTTGTTATTTCCAACATGAAAGACATTTGTCTGCTTATCAAAACGAAAGCTTTCGAAGCCAGGCACTGTCTCAGGCGCAATGAGGCCCTGGCTAATGTTACAACGTGCATCATTATGGCCAATCGATCACAACAGGCATTCACTATGGCAGTGAAACAGTAAATTAGGTCACACTTGGTTTGATATTAAATATGAGATCATTACCTGCATGCTTGGTACCGGTAGGCTTTGTCTGGGATTGCGGGAAGGTTCTCGTTCCATTGAAGAGCGGTTACGAGCCGATCCTTTTTCCACACACAGCACTGGAAGTCATGTCCTACAGACACTATCTGTGGGAATATCAAACATTGCTTGATAAAGACCTCCCAGATAGAAGCTCATACATAGTACTGATAGAAGTGAAAGCAGTGGTACGTGGATGCATTCATTTAGATCGAATGCTGTGTTAATTGCAAAAGAACAAAATAGAGAGGCATTTCGGAGCCAACAGGCTTGATAGTGACACTCGAGCAGGCAAATGAATAAAAATCACTTGCTTTGTGCTTATAAAATATGGATGAGATAAAGAATTAAAAGTGTGATGAAAGAGTGTACTTGTCAGATGTAATATAGCCCCTCAAGCATTCCACCAGACAAAGAAGGATACACCAACCAACCAACTGAAAGATGAAACTAAAATAATCCTATCGACTGATCCAAGACGTAATTGACAATTTCTCAGGCAACAGACTAAAGGATCCTAGCGGCAGCGAAGCCAATGGCTGACGGGGGTGGTACCTGATCCTTTAGAGTACTGTATAATACAGTATGCTTGCTGTGAATGTCACCAGCCCATTACGGATCAAATCAAAAAAACAATAACACCTTACGGGTAATTCCAAAATTATGTATAAAACCTCTCAATGCTTTTTAATGGTCTCAAACACATGTTTTGTATGTGTAACCTACAGTATGTTGAATTTCAGGGTGGAATTCCAAAATAGTGATTTGCAGAATTAGTATTTAATAAATCCATCAATACCTGGAATTTTCAAGTTACGGTTAGGTATGAGAGATGCATTTTACCAGAGGAGGGGGGGAGGGGCCAGGATACTCACAGCTTTTCGACAGAGCATACTCTACAAAGAATGCTATATGCACATCATTAGCCAGGTCATACCTATAAAAGGCCAACACATCTATAACCCTCGTTAAAGGTCAGGCTGAGCCAAAGAGCATCCTTTGTTTTCCATAAAACACTAATGGATCAGGTAATTTCTTGCACTCATCTGCCTGGCACCTAGCGCCAGGAACCTCTCTTCTGCGGGCCAACCTTCTGTATGGATTACTTATTACAGAGCCAAACTCCTGAACTTGAACTCTCCAGGTGAGCAATGTAAACCTATTCTTCCACTCTATCCATTTCTTCTAGAGCTCTATCCTGCAATGAATGCAATTAGGTTATCTCCCTCCTCCGTATCATTTGTACCACCCTACCTGGCAACCCTTGTGCTGCTCCCTCCACTCACATTATTTGTACAAACCCCTCCATTACCAAAAATAAACTGCTTTCTGATCAACATGTGATAGTTCCCTAAAAATCAAATAAACCTGCACGATTTTATAATGGAACACATACCCGACACCCTGTTTCTTACAGAGACTTGGTTTCGCAGGAGCTCCACATCCACTCTGGCACTAGCCTTTTCTTAATGCTACTCCATTTGTTGAAGAAACTGCTCGCACGGCTGTGGAGGACAGCTCACAATAGTCTTTTGCTCCACCTTCTCTTGCCTACTGACAGAGGTCAATTAGGTACCTATGTGTGGTGGCCTGAAATCTAATCTCCAATTCAGTGCCTCCTGCACTTCATTTCAGAATGCTTATTTGCAGGCCCCTATGCACCAGAGACGACTTGAGCTCGCTTTTATGGACTATTTTGCACCTTTAGCTTTTAAAGCTTCTAATTTTTCGATGCTACACAATCTTAGCTTCCACCTGGATGCTATATCCTCCTGCAACGCCATCATGCTTTTTAACTTGGTCAGGCCTTGGCCTTACTCAGAAAGTCACTGCCCCACCCATGTGGCAGGCCATTTGTTAGACCCTATTTTCATTCATGCGGCATGCTTCACCACTGGCCACCTCATCACATCCTTGCAAAACAGTACTACCAAGGCGGACGCACCCTTCTTTATGAGGGAGTTCTTAAGATATACTAATGCCTGGGTAAGGCAGTGATCCAGTTAGGGTTATGAATACCTTAAGGAATACCACTGCAGTGGTCTTCTTTAAGGTATCCTCAGGTATGATTAAAAAAAGGTAAAAAGATTTATGTGTGGATGCTTAAAGATACAATGAGCCTAACATCCCCTTAATGTGCCGACAGGTTTCTGCCTAATCATGTGCCACAGAATTGGTATGGGACATTCATCTGGGCTGTACAGGGATCCCTACTGCCAAATATACGAGGATAAATAACAGCAGGTGGGACAGAGATTTCCTACTCTCACCAATGATTAGAGTGGAGTAGTGTGGCTCACTGGTTAGAGGCGGCAGGCCTGAGAGCAGAAGTCAGCCTGGGACCAGGGTTCAATTCCCGACGCGGCAGGGTCGTGGACCTTGGTCAGCGGACTCGATAATTCTCGCTTCGGTGCTTACTCTAATCAGGGGTTCCACTCGGCAACTCTGGGCATTAGCTTGCCTAATCTCCACAACGGCCTCACCAATTCCGGGGATGCCTGGCTCCACCTTGGGGACTCCCAGCAAGGGACCATCCCACAGGGAAAGCCAGGACGGGTTCCCCAGAGTTATACAGCGCCGGGACGCCCCGTTGCTGGGGCAGCTGTGCGCTTTACAAGTATACTACATTTACATTTACATTAGAGCCATAGCCACTCAGGGATGACATTCACTTCATGGTCTGGCCAGGGGTGGCGGCGCCTCTAGTCACGCAGTCATCAAAGAGATGCGCAAGGTCCTACACGTAAGTTCGCCCCATAAGTCAGCCAAACCTGTCCTGCGGTATAAGGCGCAATAGTGTCCTTATTCAATTCTCCCACAGTCTTCCAGCCCCTTACTGATGAAGACATATCTTTCGGCTCCAACACCCATCAAGTCTAGCTCCCTCTCTGAAACCTACTATTAACACATTCTTTACACATATTTCCACTGCTATCAAGCACACTGCAATTTGTAATTTCTCCCTTTGCACAGCTACCGTCCCTTCCCTTAAGGTTGGAAATAGTCATGCCATTCCACTCTTGAAGAAACAACCGAGCAACTATCGCTACCTCCATTCCCCTCCAATGTTCTAGAGAAACGAGTCAATAAACAACTATCCAATTTCCTTGAATCTAACACCCTGCAAGAACATTTTCATTCAGGATTCCGTGCCCTGCACAACACCTCTCCAGGCAGCCATTGATAATATCGGAATGACCCTGAATATGGGTGGCTCATCCACCCTGATCTTCATGGATCTATCGGCAGCATTTGATATGGTATCACACTCCAGAATCCTCTCCATGCTCTTTAACCTAGGTATCAGCATATAGCTCTGCAATGGCTTTGCTCTTTGATGGAAAGAAAGCTACCCTACTTCTCAGATCCCACCCATCTTGCCTGTGAGGTGCCACAGAGATCCTCCCTGAGACTTACTTTATTAAACATTTATGTCTCACCCTGGATTTATCTGCGTGTATCTTTGGCTTCAACACTGTATCATATGCCAACAACACACAATATTGTAGAATCCTCTGTTCACTCAAGTTCAGTTCTCCATTTGCAGGTCAACACCCAAGAGGTTGAAAAAAAGCAGCTTAGAGCTCAACGCCAGCAAAACAGAGGTATTAGTCTTCAGCCAGTCATCCTTGCATTAGTCTCCTCTATGGTGGACATCAGAATAAGGCCCAACCCATCAGATCTACCAAAGATCTTGCTTTTACATTGACGATCATTGCTCCTTTATCAAACAAATCACGTCCCTATCAGCCAGCTTCTTCACAATCTTGCTGACCCGGACAGAGAGAGATTTTCTGTCTGGATTGGACTACTTTAACTCCTCCTATCTTGGATTGCCTGATTAACTGGTACAACGGCTTCAAACTATCCACAATGCGGCTGCCCATCTTATCCTTAGTCTAGCTCACAAATCTCCACTCCAAATCCATAGGCAAAACTGTGAAACATTCTCTCTCCCCAGATTAGACTCACACAGTGTTCACTCGTATTCCGCAAAGAAGCTGAAGACCTGGTTTTTCAAACAATCTTTTAATAAGTTCCAGTCGCTAGAGAGACTAAGAGACTGTTACAACCATCCTGGTCCAACACCACACTGCCCTTTATGGTATTTGCCACTCTCTACTAATTGTTTAAAATAACATCCTGTAGTTGTATACAGTCTCCATTACCAACTTTAGTCAGTTTCCTTTCTACCTTTATTTCAATGCTACATTCAGTTTTTCTTCTACCAAAGCTACAATACCCCTATCTGAAATATGGATATTGCTCTGACAAAGTTTATTTCTCCCATCTGTGCACATGTTCACTCCCTTTAAATGTGGAATAGACCGAAGACCAATACTTTTCACAAGATGGGTGCAAAACTTTAGAAGAATCCTAAATGGAGGGTTTGACCACCAAGATAATCTCTCTAAACAATCCAGAGATGCAACACACACCCAAAGTCAATGTGTACAATGAACGCTTAAACATTTGGGTGTAGACAGGATGACAAAATGAAACTAGCTGTCCATTTAAAAAACAGAAATAAGTAAGATATGGCAAATGATTTAACGTGATTCCATCATACTCCCTTTTTTCAACCCTCCCTTCTTACCATTCTTTACTTACAGAATGAGATTGTTGCGGGGGTACATCTTAGGCGCTCCAGATACATATACAAAATATGGGGAAAAGCATGCAGTTGTTCCTTAAAACTTTATTACAAGTGCTACAATAATCTGAGTGTGGAGAAAACCGTTTGCAGTTAGTACACTACCAAGAATTATCAAATAAGGGGTACTATTTACTATGAAATTAAACTTGTCAAAAACATTAAAGCGCCCACATATTCACTCTCACCTTGGTGAAACCAATTGGAAAATGAGGACACATTTATCAGACTATAAAATTGGCAAAAAACTTGGGAGTGGGAATGGGAGAGATCAAGTCTTCCCCTACTCCTAGGCACTGTTGTGACTTTTAAGAAGTATGTGTCAGAGTATTGAAGATGTGAAGGCAGACAGATGTGGTGGTCACAGGGAGAAAATCTTACTGTAAGGGGTAATGGTAAAGAAATGGAAGACCCCCTACAGCCAGGAGTCTCTAGAATGAAAGTGGTTTTTTAGGTCTCGCCTGTCAATGCGCATGCGCATTGAGCAGAGCGAGACTATGGGGGCTTAAACAAAGCTTACCTACACTGGCCATTCACTAGCGATTTGATGAAGTGCATGTGCACTTTTAACTCAATGCGCAAGCGCAATTAGTTAAAATGCGCGTGCACAGCATCAAATCGTCAGCTTAGTGCCGCCAGCAGCTCTTCCCGCTCCGCCCCCTGCTGCATCAAAGGCTTGGCGCTGTGCCTCAGCCCAGCCATTCTCCTCCCCTAATTACCCCCTGCGGCATCAAAGGCTTTTTCACGGCCGGCCGGCCGTGCTTTCAGTTCACGGCCGGCCGGCCGGCCGTGTCTCCTTTTTTTTTTTATTTTTCCATTAATTGAATGTCTTCCAGCAAGCTCTCCTCATCCGTAGCTTTAGGTGTGATGACAGCATTTCCTTATAAGATTACTGCTCTCTTGGGAATATATGAGGGCAGGAAGCCTTCTGAATTCGGCTGATCATTATCAGAGAGTGTTTTGGTGAAAATACGGGACTTTTCTTATGCGTGCTGCTACAAAAAGAGCTCAGCTCTCCTTAGCTACGGGAAAGCTGTTTGGCTTACTTCTGCTCGCTCAGCCAGCAATTGTGCCATGTGGTGTGTTTTTAGCTTTACTAGCTCATTGGTGTGTACTGGCTTGCCACTTTGCTGGAATAAAGTACCGGCCATAACGCTGAATACGACTTTCTTTTAATTAGTTCACCAGTTTGCTGCCAAGTGAATTTGAGAGTAATAGTGGCAATCATGTTTGAAACTGCATAACGTGAGCGGAATAAGCTTGCAAGCCGCAATCACCCCACATCCACCACATCCACCACCACATCCACCCTCACCCTCACTCACCCTCATTCCCTCACCCTCTCACTCACCCTCACTCTCACTCACCCTCACTCACCCTCAACCCCTCACCCTCACTCACCCTCAACCCCTCACCCTCACTCACCCTCAACCCCTCACCCTCACCCTCACTCACCCTCACTCACCCTCACTCACCCTCAACCCCTCACCCTCACTCACCCTCAACCCCTCACTCACCCTCACCCTCACTCACCCTCAACCCCTCACCCTCACCCACCCTCAACCCCTCACCCTCACTCACCCTCACTCACCCTCAACCCCTCACTCACCCTCAACCCCTCACCCTCACTCACCCTCAACCCCTCACCCTCACTCACCCTCACCCTCACTCACCCTCAACCCCTCACCCTCAACCCCTCACCCTCACTCACCCTCACCCTCACTCACCCTCACTCACCCTCAACCCCTCACCCTCACTCACCCGCACTCACCCTCAACCCCTCACTCACCCTCACCCTCACTCACCCTCAACCCCTCACCCTCACCCACCCTCAACCCCTCACCCTCACCCTCACTCACCCTCACCCTCACTCACCCTCACCCTCACTCACCCTCACTCACCCTCACTCACCCTCACCCTCACTCACCCTCACCCTCACTCACCCTCACCCTCACTCACCCTCACTCACCCTCACCCTCACTCACCCTCAACCCCACACCCTCACTCACCCTCAACCCCTCACTCACCCACCCTCACCCTCACTCACCCTCAACCCCTCACCCTCACTCACCCTCAACCCCTCACCCTCACTCACCCTCTCACCCTCACCCTCAACCCCTCACTCACCCTCACCCTCACTCACCCTCAACCCCTCACCCTCACCCTCACTCACCCTCAACCCCTCACCCTCACTCACCCTCAACCCCTCACCCTCACTCACCCTCACTCACCCTCACCCTCACTCACCCTCACCCTCACTCACCCTCACCCTCACCCCCCCTCACCCTCACCCACCCTCACCCTCACTCACCCCTCACCCTCAACCCCTCACCCTCCCTCACCCTCACTCACCCTCAACCCCTCACTCACCCTCACTCACCCTCACTCACCCTCAACCCCTCACCCTCACTCACCCTCACCCTCACTCACCCTCAACCCCTCACCCTCACTCACCCTCACCCTCACTCACCCTCACCCTCACTCACCCTCACCCTCACCCACCCTCACTCACCCTCACCCTCACTCACCCTCACTCACCCTCACCCTCACTCACCCTCACTCACCCTCACTCACCCTCACTCACCCTCACTCACCCTCACTCACCCTCACTCTCCCTCAACCCCTCACCCTCACCCCCTCACCCTCACTCACCCTCACTCACCCTCACCCTCACTCACCCTCACTCACCCTCACTCTCACTCTCCCTCACTCACCCTCAACCCCTCACCCTCACTCACCCTCAACCCCTCACCCTCCCTCACCCTCACCCTCTCACCCTCAACCCCTCACCCTCACTCACCCTCAACCCCTCACCCTCACTCACCCTCACTCTCCCTCACCCTCACTCTCCCTCACCCTCACTCTCCCTCACCCTCACTCACCCTCACCCTCACCCACCCTCACCCACCCTCACTCACTCACCCTCACCCACCCTCACCCTCACTCACCCTCAACCCCTCACCCTCACCCTCACTCTCCCTCACCCTCAACCCCTCACCCTCACCCCCTCACCCTCACTCACCCTCACCCTCACTCACCCTCACTCACCCTCACCCTCACTCTCACTCTCCCTCACTCACTCACCCTCAACCCCTCACCCTCACTCACCCTCAACCCCTCACCCTCCCTCACCCTCACTCACCCTCACTCACCCTCACTCACCCTCACCCTCACTCACCCTCACTCTCCCTCACCCTCTCCCTCAACCCCTCACTCACCCTCACTCTCCCTCACCCTCACTCACCCTCAACCCCTCACCCTCAACCCCTCACCCTCACCCCCTCACCCTCACTCACCCTCAACCCCTCACCCTCACCCTCACTCCCCCTCAACCCCTCACCCTCAACCCCTCACTCACCCTCAACCCCTCACCCTCACTCACCCTCAACCCCTCACCCTCACTCACCCTCAACCCCTCACCCTCACTCACCCCCAACCCCTCACCCACCCTCAACCCCACTCACCCTCAACCCCTCACCCTCAACCCCTCACTCACCCTCACCCTCACTCACCCTCAACCCCTCACCCTCAACCCCTCACCCTCAACCCCTCACCCTCACTCACCCTCACTCACCCTCACCCTCACTCACCCTCACTCACCCTCACTCACCCTCACCCTCACCCTCACTCACCCTCACCCTCACCCTCACTCACCCTCACTCACCCTCAACCCCTCACCCTCACTCACCCTCACCCTCACTCACCCTCACCCTCACTCACCCTCACCCTCACTCACCCTCACCCTCACCCTCACTCACCCTCACTCACCCTCAACCCCTCACCCTCACTCACCCTCACCCTCACTCACCCTCACCCTCACTCACCCTCAACCCCTCACTCACCCTCAACCCCTCACTCACCCTCACTCACCCTCACTCTCACTCACCCTCACTCACCCTCACCCTCACTCACCCTCACCCTCACTCACCCTCACTCACCCTCAACTCCTCACCCTCACTCACCCTCAACCCCTCACCCTCACTCACACTCACCCTCACCCCCTCACCCTCACTCACCCTCCCCCTCACCCTCACTCACCCTCACCCTTTCACCCTCACTCACCCTCAACCCCTCACTCACCCTCAACCCCTCACCCTCACTCACCCTCAACCCCTCACCCTCAACCCCTCACCCTCACTCACATTCACAACACATATTGTGTTACAATAGGTGTCACATTTGCGAAAGATAAAACTATTGGCATTGTAAATAACAAAGCTATTAATTTCGCTATTTTCAAAACAAGCACATAAATTAAAAATGTGTCCTTTACAATACCAATAGCTCAAACTTTCCTAATGCGAGACCTATTGCATTGCTGTGCTTCTCTCCCCTGCTGCACTCTCCTGCTCTCTAGAGATGTGGCCTAACGACCAGAGCTGCCATCTACGTCACGTAAATACAAAACATGTTGCATTCCAAATGCTATAGGTGTCACATTCGCGAAAGTTATAACTATTGGCATTGTAAATGACAAAGCCATCAATTTAGCAATTTTAAAAACCAACAAATAAATAAAATATGTCATTTACAAGACCAATAACTCCAACTTTTCTAATGCGAGACCTATTGCATTTGCAATGCTTGTTTAATTTACCTTCTGTTCATGCTGAAAAACTGTCTGGTACAGCTATTTGATCGCCTATGCTAATCCTTTAAGTTGTTTACTCTCTTTATTCTTAATTGACCGTGATCAGTTGGTAGACCCTTTATTCTCCAACACACTTCTACAGCCTCATGTGAGGTCTACCACCACACCAGCATCTGTTGCCCAACTTCACTAGAGAACTGTCATCGAGATAGTAATTGGGAATACCTACCAATCGGTCTGCAACAACAGACTCTACACCCACTGAACACTATTTGCAAAAATGAAATTCTATCTATGGACCTCTAGAATCAAATTGCAACCACTGACATGAGAACTCAATTTCACAACTTTCATCTCCCGAAAATATTCCCAGAATTCTTCTTCTGTCAAAATTCCAAAGGATACCCCTTTTCTCAAGAGGTGCTGCTAGATTTTCTACGGTGAAATGTTAAATCGGAGTGCAATAAGCCTTTAGACAGAAATATGAATGTGAAAAGAACATGCCATCATGGAGAATAACTGTTCTGCAACTTCAACCAAGAACAGAGACTGTTGCAGCAGCCTGCCGCTTTAAAGGATTCCCATCAAGTCATTTTAAACTTCTTAATGCTGCACCCCCCCCCCCCCCCATATAAAACAAAACAATTCCTCGTCCTCTAAATTCTTTCTCAATTATTCTACTAAATTGGCAATGCTTAAATATGTCTAAACATATTTTAACATTGCAGTTAGGCTCTGTTAAGCCTTTTTACACATAGTCCCAATCAGACTATAATGACAAAAGTTGTTTGTGATGGGCCATTACAAAGTGGCTTACTGCCGCTCATGTTTGTAACACTTAAAACAAAGCATGATGCTTCTCTTGGCCAGAGACTAGCGCCCCCCACTTAGATCACTTAAGGCCCCCCAGGGTGGTCCGCTCTCTGTTTTATGGGAACTGTGGAGTAGTCATTAAAGCGGTTGTACCTTATTTCCTGGATCCACAGCAAGGTCTTCAATTTCCCCATTATGCGCTTTGAAATCCAGAATTTTCTTCATACTGGGATACTGAATGGAAAAACACAAAGTGAGAAGCTGATGAGGAATACTAGGAACAGAGATCACACAACCATTTGCTCCAAGTATTCTTGAACTCACAAGGTTAATTCAATTTCTATGGAAAAGGAAACATACAATCTCTTTTCTGTTCCCACCATGACCTCCACTTGGTGTAGTCATATGGTTTTCAGTCAAATGACACTCTGTGCTTTTTCAGAAGTTCCTGGTAGCACAAATTTAACCATTCTAAAATACTAGTCTTGAAATGCAAAGACATGAAAGCAACTAGTTTAGATCCACAATTAAAACTATGTCAATATGTGACAAACAAGGAAATACAGATACACAGAATAATTCAATATAAATCAATATATGTGCACCATTTTAGGCTCATCCGGACTCAGCTAAACGTAACAGAATATTACACGTTTATATTGACAGTCTTCAAGCACTATCTCACAGACTAATGCTAAATTGATAGCATGACACAGGCCTTGAGCAACACTTAGCATTAGCCTAGCTGCAATTCTGTATACATTACATAAGTAACCAATCAGGACCCTGTCCTCCATCTTGGTCTTTTACAACCCATTCAGTCATCTTGGTTATTTGCATGAAAAGAGAATTACTTAACTATGGTCTGAATCTTTGAGAAATCTGTTAAGCAAATAACAATGTGGTTACAATAATACATTCCATCTAGTAATCACTGCAGATAACCCTGCTGTGCCCAACTGTCACTGTGCACAATCCTGGGATTGAGGGGAAATGGAATGCATTGAAAGGAAGCCCTCGTTGTGCGGCACCATAGGCCAAATGTCAAGCCTTATCAGAGCTGTCCTTCCCAGTATTTTGGCTATACTTTAACTTCAGCAGAAATGAACCCAGATACTCTTGAGAGATACATTGGCAACTATTCCCCAAATGTTACTATACGTACATCAATTATATTTAATATTGGTTCCTAGATTTATAAACATGTGCAGCATCACAACAAAGTTTCTACTTCCACGTATTTGGGGCATTATACTATTACGGGTTGCAAAAATGGAATAGAAGACCCTATGCAATTCTTCAGCATACAGAGCCAGAAGCTCACTCATCTTTCTCCCCAGGAAATGTTTTATCATTTGGGTTGTGTAAACGAAGCTGTCTGGTAATGACATTTTGGTATGCAGTAATGGCAGCCAGCTGTACTTTAATAAGTGTAGATTTACCCAAAGCTAAAAGATAAGACTATATGGGTTCTAAGGTCCTCCTGCTTACAGATATAACAGGTGCAGAGGCTCTTCCAATGGTGGCATATCTCACAACTTCCAACTCTTTTAAAAAAATCTTTTTTTTATTGAATAAACAAAAACAAAGGCAACAAAAACAGCAGACAAAGTGCAGTGCAATCTCCATAATTTCCAACATTTTCAGTGCATTAGTACAGTATTAGTCATAACGTTACATAGGATGAATAACTCAGTCACGTGCCTTATTTAATACTTTGTGGTCCGAACATTATTCCCCCACGTGGTCCGCCGACAGTGGGGAGGCATCGTTGAAGGGTGTGCATATCATCCCCCCTATTTACATTCCATGCACCCCAGATTCTAGTCTTTTTTTGTGGGCATCCTCTGCCTTCGTATATTACCCTCTCCGCCTGCATGCACCAGTCCATATCAGACTCCCAGTCCCCGAACCTGGGTTTAGCTACCCCTTCCATGTTCTAGCTGTATTACGTTTCGCAACCATACAACACAGGGATACCCACACTCTCTCAGTTCTTGATAAGTCAGTTGCATCCCAGATATTAAAAAGGCACAAGCGGTGAGACTTCAACAGTTTTATGGCAGGTTAAAGACAGTGCTGATGTGACCTTACACCAATATGTTTGAAGAATCGGGCATTCCCACCACTGATGCAGGTAGGTGCCAGTTTGACCAGATCCCCTAGGGCGGGCAGCGGAGTTCAGGGCACCCATTTTAACAAGCACCAAACTGGTGTAGTAAGCTCTGTGCAGGAGTTTGAGTTGGATAAATTTAAAACAGGATCGGATCGCCACTTCCCGGGGAAAAGCCAAAGCCTCCTGCCAATCTTCGTCGCTAATGCCCCCAATATCCTCCACGAACTTTGCACAAATTCTCCCCAGAGTATCCAGTGTATTGTTTAGTATTTTCTGTTATGTCAATAAAATAGCCTTTTCCTGGAGGTAATTGTCTAGAAGTCTATCCTCTAGGGGCGAGGAGACATGCAGTTCAGTTCCTCCAACTTCTAACTCTTGCTCATAGTCTTATCCTTTCCCCTCTTTAATCGTTATGTCACACCTTGTAATGTCCCTCCTCTCTTTCCTCAAGATGAATCTTTGTTTCTATTCTATTCACTCCAATCAGTGAACTTTTGCTGCCTTATTTCTTCTTTTTCACTTGTTGCCCCGCGTGTTAGTGCCTGCTGAGATCATGATATTATATGAATTAAATCATTCAGTGCCTTCTACTAGGAGTGTTGTTGAATCATTGGCGATGTTGTTTTGTTTCCATTACCTCCCATAATTAAATGAGGACTCTACAGGTTGCACTTTATCAAAAACAGAAAGAAATATGCTCTGTGGAATATTACAAGATGTAATGTTATATCTTAGGATACTCCTTTGTGGGGTATTTATTTTTCAAGTGCCTCTCCGAGGGTCTCTCTTACTTCAGTTTCTGGTTCATATGTTCCAATCTGTGATGCCTAATAATGTGATGAGGGTATGTATTAAAACAAGGGTCTCCAACCTTTTCGTTTGAGAGCTACTTCTGATCAAGGACATTCTTCCCAAGCTCCTAGCAAATTTTATCACAGTAAAATAGTGACCATATATGTTCACATTACAACAGGATTCCCAGTAGTGACCACCCAACCATTTCAGGCGAGGTTACCAATAGAAATGCCAGGAAAAAAAGCTTCGCAATATTAAATGCCTTCAGCTGACTAATGACAGCCAGATAAGCCAGGTCTGTTAGCTTAATGGACTAATGTGTCCACTGTAGAGACCTGTGTTCGACCTCATGGTTACAGGTTCTAATCCCGGTAGGTCCAATCAGCCTTTCTTCCTTCCTGGGTCGCTTGAGTTGGGTAACAATGAAAATCAGTTACTTAGTGCCAGATACCCTTGGGTGAACATGCACTTTACAAATAAACGTTATCTTGTCATCCTGTGTAGACATGAGTCTTCCCAACTCAGCTTAAATAATCATTCAATGCTCAACTTTAAATGTGGTGATCAGTTTCCGAAAACACATTTTTCAAATACTGCTTTTCATTTTGGGCAGACAAATTCCACTTTCCAGAAAAAAAGCCGGTCCGCAAATAAAATTCTTTTTGCCTTCAAAATATGTTTTAATTTTTAGGGACTACGCAGTTCCCAAAAATTAGCTTGTCATTTTCACCAAGAGCTCACATGTACAAATGCCTTACACTGACAATTTCTGTTTCAAATGTCCAGGTATTCCACTCACAGGCCATGGATGCTCACTAACATCAAGGATGCATGTAATATGCCAATGATGCCCACTATTATACCCGAGCTACCACTGTGCTAAGGAAGGACACCATAATTGCCTGCATGCAGCCCATATAACAGTTGTTCGGGCTGGACTGTTCCCATGAGGCACAGGGTCAGACTGATTTGCATATGGCCATGTCTGAACTGAAGTGGCGGAGTGAGCTGAAGAATGATGATGGATTAAACCCAGATCAGTTGACTGGGGGTGAGTGCTTGCAATGTTCAACACTCCGTCCATCATTCCCTTTGGATTCGCTTTGTTCGCCCTAAGTGTGGCAGGGTATGCTCAGACGTGAGTCCCTTGCTCACTTTGCCACTGGATTCAAGCAAGCCTGGCTGATGGCGGCTGATTAGCCAGAAACCGGTCCCAGGATGCTTGTTTCCGGTCCAGGGAAGACATGGCTTGGCAGTTCGGGCTGGACTGTTCCCATGAGGCACAGGGTCAGACTGATTTGCATATGGCCATGTCTGAACTGAGGTGGCGGAGTGAGCTAAAGAATGATGATGGATTAAACCCAGATCAGTTGACTGGGGGTGAGTGATTGCAATGTTCAACACTCCGTCCAACTCCGTCCATCATCCCCTTTGGTTTTGCCTCATATAACAGTCATGCCATTATTATGTGAGGGGTGGCCACAACTACAAAGGATGGATAACAGTAGACCTGTATTAATATTAAATGGTTAACGAGTGCTAGTATGCCACAACCTGATCAAGAGTGTTCACACTGTCAAGGATGCCATTATTATGCCATTGCCTAACAGACAAAACTGTGACAGAGATGAACTTCATATGATGGGTGTAGCATCTACATTTGGTGGTCCTGGACATCAGGCACAGCTTCCAAGAAGAAACACTGTTTATTAGGGAAGTACACAACATCACAGACACACATAAAAGTGCACACATACATACACACACAAATAAAGATGCACAAGGCTCTTAACAGTCTCATCTTTGGATCCATGCCCTGCTTGTCTCAGCTCTTGGGGCCGAGCATACAACAAACAAACACATTTTCGCTACGGCTCCTGCAGTACCACACTTTAGTGGTCAGAACTGGTTACTTCTGGGGCTCCACTGACATTCTCCGTTCGCAGGCCTTTGTTCACACACATGGTGTGACTGACCGAGTAAGGCCTAATACAAGGCCACTTCCTTGTGACTCAGCTAGATGGAGAGAGTGGAGGAACAGTCAAGTGGCAGACCCCAAAAGCAGACACCGTGTTTGAGCGTTCATTGGTTTGACTGGCGGTCCCTCTAAGGTTGCTAAACTGATACAGTTGCCTTCTTTTTGATCCATAGAACCTCTAAATGAGCTACTAGGTATGGCTACACCTCTGAGAGCTACTATAAGGGTGCTGATGAGCTACTAGTAGCTGCTGGGCTACTCGTTGGAGGCTTATGCTTTAAAACGTTGCAAAGAAAGAAGTCACTGGCACATATTTAGGTGGCTACATCAGTTCTAGAATGCTAGACTCTGCATATACAACTGGGAAGGTGCTAGATCAGCCTTTAAACCCAGGATCAATTTCTACAATTCATTTGAGGACTAAGCAAGCACCAGAGATGATCCTTTTCCGGGACGGGATGCTCAACTTTATGCAATGTGTCCACAATGCCACACATAACGATTGCATCACCCTGAGTGATACAGAAGAACAGGACATTGAGCAAGATCTTGGTGGAAAGAGAGTCTAACTGCTTCTAATACCCTCAATGCAACATTGAAAGGAGTTGGCACAGAACCAGGGGATACAATAAGGAACTAAGCAAGGCATTAATTATGGGCATTAAACTTGTCACACCAATGGGTGTGTGGTTGGCCCATCATTTAGTCCCCAGCATGGTATTGCATGACAGACCTAGAAGGGTCGCTTGTCAAAGGGAGCTAGCATGGTGTCTTGGCAGCATAAAGGCGAGAGACACCTCAACAGAAAAACACAAAAAAAAAGTCAACTACCTTCCAAGAAAATGCTGAAAACAGTGACGCACAGTGGTAAGACAAATCCTTCCTTACCTCAATACAAAGTCAAAAATAATCTAGGAAGAAGCATGCTGCATTCAGAAACTCTTGCACAGTAGGAGGAAAAAACACAAACTAGCTGGCCCTGCTGAGAATGAGAGGATAGTGTCATTTTTCAGTGGCAAGATTTACCTCCATCTTAAAATAATTTTCCTAGATGGCATCTTCTGAAAAATGTACTTTACTATGACAGAACTGGTGCAATTGGCAACATTCAAAATATGCTGCTCCCTCCACTAGGCATTTATCACCCTTTTCAGGTGGTCAAATAAGTGCCTCGTTGTCAGTGGGATACCAGCAGTGCTTTCGTAAACCTTCGACAGAACATAGAAACGCTGTAAGCGGTACTGTGCGATTACAGAAAGCTAACCTAACTGATCATTACTGGTTTTATCATTCAAATCATTTTCAAAATTCGAAATGTGATATGGGATTCCGCATATGACATAGATATTTTGCGGTTTACGAATACCAGAGAAAATACGATAATGGCTAAACAGTCTTTTCAGCCGCTCACAGTACAGCATAATACAAAGTACAAGGTTTGAAGCACGCCAAATAACTGGAAGCAAGCATTACACAGCAGCAACATGGAAAGCAATGTGCCAGGACAGCCTGGCTCCTGTTGAAACTAAAGGAGGACAGTGAGGGTGGACAGGGCTTCTTATTGCGAAAAAGCTCCATTATCTCATTTCATTTATATGAATTAAATAACACAGTGCACCTAGAGCCATAAATAATTCTAAGCCTATAAAATTTAATCAGTAACAACTAAACAGTTACCTCCCAGACTCTAACGAAGCCATCCACTCCTCCGGTGACAATCAAGGATCGGTCGGGGCTGAAACACACAGACTTCTGCAGGGAATCAGGGCTGAAATCAGTCTGCACCACTTGCATGTCCTCCACGGTCACCTCAGCAGTCTCATTCTTTGTGTCTCCTCCACCATCTTTGACTGTGCTATTTGATGGTTTTCTCTTCCGGGGCCCTTTCTCTTTTCCTCCTGCAAACAGAAAATGGTATCCAAGTGGTTAATAGGAAACAAATACAACTTTGAAATACAACTGTTTGATTTGACGTGTAGGTAGTAATCTCTTTCCACTGTTGAGGTGATGCCATCCTGGTGCGGCCACATAATGCTGTCTTATTTCAATACTGTATTCTTCTGCTATCTTGTCGACCAGCACACAGTGCAATGCATGTTCACATCAACCAACTTCATATAATCTTTCCTACCGTACAACTTCGCACACAATGAAGGTAGGCCGTGAGGAAGCAAGCAGACTGGTCAAGGATAGCCAGGGATAAATAATATTACTTGTCAAATTCACAGAAAAGCAAAACATACACTTGCAATGAGAATTTGCAAGAGCTGTATATATTGTTCTCCAAGAAACAGGCAAGGAAAAATCACAAAACCAAAGACATCATTTGTACATTATAAGTGATGGATCTTGAATGACTTGACCCCCCCAAAACCGATCACTCACAGCAGTCCAGCCTTCTGTGATGCTCTAGCCTCTTTTTCTCTGAATAAAGTAGAGGTCATCTTCTCCTCATTCAGCAAATCAACAGGGCGAGGCCAGGGATCTGGGAGTCGGGACGCAGGCTATCAACAACTCGCCCATGTTTGACCGTTTCACCCCATTAGAGATTAAGGAGG
This sequence comes from Lissotriton helveticus, assembly GCF_964261635.1. NCBI lineage: Eukaryota > Metazoa > Chordata > Amphibia > Caudata > Salamandridae > Lissotriton > Lissotriton helveticus. The sequence continues at coordinate 2,043,658,874 of NC_136067.1, forward strand.
TTACCAATCTGCTGATGGGATGCCGTTCAGATTCCCCCGTAGACCCCTGTCCGGCAGCAGAATTAAAAACTCTCCTGAGGTTAGTGCCAACACCCTGACCCTGTTATTGAATATTATATTGGAGGCAGGTCATTATCCAACAGCATGGAAAACCGCCTCAATCTTGCCACTGATTAAAAAACCTAATTTGGAGCCTAGTGATCCTAACAGCTATAGACCCATCTCCCAACTTCCATTAGCGGCGAAAATAATGGAGAAGCATTCATAAGCAACTCAGTTTGTTCTTTGAGAACAACAATACGCTGGAACCCTCTCAGTATGGGTTCCATGTAGGACACAGCACTGAGATAGCACTGATCAAAGCCATGGAGAAGGTTTGCGAAGCGGTGGATCATGCTGGATCTGTAGACAGCCTTCGATACGGTCCATCACGAAGTGCTGATGGGTCGATTATCGAAGGCAGGGGTCCAGGATAAGGCCTGGAACCTACTGAAATATTTTCTGGCTGACATAGTTCAAACGGTGGATCTAGGAAGGGACAGATCAAAACCGTTGTCCCTCCCCTGTGGAGTGCCTCAGGGGTCGTCCCTCAGTCTGATCCTTTTTAATATATATGTGAGCCCACTGGCTGCCCTTATAAGATCCTTTGGGCTGCTATTAACATCTTATGCAGACGATACACAAATCGTCCTGTCCCTTCAGCGAGTCAAAGAAGCTGAAATTGCCCCTAGTTGTCACGACTGCATGTCAGCAATAACTTGCTGAATGTCTGCACATTGTCTGGCAAAAACAGAGGTGATTATTTTTGGGAATAACCCCAACCTCTGGTCTCCAGCATGGTGGCCCAGTGAAATGGGCAACCCCCCATTTTCTTTGCAGAAAGGAAAGAACTTGGGGGTGATCATGGACAACACACGGACGTTTGGGGACCAGGTCAGCGGGTGGTTTCAACAAGTTTTTCATCCTGAGAACCCGGAAGAAAATAAAATTCTTCCTTGCAGAGGAAAGTTTCAGAACAGTTGTCTCAGCCCTCATTCTCTCCCGTCTGGACTATTGTAACAGCCTGTGTCTGACCATTCATAAGAAACATCTTAACAGATTACAGATGGTGCAGAACGCGGCTGCTAGGCACCAAGGTTCATTTCGGTCAGAAATGGCCTACGACACCTTCATTGGCTTCCGACAAAACAATGTGCTCAATTTAAAACTCTTTGTACGGTTTTTAAGTCCCTGATGGGTATCGGTCCAGAAGACCTAAAAAAGTGCATTCAATGGTATATCCCGGAGAGAATGCTGTGCTCAATAGAAGCAAAGCGAGTGATCGTTCCTAGAGCAAAGAAGGCTAATTGAGGTGGTAGGAGCTTTGTCCAAGGAGCCACCAATGCCTGGAACGACCTTCTTTTACATCTAAGGTCTGCCACGGATCACCTTTCACTTAGGAAGGGTCTGAAAACCTGGTTGTTCTCAGTTTAATCTCAGTCTGAGCTCAGGGGCAGAGGGTACCAGTTAGACAGTGCTCTGCGCCAGGACACCCTTGGGTAACAGTGCGCTTTACCAGCCTAAATAACATAACATAACATTCACCAAACAAGCTGATGAAAGTTGCAGGAGATTTGGAAAAGGTTTACTATTTCTAGTGTATGTGTGTATTGATTTTTACATAGTGCAAACCTAGCTAGCGATCAAGAAAATGCTGTACAACTCAAGGAAGAGAAAAAAAGAGATTGTGAATAAGATGCTTGGTAGCTGGTGGAGATTAAATCTCATCTGAATTGCGTGTGTGGGAGCTTGGAGGCCCCTAGTGATGCTCAATGAAATGATCTTTGAAGGACTGTCTTCAGTTCTGTTCTGAACTGAAGAAACAAAGCAGTGGCTCTGAAGTGAGGGGCCTGCCTGTTCATATCCTTGGCATGTGGCGACAGAAAGCCGGTCATTTACTTCTTTCTTTTAAGCACTTCTTCCCTTCTAGTCTGGTGATGTTGTGGCTAAAAGAGATACTGGAGGCTTGTTGGAGGTTGAACTGTTTGCTATTGATCTGTGCATGATGCAGCACACTTTAAAGACAAGTTTGAAATCATGGGTATTGGGGTACCAATGTAGATGGCTCATATTCATCATCTGCACTTATAAAGCCCCTACAAAGGGTTACAGAGCACCCACGTGCTGAATAAAGTCAAACAGGGGGGATAAGGTCCAATTTCCTGAGTACTTGGATGAGAAATGAAGCATCATGGAAAACACTCTACAGGGCTCAGGGAGAAATCAAAACTTACTAATGGCAAGCACAAAATCACTTGGCTTGTTATCAGTTGTAGAGAGAATCCTCCCTCTCTCACCAGAGAACCAGATTTGGAGTTGTTCGATATAATTGATGATGAAGATACATTCGGTCTACACTAGATATAGATTTAGGCACCGAATATCATTGGATGGTGGAAAAATATTCCTTGGGGCGGTTAATGTATTTGAAAAGTTTCGGGTACACATGTGCATTGTCTGCATTTTGGTGACTTGATTGTATGGTTGGGAGGAAGCTTCAGAGTGGTTCCAAGAGTGGGTTGATGTTCAGTAGAAAGAGTGTGGATCCCAGTGGGCCAAAACTCGCTCACTGGTGGCAGATGAGATCTTATGAGCCCAGCAGGATCATTCTGGAGCAACGGAACCTATGTGGCGTGTGATGATATTGTTTTGGGCTTAATGGTAAATGTTGTACGGATGTTCATAAGTCACAAATATCAAGTAGGCGGGGTTTTCCCTGGGAGGAGATGAAGTGGAAAGTGAGAGCTGTTTGGATACAAGGTTATAGGGTCCCCGGAGAGTGCAGCACCATGCGGTGGTGTAGATAAATGAGCCTTTTGTCCGTGTTTGTGTTTCGATCGCAATTGGATTGTGCTGGGGTGGATTGGAATGAGCTGGATTGGACTGGGGTGGATTAGACTGGGTGGTGTAGGGTGGATTGAATTGGGGTAGATTGGATTTGGGTGGGGTGAGGTAGATTGGATTGGAGTGGATTTTTTGGACTGGGTCATATTGGAGTGGAGTAGGTTGGGAGGATTGGAGTGTGGTGGATTGGACTGGGGTTAGTGGTTTGAATTAGAGTGGGGGGATTGGATTGGTCTTGGGGTGGATTGGACTGAGTGGATTGGACTGGACTGGGGTGGGTGGACAGGGGCGGGGCAGATTGGAGTGGATGGATTGGAGTGTACTGCACTATTTTGTTTAAAGCATTATTTCAGAAATTACACATAAAGAAACAATGTTGTGTGCAATAAAATAATCCTCATCTTTTGAGAACAGCGCCCACGTGCAAAAACAAAAGAAAACATGAGTGCAAAGTTAGAAAAGAAGATTTGGCAAAATAAAAGAAACTTAACTATTGGAAATAAATCTTTGCAATTTTGTTTGCCTGGTTGGTCGCATTTTTACTAGTAACGTGCCTTTTGTTTGTAGGGCACTAAAAGTTAAACAGAACAAAATAGTACCTTCTACCACGTCAGGAGCAGTGGAAGGGCACGGATTTAATTTAATCAATCAGTGCTTGGTCCTTGCTCCACAGACAGGAACAGAAATGTTAGACCTGGCTTGACTAATTACGAGGCTATAAAGTGTCACGAAAGACAAGAATTTATAAGAGATGGGCGGGTCCCAAGCCCTTTTTGTTAACAACCAGGAAATGTGAAGCGAACTGAGAGAGAGCAAGAGCCTCTCACTTTTGCTGCTACCCTCGCTGTTGACAGGTTGCAAAAATGCAACTTCTTATTTTAGTGTTACCACTCTTCTCAGGAGATTGAAAAAAGTGCCAAGTCAGCAACTAGAAAGCAGCAGTGCTGCTGGAAACTTGTAAAGCACACAAACTCTCCGGAAGGAGTACTGTGCACTTTATAAGAAAATATATTACTATAGATGCTATTTACCAACACATTATCCCAGTTTAATTTAAATTTGATTTGTTCCTGTCCAGAAACAGCCTGGCAATTCAGAATAATTCTATGTCAGGAGCAAAGGCGAGGATTATGCTATATTTTCCTCACTTTAATAAACAGCAGCCATGTAAAAAAAATGCATAACCACAAGTCCCATAAACATTAGGGATCAAGTTTATTGGAGTTCAACAAAGGTCAACCAAACAGGATATCACAAGTCCATCCTAGTCCCACAACAGTGTCCTTTCTTCCTCTTACTTCGCTTCTCCTCACAGTCACAAGATAAGTGCAGGCTCTGAACCACTTATTCCTTGTTTATTGTACCAGTTGCAGTGATTTTTGCTTAACACGTTTATTCCTTTCACAGGGTCATGATTTCTGCCCGCGGAAGCGCGCTTGCTTCAACGCGGTGCTTTCCATCTTACAAGACGTTTAGGGCTGTGGAATGGGGTCCTCCAACCGCTGGGTGGCACCCATACATCTCTTGGGGGTTAAGCATGGCCACCAATCAGATTGCAGGATTACAATCGGATCAGTTGCATGGCTGGTGTCTTCCCTGAAAGCCCCTCTGGCCAGGAATGTTTGACACCCCTAGGGGTCTGTATTCCATCGACAGGTGGCACTGAATTTTAATGTTTCACGCTAGTTGTGCACTTTACACCCCACGGGTCAGTACTTGAGGTCGTTGACCTCTTATATCACAGCCTGTTATGCCCGTTCTGGGACTTCAAGGCATTTTCCTTGGTGCGTGTGATTTAGGGGGCGAAGACATTAACCAGGGAACAATAATACCTACTTGCTTTGTTTCTGGGGCACCCCACCTGGACCTTATTACCATTACTATTACACTAGTACTTATATATTACACAGTCAAGCACACAGCTTTAGATGGGCCAAACTAATTTCCCTCCCTGCAAGCTTGATTTCACCTTGAGAACATAAAGGGCTGCCTGTGTCCTTCACTAATTGGTGCCTCTCAGGCCCCTATTGTTTTCTGGTACTATCCAGACCACATTATGCCCCTACAATGCAAGAGATCCATGACTCCTACACGGAGGAGGAGGCAATTACTTACCTCCCCACAGACTATGACTTCTGTGAGATCATAAACTCCTCAATCCACTGGGCGGTCTTGAGGCCATGGCAACGCTTGAGAACAAGCTTCTGACACTGGCAGCGCAGGACCTTAGACCCCTCGACCAGAGGACAGAACCCAGCCCCCCCCCTAACCCCCCCACAACCTTCCCCAAAGCCTATGGGCAGACCTGAGACATGCTGGTACGAAGCACACTAGGATAGACTTGGACGTCTTTTCCTGTCTTAAGTGTGCCATCTTGGACCATAGATCCTTGAAGCCGGCAGGTCCCTGAAACCACCCCTCATCCCTGGTCCCTGACCTAGATTCCCCTCTCCCTGATGGGGATGAAGCCCCAGTGTCAGAGGGAGACAGAGCCTGATAGGCCCTGGCATCCCCACTCAGCCCCTGTGCCGCCAATAGACCCATTTTGGGTCCTGATTCGGATCTACTCAATCCTGACTAACCTCTTACATTCCAGATCTTCCGATTAGGTTCCGGCAGAGAAGGTAGCCATCTACGTGGCAGAAAGGCTAAGAAAGGCATTGGACAAAGAAGTCTGCAACCGCCTTAAGGTGGAATGCCCCCGCCTTTCCTTGGCAAATAAAGTGGCCCATACGCGGTGACAGCTCTCTCAGTATATGTGCGATCCCATTAAAGGCATAGATTGATCCTGTCAGGACAAACTTTTAGATGTAGAAGGCCCATTGACTAAGATTCTCGATATGGAGGAGAATGCCAAGGCCTCCGGCTCACTCATTCCCCCTGAAGTTATCTCTGGAATGGCGCAGAGGGCAATAATATTCTTTGACAATGCCACTGGCGCCATATCCACAGAGAGGAGAAGGTCCCTCTTAATCAAGATTGACCCCAAATTTGGGGGCACGCTTTGTGCACAATTTATATGGCTCCCCCGTGCAGTTTAGGCTTCAGCAACCCCTTATTTTTCTGAAGAAGAATTGTCCTTGGTAGAGGTGGAAATCCAGGCCCTTCTAGCCAAAGAGGCAACTGTTCAGAAAACCCGGCATCCTTACGGCTCCCTAAGCAACTTTTTTTGGGGGGGACAAACATGATGATGGGAAACGTCCAGTGATCGATCTCGAATAATTCAACAAATGGCTGGTTTAATGCCACTTCAATAAGTCTCCGAGATTTATTCCTTCCCAACGACTGGCTAGTTGATCTGAACTTAAAGGATGCGTACCTTACGGTTCACATATTTCCCCCTCACTGACACTTCCTCCAGTTTCCATGGCTCCACAGCACTTACAAATTAACTACCATCCCATTCAACCCCTCCTTATCTCCCTGGTGTTTCACCAAGATCCTCAGACCAGAAGGGTAACACCTTCGGGCCAGAGGGGTTCGCCTGATCATCTACCTGGACGATCTACTGTTGATAAACCAGGATCCAGGAGCCTTATGGACCCATCCCTAGTAGGCACAGGAGGACTATGGTCAGAACTAGAGAGTTCTCTTCACATCAATTGCTTAGAACTGATGGCAGGCTCATTCGCTGTCAAATGTGGTACAAAGGAACAAATACAATTTAATGTCCTCCTCAAGATGGGCAATGTAGCAGCAGTCAGGTACATCAATCACCTTGGTGGGGGACTCAATCCCAACCCCTATCAGATCTGGCCAGTTGCTTCTGGCAGTACTGTCTGGAGAATCGGTTCTCAGACACAGCAGAACATCTTCTGGATGCGGACAATCAGGTGGAAGACTGGCAGTCCCGATATCTGAGAGACCTCAGCATCTGGAAGCTGGATCCCTCTGTCTTTCGGGAACTGAGCCTCCATTGGGGCCCCTTCTCAGTGGACCTCTCTGCATCACAAAGTTGCCAAGTACTTCAGCTGAAGACCGGACCCCTCGGCTCAGGCAGTGGATGCATTCATGCAGAGTTGGGAGTGAGAGAAGAGTTATGCCTTTCCCCCCTATCTCAATGATAATGAGGATGTCCGCTCAAGTTCAGCAACGGCGAGCTGAGATAGTAGTAATCACTCCTCTGTGGAGGCCTCAAGCATGGTTTCCAGTTCTGATGGAACTTTCTTAGGATTTTCCTACCCCTGTTTCAGACTCCCCTCTGAGATCCCTCCGACAATCCCCACCATCTAGGCCTGGAGGATTCTCTGCGGCTCATGGCGTGGAGGATTACCAGGTATGATGGCATGTCTCAGGTCTTTCGCTCCAGCCTGCAGAGCTTCTCGCCAAAGCACAGGCAAACAATACGACAAAAAACTGTAGATCAGCTTGGTCCAGATGGTTGGGTTGGTGTTGTCAACAGCACTTAGATTCCGTGGGGGCCGCCAATGTCTATGACCTGAACTTCCTGGCCTCTCTGGCATTGGAGGGCATGGCTTACAGAACGATTAACACAATCTGTAATTTCCACTGGTCATCTCCCCCATTGATGGACTTTCTGTAGGTGAACACGCGCTAACACGAAAGTGTCTTAGGGGAGTATGTCTCTCTAACCCCCCAGAACCAATGTATTCAGTCCTTTGGGACGTGAATGTGCTTCTCAATCTTTTCCTCTCCTGGCTGAGTGGCAAATACTTTTTTTTAAAAAACTTTTTATTTGTAAAAAAAAAACAACAAAGTGGTTGTCACACATAAGGCATACATTTGGTACATGATATCTGAATGAAAATCACAGGAATTACAATTCTGTCAGATCTCTTTTAATCATGGGAATAAGTCTATTGCTACGGAGATCATAAGTCAGTTAGCTCGTCAATGGGGGTAATGTGGGGGGCCTCACATATATTTCCCCAGTAGTCATTCTATTTGGACCACACCGCCACCCACTTCCGTGGACATCCCCGGCCCACATAGACTGTCTTCTCCTGAACCATACTCCAATCCATATCATTCTTCCAGGAACTGAGCGTTGGTGGTGTGACAGCCCCCCACAACCTCGCGATATTTCTCTTTGCGATTGCTAGGCCTAACGTCACCCATAGTTTGCCTTTCGATGGGAGGTTAGAGGGCTCCCAGATATTAAAAAGGCACCTCTTAGCCTCAGGGCGCAATTCCACCCCCCACACCTCATACATACAATTGAGCACCCGAGTCCAGTAGGTCTGTATTACCTGGCATTCCCATATTATGTGTAAGAAGGTACCAACCTCCCCACACCCCCTGCGACTGAGTCCAGTTTTACTACGACCCATCAGTGCTAGCCTAGTGCCAGAGACCTAGACTCGATGCGAGATCTTCAACTGGATCAGTCGTAATTTTGCAGAGATTGCTATTTCCCTGGGGGATGCCAGCGCCTCTCGCCATTCTTCATCACCAATTTCAAGTCAGTCTGCCTCCCATTTCCCCCTCAGAGCCAGTAGTGGGTCCGGGGTATGATTAATGAGTTTTTTATATGTGAGAGAGATGGCCCTCTCCGGGATGGCCATCAAGTAGTCTGTCTTTGAGTGGTGAGGACTCCAGGAGTTGCGCCCCTGGAGGTATATTGGCCTGAAGTGCATGCCGGACCTGCATGTAGCGGAAGTGTTCTGTCCAGGCCAGGTCATAGGTGTGTTGAAGGGTGTCAAATGGTATTACCCCGTCTGGGCCCCACATATCCTTGATTCGAGATATCCCTATCAGGTCCCAATTGCAAAATCTTTTTGTGCGGCTAAGAGTGCCTAGTTTTTCCGAGGCCCAAAGCGGGGTTGCTGGGGTACCATTGTCAGCCCATCCCAATTTCTTTTGGACTATGTGCCACGGCTGGGAGTGCTTTGTAGGTCCCGTGAGGTGGTACCTACCAGGTCTAGAGTAGAGGGCCGCCTCAAAATTCCCACCCGGAAGCAGCCATTTATCCATCTCGTACCCTGGGTCATTCCCTGCACAGTATGTACCCTGGTTTATGGCCGACAGGTGCGCCGCCCAATAGTATTTCCGGATGTCCGGGAGCGCTGTCCCCCCATCGTCCCCCCATCGAACCACCCAAGCGTGGAGTGGCAAATACTTGTCTAGGAAGCAGTTATCTGCTAAGCTTGCGTCCCTCCTCTGCTGGTCTCTTGTAGATTAGTTTCCGATGTCAGGGCTTTAGACATCACTGATCGATGCTTACCCCGGAATGAGTGACTTTTCATGTTTCAAGAAGAACTAAGAATAATTCCAAGGTGATACTTGCCATTCCCACATTTTCCCAAAGTTATGCGTGGTTAGATGTATTAAGCCTTATGAAGCAATGACAGAGGACCTCCACCCCCATGGACAGTGGCAACTTCTTATTGCTCTCACAAAGCCGCAAAAGGCAGTTTCATCCCCTACCATCCCTAGATGGGTCACGCAAGAGGAAGGCATCAACACTCAGACATTCAGAACCCATTCCACCAGAGGAGTTGTGGCATCTAAAGCCTTCTCCTTGGGAGCTCGATTACAGAAAATCATGAATGCAGCCGGCTGGTCGTCGGACTCTGCTTTCAAGAATTTTTATTTTAAGCCGCTTCATAGCATGGCATGCGTAGTGGTGGATAAGCTTTGAACTTTTATAATCCTCGCCTCCAGTCCGGACATAGAATATAAAATTTCCTAGCTTTTGTAATGGAAAGTTTCAATTCTATTAAGGACACAGAAGCGAGGATTATCCCCCCTTCCACCTGGGGTGTGGAACAACTGTATCCCCCACAGGTATATGTGATGCTTCGTAATGAATAGGAGTAACTCATTTCAATTTTATGTGAATTCCAATGTCAATAAACGTTATATCTGAATGCTTTGTACTGTCTTCAAGGCAAGTACTTTATGTTATTGTGTCTTATGGCTGTTGCATTTCAAAATAAGTTCTCAACGCTGTTCTCTTTTAGAGGAAATGATTCTGGCAAGCAGAAGTAATGATTGATTCTGGCTTTTCATCACTCAAAGAAAGAGGAAGAAAGGACACTGTTGTGGGACTATGATGAACTTGTGATATCCTAATTGGTTGACCTTTGTTGAACTCCAATTAACTGGATCCCTAATGTTCTTGGGACTTCTGGTTTATTAATGTTTTAACACGACTGAAGTTTATTAAATGAAAGAAAATATTGTATAATCCTCGCCTATGTGTCCTTAATAGAACTGACACTGTCTGTTATGAAAGCTAGGAAATGTTATATTATCTGTAAATAAACATACCGATGTTAGATTTGAAAATAATGAGTAACTGCTGATACTTTTTGTGGTACCTTGGGAATAAGAGTAATAAGCAAAATTACATGCATTTTGTCCCTGGCCAGAAGCTTGATGACTTCATCTCCACTAATATTTCTCTTCTATATAATTTTTTGTATATTTTGTGTCTACCTCAGAGGGCGTTGAGAGGTAGGACAAGAAGTTTGGAGACACAAGAACACTACTTACGATAAAGGTAGGAAAAATGATGTTCTCCAGTGTGAAAGCCAATCTCCAAGCGACCTTTGTGGATACACATGTAAAGTCTTGCGAAGGATAAAGAAAGGCATAAATTGGCCCCCGAGGCCTGCTTAGTGGATCTGGTCTCTGGCATCTGACCAGAAATGGATGAGTCCGACTGTAAAAGTGATCTACTCATATACAATTCCATTCCATATTTAGCGCCGGGTGAGAGGCATTGCCTCAGCATTCCGACCACTCTCCTGCAACAGCCACTGGAGGAATAACCCCTAAATCATAAAGGCAGTGGTTTTGTGGTGAAGGAACAGCACTTTTATGACAGTGGCTGTAAGCTATACGTGGTAATTTACGTGCTGATTGTTTGTGTTAGCCAAGGTAAATGAGCTGCCTAAGTAGCATTGACTGAGTACGCTATTTGAAAATCTGCACTCGTTTCACATAATGTACATTCAATTGTAAAATGGGTAATATGGATGGTTTGTGCATGTAATGTTAAATTAACTGACTTAAATTTGAGATATATGGTATGGGAAAAACTTTCACACAAATGTATATATATTTTAATGGAAGTGCTGCAGTAATGGATCTGGTACTATTTCAAGTGGAAAGCCTTGGCAGCCATGCATATATTTATGTTCTTGTGTTCCAGGCTGCAAGGAAATTACGCATTTTAACAAAAATCCACCCTTAAAACAAAAAGTATACCTTGAATTGATTAAAAATTAATTTAACATCTACTTTACAAAAATCAAATGCGGTTTCAAAACTAAAGTGGCCATGGCATTTGAGAGAGGAGAAATAAATGTGGTGTAATTCTATGGCAGAAGACGTGGAGGTCATTGCAGATCTCTAGAATAGTTCTCTTCAATGAAGAACAAAACCAGCCATACCAATATTTTCTAGCAAATTAAGACACTGGCAATATGATAAATTAGGTGGGCCCGGTTTCACATTTTCACTTTGGGAAATATGGTTTTAAAATCGGCCTTTCGTCAACTGCTAATGACTACATCTCACCAAAACAGATCACAAAAATGCACTATGTTATATTAAAAGGTTTTTTGCTGTCAATTGGGGAAAATATTCTCATTGGGGAGGCAGATCTATGAAAGGTCCCAGTATGCCTGCCCCCATTTAACTATTTTTACGGGAAAGAAAATATTGAATAAAAAGTCCAGCTCGAGAATGGTGCAAATGTGTGCTTTCACTAAAAAGATGCCCTCAGGCCAAACAGTTCAACTGCATGTTTTCACCAACAATCACGCTTTTTCTGAGTGCCTGAAGCAACGTTTCAATACCGTAAAGGGTGCGCTACACAGGGCAAGCCAGATCTTGCAGGAGATACCACTAGACATAAGCGTTAGGGTCTTTGTAATTGGTTAACATTGATGTCATTTTTGCATTGTGTGGTACTTCGCTTGATGAAAGGTAGAAAACCAAAAGAATGCGGTACATATCTTCAATGGTTAAGAAAAGATGTTTGTGTTATCTACCAAATTCCCAAGTAGGAGAGATCTTCACTACAACTTTGGAAGGAATTTGGAATGTGCTTTCTGTGGCATAACCCATCAACTTGATAATCACATCCTTTCTTAGCACTTCCAGTATCTGAGAATTTGGTACAGCTAACTCTGGCAGACTTATTTTCTAAGACCTGCGACTCCACACCTAAGTGCATCATCCAGAGAGCCCTGGTACAGGACCTGGAATTATCCTCTCTGAGTTACCAATACCACAGGTATCAGCAACTCCTTACTGGGAATTATCCTATGTATCGTTATCAATCTGGTTATTTGGATTCTGCAGCTACCCAGTCTGCACCCGCTTCCTTTGTCACAGTGTCAGTCCGATTAATCAGATTAAGGGGAGTATGTCGCTAATCAGTCGACATCAACATCTTAATGGGAAACAGTCAGATGTTCAGATATTACAATGAGGTGCGTATTTTGAGTACAGGACATGTTAAAAAAGCATACCGAGTGGGGACGGGACATCTAATGTAATGCTACATATCCCTACAGCAGCAACCGTCCCCACATTACCCTATGTGTAATGTTCTATAAAGGGAACTATAGACCTAAGCTAGGCAGTAAAGGTTCCATTGTACATAATTGAATTGTGTCTATATCACATCACCTTTACCCTGTCCCTCACTGATCCAACCACTCCCATTTCCTTTCAATTCTCCTTCTTCTCTGCACCGAGAGCACTGTATTATATTGTAAATAATGAGACTATGCAGAAAATCACACTGTATATAATGAAATTATGCAGAGATCATAAAAATGTACATGAATATTCTGAAGTATAAGAGCATGTACTGAGGACTTGATTGAATGAATTAAATTCATGGTTTTGAAGCAAACAATTTGCTTCACTTCATGGTCTACTGTTTAAATAAGCTTTAACACCAATTCACTATACCGACTATCTTGCTATTGTACCTATGATATGACCCAAGTCGAGTATTTTTAAGGGCCAACCCCGTTAAAACTTAACACCAATGTCATTAGGCGCAGACAGAATGTCTGCAAGGTGTTCCCGAAGGAGGGATACGCGCTGGACAATGACTGGGCTCACATTGTACAAGTGGCCACGTGCGGCAGAGGGTCGCAGTTGTTGATGTCCCCAATAATGTGTCCGTATTGTAATGGAGGATTTCCATGTTCTCAACTATGGTGACATTGTGGGAAAGAGTATAAAGTGAAGACAGGTATACACAAAGAGAAAGCATCAAAAGACATGTGGGGAGGATTAGCAGAGACAGCAGGAGGCGAGTCAAATCACATAAGGAGCCAGCTGAGCAGGTCCTTACACCAGTAGCGCCCTGGGCGGAAGATATTTTCCGCCCTCGCTAATGCTGATGAATACAAAGGGACACCCGTCCATTTTCACAAGCCAGTCTCGAGATGGCTACATCAGTTCCGCGACTTTCCTGTGAACTTTTCCCAGCTCACCTGATTCACCCACAACGTAGCTCCATCAGGCTGGTTCCAAGTCATTTGTTGGGTTAGGGGTGTTGAAGTGTCTCTCGCCGGGGGCTAGAGATAGATGGGAGAAGAAGGTGGGGGGCTGATAGGGTACTAGACACAGTAAATGCTGCACCTTGAAAAAACAAGCATTTGCAATGCAATATGTCTCGCATTTACGTGAGTTTAAGCTACAGGCATTATAAATGACAATTCCTTTTATTTATGTTTTGAAAACCAAAACATAAATAAAAGTCATTGTCATTTACAGTGCCAATAGCTCAAACTCGCATAAATGCGAGACCAATTGCATTGCAAATGCTTGTTCATGTCTGGTTACACACTGCCGTATTTATCTTTTCCCAAATGCTAATGAGTTGCCTACAGTAGAGGGCGTGGTAAATTGCTGAAAGGTACATGGTATTTATTTAACATTATGTCGGAAGTAACAACAGTTTTGTAACTTTCTGTTTTATAACTTAATGTGCATGCCATTCTGCCATAACCACTTCCACTGTTGGAATTACAGCACCAGAGAACGGAATATAAAAAATGGGTGCCTTTTGGTAGACGCTTTTCCCCAGATGAACAAACAAACAAAAACACATACACTTGTCAGTGTATGTTTTTTGTGAAGGCTTTCGAGTCCCTATACCTATAAGAATCAACATTTTACTGATTGAAAATTACCACTCTGAAGGCCAAAGCAAAGTTTTGATGTACATCAGTGTTGCACATAATTAACAGATCTCACTTAAAAGCCTTTGGAATTCACGCACAGTGTGGAACATAACTTAAAAGGGTGGAAATGACAGTTAGGTTTCCCGGCTCTGAATAAGGGCAAACACACAGTATGATGGTGCTAGCTGTGACAAAAAAAACATAAAGGTGGCGATCGAGTCAGAAGTATTGATATCTTAGCTCCTGATTAAATGGGCTCTAGTTTGACCAGAGACATTCTCATGAAAATGGACAGCAAGAGTCAGCAAAACCAAGCAATCATTGACATTTGCGCTTTGGTGAATAAGATCCATTTGACGACTTGGCATATTCAAAGAAAAATATTATAATGAGCCTTGATACTGTTGACTGCTTCCAATTCGGAAAGCTGCAAATCAAAAGATAATCGGTCTTACCAGCCTTTTCTGGCCCGTTTTGAACTTTTTTCTCCACTGGCTTCTGAACCGTGAACTTGAGGAGGTGACAGCTGGCGTCCTGTCCTACTGCCATGACATTATCAGCCAGTGACATGTTCATGGGAGCCCGAGTCTCTGTGTCATGCGAGTGGAGAAGGGAGGCACTCAGTTTGCCATTAATCTGCTCCAAACGCAGGAAGTGCTGAGGAGAAAGAGAAGACCCCATAAAAACCGAGGCAACTCAACAAATTATTGTAGCCTGTTCATCAGAGTACAAACACAATTTTTCAATGTGGCTCTACCTCAGGGCTCGTAAATGTTTTCTGCAGCAATGACTATTAAGGAAAGTCCTCCCGAGCTACTACCAAATGTTATCAATTTAAAACAGTGACCACATATATTAACCTTACACTCAGACCATCCTAAGCAGGAATATAAATAGTTACCACCCAAGCATCTCAGACGAGGTTACCAGCAGAAATGCCAGGAAAAGGATTATCAATATTAACTGCGTCCATCTGAAGAATTAAATACCAGCCAGAGCATCATGTGACATCACGTAAAAAGGACATAAATCTCCCCAACTGAACTTGAGTTATCATTGAATTATCAACTTTAAATTTAGCATGGAATTGCAACCTTTTGTCTCCTATCAGTATTTTTAAAACATTTATTTTTTTACCAAATACTCTTTTCCGTTTTGGGCAAACAGACTCAATTTTCTCCCATATTTTTTTGTTGTTGACAAAAAATCTTTTTTTGCCTTCAAAATGTCAGTTTTCATTTCTAGGACATGCACAGTCCCCAAACATCAACTTCATACATGCCCATGTACAAACACCTCTCATGGACATTTCTTTCCTCAAACACCAAGTAATACGCTCATAGGCCATGGATGCTCACCAGAACACCAAAGATGCCTTTAAAATGCCAATGAGGCCCACCATTACACCAGAAACATTACTATAACAAGGCTGGACACCACAATGGCCAGGATGTAAACCATATATTAATCATGGTCAATATTGCGTGAGGGCGGCCACCATTACATCAAGGATAGTTAAAAGTAGTCGAGTAATGCTTTAAATATGTCAAGGTTGGCTGCTGGAATGCCCTAACTAGATCAAGAATGCCCAGAAATTGCTCAAGGATAGCAATTCATATACCACTGCCACGTTATGCTATGAACGTACACAATTGAGCCAAAGATGAACATCGTGTGATGAGGGTAGCATACACTTTCTGTGGTCCTGGACACCATGCATAGCTTCCAGGGAGTGACACTATTCATTAGAGAGCTGCACAGTGTCACAGATATACATAAATGTGCACACATGCATAAATAGACGAATGCACATGAGGCTCTTAATTGCCTAGGTTCTGGATCCATACCTTACTTGCCTCAGCTCTTGATCTAATCATGCATCCAACTAGCGTATTCCCACTCTGGTTCCTGCAGCCCCACACTTCAGTGAATCAGCCCAGGTTACTGTGCAGGCTACTGCTGGCATTCTTTTGTGTCTTACTGTTCACACACATGGTGTGAACGACAGAGCAGGGCCTACTGCATGGCTACTCACCCTCCTTGTGACTTGGCAAGATGAAGAGTAGCGACAGATGGTCATGCAGTATACCCCACTGCTGACAGTGTGTGTAAGAGTGTAATGAGCCCCTACCTTTAGTTTGGCTGGCTGTCACTGTAAGGTTCGTGAGCCGAGTAGTACGGCCTTCTTTAATATGCACAGAACCTCTGAATAAAGTACTGGGTTAGGCTTCACCTTTGACAGTTGCTTCAAGAGTGCTTGTGATCTACTAGTAACTCTCAAGTTACTCGTTGGTTACTCCTACTCTATCATAAACAGAGAACCCAACCTAGCAAAAACAGGTTACAACAGACAAAGAAGCTTTCATCATGGAGACAGTTTAGCCAACCTGAAAATAAGGGTGAGCTTAAAGCACAGTAAGACGAATAAAAGAATGGCCACCAATTTAGGGGGCTACATATATTAAAAGAAAGTATGGGGCAGTCTGGCCAAAAGCCTCTCCTATTAAGAGGATTCATTGGAAATGGCACTCATTTCAAACTATATGCAAGAGTCCTCTCAAACAAAATATTCAAGTTGGTTGATTTGGACAAGCTAGAGCGATGATCTGCAGAAACGCATAAAGAATTTGTTTTTCTCTAATGTCACATTCAGCAATATATTTTCCTCCAGGCTCAATTCATCACTAAGGCAATACAAAGGACCCTATATCTCTACATCTTCTGAATGAAATCAATGAGTGTCATTCTTGTTTGGTGACTGTAGTGGAATGGATAAATCAATATCCTAAACAGACTCATAATTAGTAAAAAAACAAAATGTGACCGTCATTTATAGCAATTTGATATGAAAGCTGTTTGTGATGGCGGACTGCAGAATTATTCAGACTACATGGAGAAGAGAATGTAAGGTCTCAAAGAAGAGATGTGAAAACAAGCTTAGGATTTATAATTCGAGTTTTTTTATTTGTACAAGTACAAACTGAACTATAGCTGAATGATAACACTTCAAATGAGAAATAAACCATAGAATATAACTAAATATAATAAAGTTATACAATGTTTATTTGAATAATGGGGAAAGGATCATGTTAGCTGTATTTTCAATTAAAAATTAACATTCACTTTTCAAGATACTGATCATCTACATTAAACAGGAAATTTATTCGGATTGTCAGGCTAGGATAAATATGCTTGAGAACAATTTACAACTATAGTGCCTGGATACCCTTTCGGTTGATTCGCTGCGCTTTATAAATCCTGATTGATTGATGGAACTAAAGAAATTCGAAGCAGATTAGGTTTTGGTGGTCATTCTGAAGACCCAGTTGGATTTTGGGAATGTGGGGACATGGTGATTTGCCTCTAAAAAGAACTGTGTAAAGAAATAAATAGGAAGGTAACAGCATTTTACCATTGGTTTTATGTCTTGAATCCCATTTCTAACTTGTATAGCACTAACAATGTTAATCAGCAGCTGGACTGTGATCCATGGATATTGTAGGAAAGTAAATTATTAATTGGGGTGGATGGTAGAACACCACTAGTAAAAAAGTTACTAACGTTTTATGTCCAAGCAAAGGTTTCAGTAACCTAAATCTGAGTTCAGTCCCTGTTAGTTGTGACACAGAGCATAATGGCTTAACTTAAAGGAAACATTTAAAGCGTTTAGAAGTACGAAAACAGTTACAAAGTCAAACAGAAAACACAATAAAAATCCCACTCCAATTTGTATAAATAAAGAAACAAAAGGACTAAACAAAATGACAAAAATGCAATAAGAGGAACCAGCGACATGACGTTTTAAAGATTTAAGAACAAAAGCATCAAGAAAAAAGTAAAACACCAATTGGAAATCACTGTTCGTGGGTTACTGCAAACTAGATGTGATTTCAGGCCGACCACAATGAAGCATAGATCCATTGCGCCATGCAGGTTCATTGCAGTCAAATGTTTTACCTTAGTACATAGTCTCTGAAATGGAAATCAAAAGCATTCAGCGGCCCATGGTTGCAAACGGTATCCGAGGAAGTCCCCATTTTTAACAAGTCCCAATTTTTCAGACATTCTAGGAGCAGGCCATCTAGACACAGCCAATGGTCCCAGGGCCTCAGGGGTAGCACTTGAGGTTTAGAATTCACTCTAGCAGAAGCCACTAGCAGGGTCCAGTACTTTTCCAGTTGCAACTAGGCTCTGCTCACTCCAGGAAAAAAAGCCTCTGGCAGCTTGTCTCTGCCTGCAGACACAAAGGAGATCAGAAAACTCAGCCTTTGAGTCCATGTCTTTGACCTGGGTACATGTGGGAGCAGGACCAGCTCTTCAGGTCTACTCACAGGTCTCAAACAGCAGGTGCATTCCTTTTGTTCTTCCACAGGCCCAGAAAGTGTTCTGCGGAGTTTGCTTTGGGATGATGCCACATTTATGGTTGGCACAAGCTAGTGGGTGGGTTGACATCTCGCTCCTCTCTAACAAATGGGGTAAAAGTTCCCAGGAGCAACCTTATCGCACAGTGCACCGTGGTCCTTAAATTCAAGATAGGGAAAACCTTTCTCTCTTGGTAAGAGCCTTTGTTACCACTCTTAGGTGTGCCCAGTGTAATGAGTAGATCCCTCATGTGTTGTCACTCAAGACTGGCCCTAGGGTAGCTCCCTCTCAAGGGTGTAAGACTAGCCTGGCTGAAGAACAAAGGTTTTCCTTACCAAGGTCTCACCTTACAATTACTTGTGAAAGGTGAGGCCCTTAAAAGTTAATGATGTTCCTATGTTCATCCTAAATGTCCTTCTGCCAAGTGGAAGAGAATGACACCCCCCACACCCAGGCCACCATTTCTGCTCTAGGATCAGTTTTCACACATCATTAAGGTAAAGTACTGACTGAGCAGATGCGAGAGAATGTATGTACATTAGCCTTCATGAGCTTCTGGCAGGGAAATGGTAACTTTCTAAAATATACTTTTGCTAAATAGTTATTAAAAATCTAACTTTACCATTAAATTTGATTGTTTATACATATTACAAATGGTGGTTGAATGGTGTTTATAACTAGCCACAAACCTGATATAGCAGAACTAATATTTTAACCTCTACTCTAGTTTTCTCATAGGCCAGTCAGAGCCTTATACTGTGAAAATAACTAATGGGGGCTTGTCACTGCAAGGACATTGTAACACAACATTTCTACATGTCCCACTTTTAAATACCATGTGCCCTCCCTGATGGGCTACAAGGTCGGAATAATGGTGACTTATTCATATTTAAAAGGAAGGTTTTCCTTGTCAAAGAGGTCACTTTCACAGGCCAGGCTGCAAGCTTAGAATGCATCAGTCAGGCTAAATGCTACAAAAATGGACAATGGAACACTCCCCGTCAACAGGAGCAACGCAAAAGAAAACATGTGGGAATTTTACATACGCAAAATGTTCTGTCACCTTACACAAAATAAAACAAAATAAATTCATTTCTTAGGAGGTCCTGTTTTAAGGCATAGTGTAATGATTCCAGGGAACCCACTTAATAAGGAATTCAATATACAAATACGGACTATGTTAAAAAGCATCTAGGCCTGTAATGCACACTAACACTATACAGACGAGTGTCGCACATGACACATTTTCGGTGAAAAAACAGCTTCCACTATTCTCTCGACAATTTTGGAGGTTTTTCATTCCCACCTTGAAAACAGATGTACAGCTGTTCTTTTTTTATTTTTATTTTTTTAAACCTTTATTTATTGCATTTCACAGAGTTACAAGACATTCACATCATTTCCAAACAAACAGCACATTACAATTGCGATACATCAATATAGCATCGTACAGTCACGTGGGCTAGAACTTCACATCATATCTAAACAGTACATTAATGAGCATCAGGTATTAGGGTGGAAACACCAGTAACACAGCCCCTCACGCCACACATTGAGAATTGCAAGTGTTAGGAACCATCCATTACTCCGGCATGCCTATCCTGCAACAACCCAGCCATGTACCAGCAATGTATTAGGGAGGACGAGTGTCAACCCTCTCGGGGATTGCTACTTATACAAATCTCATCGGTTGACATTCAGTGGCCCTGGTGGCCTCAGTGTGCCTAACGTGCACCATCCAAAATGTCCCCACCGCACCCCCCCTGAACGCAATAAGCGCACGCGCACTAACTGGCGTCTGTCGCAATGTGATGCATGGTCCCCATCCCCCAGGGGGTGCAGCTACAGGTGCCCAGCCCCTAAACCCTGTGTGCATGGGAGGTGCCAATCTGATCGCAGCATGAGTGTAACTGGGGAGCCGCGACACAAGCCGCGCAGACAGCATCAACCAAACCGCAGGTGTCCCATAGCCTTCCACCTCGCCTCTACTCTGAGCAGCCCATCACTCTGTCAGCAGAAAGAGGGTGTCTTCACCAGCTAGGGTGACGTCTTTGTATCAGGGCGCCGCCCAACAGTAAGTTGCTCATTGCTCACTCTGCTGACCCTCAACCGCACAGGTGACGTCACGAGATGCCTGGGATAGCCAGTAGAGCTGCAGCGGGGACCATAGATCCCTTGGCCTGCACCGTGCCGGCATTAAGTCTGCATATACGCCATGTTGGTCCTGGCAGTATGTAAGATCATCTAGCCATTCTTTGAATTTTGGTGCCCTGCCCCTTCCCCACTTGCAGGCTACTCTCCTTTTAGCGAGCAGTAATGCAATATCCACAAACCGTCTGTGCGGTTTGGGTACATCCTTGGTATACCCCAATAGCATAAGCACCGGGTCTAGGGGAAGAGGGCCTGCAATCATGACCTGGAGCGCCTCGTGTACCTGCCTCCAGTATTCCCGTATCGCACCGCACTCCCACGCCAGATGGAGGAAGCCTGCGTCCTCAGAGCGGCATCTCGCACACCTGTCATCATCAGACAGATGAAATCGCAACTTCCTGACTGGCGTGTAATAAAACCTCTGAAGAAATTTGTAATGGATGATTTTCAGACGACAGCTGGACAAGACATTCGCCGTGGCCGAGCAGCAATAGGACCATTGCTCATCTGTGAGATCAGCTGCCAATTCGGAGTCCCAGTCATCTCGCGCTTTGGACCTCACTGGCGGACGTTGCGTTCGGATGTTATTGTACAACTTAGAAACCATGTGCCTCCCATCCGACACCAGGAGCGCGTGCAATGGCAGCACCACCCCAGGTTCATCTGGGAAGCTGGGAAGTATGTCGCGCATTCCCTGACGAAGCCTAATATAGTAAAACACCTCCATCGGAGTCGGGGGAGCCGCCTGAAATATCTGATCCTTGGTACGAAATAGCCCGTCCCTGAACAAATCCCCCCACGTATGTAAGTGAAGGCGCTTGCACATATACCGAAATCCCTTTTCTAATAACAGCGACAGTCTCGGGTGGTACGTTAGGGGGAGTGCCGGTGAATAGAGCATGGGAGCTTCGAGCATAGTCGCCACTCTCCTCCAGGCGTCAATAGTGCAGGTGATTGTGGTGGCTGGTGTCTCAATATCTCCAATCACCCCCATCAGCATACCATTAAGTGGAAGCGGATGCGCGATCCAGTCTTCAACCGCAGTTTGTGGCAGAAAGGGAGCAGGATTAACCCAGTGGTATGCGTATTGCGCCTGAGCACTAAGATAGTATGCAGCAAAATCCGGCACATCAAACCCACCTTTTTCGTATGGTTGTGTCAAGATCGCCCAGCGAATCCGTGGTTGCTTACCTCCCCAGAATAATCGAAGAAGCTCAGTCCGCAGTCTCTTAAAGAAATAGGGGCCTGGATAGTAGGGGATATTCTGAAAAAGGTACAGGAACCTTGGAAGGATGATCATCTTGATCAGTGAGGCTCTACCTGCCATTGAAAGCGGCAGGGCCAGCCATCGAGTAACATTGTCTGATAACTGTGAGATCGCCACGCCATAGTTCATCCGAATAGTATCGTCTCTATTGAGCGATATCTCAATACCCAGGTATCTGAGTTCTGAATCGCACCATTCCAGGGGGTAGTCCAGCTGGAAACGGGCAACCGAGGCCGTGAGGGGGAAGAATTGAGACTTCCTCCAGTTAATGTGCACTCCGGATATGCCACCAAATACAATAAATTCCCTCAGGATTGGGTTAAGGTTCTGCTGTGGGTGCCGTACGTACAAGGTAACGTCGTCCGCGTACAAGGAAATCCCTATCTGCCGCTGGTGGCAGTTAAAGGCACTGGCCTTGTGTAGTTGCCGTACCCTGCATGCCAGTGGCTCTATTGCTAATGCAAAAAGCAGGGGCGATAGGGGGCAGCCCTGCCTGGTACCTCTTGTGATCGGCATTTGTGCAGAAAGCACGCTATTAATGACTACCCTGGCAACCGGGGCAGTGTAAAGAAGCTTCACCCAGGAAATAAAAATCTGCGGAAATCCCAATGTACAGCTGTTCTTAACAGGGTACATCTTCGACAACTACAGGCTGGGAATCTATTTGTGAATACTCCCAAAACTGTGAATTTCTGCATGTTCACCACGTTGTGCAGCTTTCCTGACTCTTGAATGTCCAGAAACATCAACCACACTGTGAGCAAATTTGTCAACCAAGACAATGTAACTACAGTGGCATAATGTTATGTTACAACTCAATGTCACGTATGATTTAAAAACTCCTCAGTTTGTACAAAGACAGACTGTTTCAGTGGCCAATTGTAGGACTTTCTGTGCGGCAAGTGGAGAAATACCCCATGACAAGGTAAGCCCTGATGACGCATTACTGGTCTGCATGACTGTTTTCAACGCAAGAACCACTCCATACCATTTCTGCAGGCTAGCCCTTGGCTCACTTAGGGAAGGAGTAGGAAAAAACACATTTAAGTTCTCAAACGTGCTCTTTAAAGCAGGGCTCACATCTCTAAAATAATCAAAAACCTACGAAACCAAACCTTTAAATGTGGAACTAATCTTTGAAAGGGTTTGCTCTGACACACTTTGTATAACTGCAAGCTTCAACTTGAGCATGCAGTGGTGAACTTGAAAGCAGGGAGAATTATCATGACGAAAGAGAACATGAGTACTACGTCACACGTCACAGATATAGTTACCAACACAGGAATCAAGATACCAACTTACACATTACCACTGAAGACCAGAATACACCATTTTTCTTATTCCACTACACTTCGCTCTGCTCGTCGGACAGCCATGCTGGATCTAGCTTCACTGCCCCTTACCACAGCCCTCAGATGTCCCAGGCTCACTTACCACTCCATTCTTTACGCCTGTCCGAGCAGCTCCTCCTCCGCCGGCTGTGATAACCAGGCCACTTTCAGGGTCTATCTCAATGGTGTACAAAGGGAAAGGAGCCCGGTAAAAATCTGGATGGCTGCGGCGACCCATTATGTCCTCTTGGCCACTGCTTCCTGTCACAGAACTAGAAAAGGAACTGTTCTTCCAAGAGTGCTGCTACATTTACAGAAGGGGCTACCAGCAGGTGATGAGCTAGTGAACCTTCCAAAGCTGATTTACTGAATACAAAACGGGCAAGCAATCTGGACACGGGCAGAGGTGTATCTGGACAAAACTGCTGCCACTTCAGGCAGCAGTCAACCTGTTTTAGATGTCCACTCGCACTATTCACCCTAGTGCAGCTGCAAAATATCACAGGTACTGGGTCACAATCACCTAATCAGCCACTTCCCACCAAGACGAAGGTTTATGGTATATATTACCCCAGAAAATATGTGCAGCAGCTCTCAAGCTACAATACTGGGGCACGTTGTAACTCCAGTAAGGCATCCTACCATAAAGGTCAGCTTACCACAGCCTATCACAAGCACAGTTAACATTCACAGGAGTAAAAAGTACAACTCCTCAAACAGAAGCAGTCCCCCTCAATCCTGCAGGCGCCCTGGTATGACTACACACTCTTCCCAGCATAGATGCAATCATACAAGTACTTGGAATCACTGATTACAATACAGGTGCTGATGCACCTTTGTACAAGCTCAGTCAATTCTGTACACAGAGGTACATGCACTCTTTCAGACTACAATAATGTCACACACTCAACACAGAAGGCATACAGTCTTCCAAACACAGGCAGTCACCCCAGATTAGGAAAAGAGGCAACCCAGAGCTGGTACGGTCTCACCAGTACAGTGGCACACATACTCCAGTACAGCAACTCTCAGTGCACCCTATGCTGCCCCAGTACAGCAACTCTCAGTGCACCCTATGCTGCCCCAGTACAGCAACTCTCAGTACACCCTATGCTGCCCCAGTACAGCAACTCTCAGTACACCCTATGCTGCCCCAGTACAGCAACTCTCAGTACACCCTATGCTGCCCCAGTACAGCAACTCTCAGTGCACCCTATGCTGCCCCAGTACAGCAACTCTCAGTACACCCTATGCTGCCCCAGTACAGCAACTCTCAGTACACCCTATGCTGCCCCAGTACAGCAACTCTCAGTACACCCTATGCTGCCCCAGTACAGCAACTCTCAGTGCCCCCAATGCTGCCCCAGTACAGCAACTCTCAGTGCCCCCAATGCTGCCCCGGTAGAGTGCGCCGGTGTCCACGTCCTCCACAGACAGCACAACAACAAGCTCAGATCCCTGCCAGCGACCGCCTGTCCTCTCCCCAGCCCCTGATCCCCTGACTCCTGCCGCGCCCCATCCTTGGTCTCATGACTGAGTTAGTGTTCCCTCCTAAACGCTCCCTGGGGGGCCTCGTCAACACTACTTCCGGTCTCCAGCCCCGGTGATGATCTCAGCTGTTATGACAGCTCCCTCAGACCCGGACACTGAGCCGGTAGACTCGCGCATGCGCAGAAGGGCCTTGTCATCAGGACTATCCTGCCGTAACACGTCAGCGCTGCCACTACTTCGGGTAACCCCTCCTCCAAGGCTCACGTGACACGCAGCCCATTCACCCGTATGTTTGCCAGGACAGGCGCCATGCTTGTGAGGGGACAGTGCGAAACTAAAGACGGACAAGTTACCGGATATGTTGAGCTTCCGGTGCCGTGGCGACGTCCTGTCACCGTTAAAGTAAACTAAGGAACGCCCCGCGCCGATGACGATAGACTGGGGAGTTGTTTTCATTCTACGTAATTGACAAGTTTTCAGATTGCGTATGTGTGACATTTCCATGGTTTCAGTGCACTTAAGAGTGACATTGATCAGCCAAATGTGTGACACTTTCTCGCGAATAAATGTAAGCAATAAGGTGCACGGAAACGAGCTAAATATACAAAATTACACCATTTTGACTCCTGAGAAGCTCTAACAATATTTTGAAATTGCCTGAAATGGAAGGTTAACCCTTGCTGTATAATGAACACTAAATCTCTGCACATTTTGCCAGTGGCGGCGTCGCCCTACTGATTTTTAGCAGTGACATAATGGAAAAATAAAATGATAATAATTCGAGGTTATTATCAATTTATTTGTTCTTGCTGAGACGTCTTTGTGGGGCTGGGCTACTCTACTCTCAGAGCACGGGAAGTCGTGGTGGGCACACTGTAAATAATGCACATGAATGTTCGGCTGGCCAAACATTTATGCAAACTTTGCATGTTACAGCCTGGGTGGAGAACATGCCCAGGTTCCCGCTGCCTGTCAGAGCGCTGAACCACAGCGCTCAGACTAGGGTGACCAACCGTCCGTAAATTTCACGGACAGTCCGTAATTTCAGCCGTCTGTCCGTTTGTGGAAAAGTAAATTTTGCCATGTTGTATGTGCCTACGTGTTCCCCATCTTATGTTATATGTGCATGATCGATATGCATGTATCCCCTTCTGATCGATTAAAGACGCAATTACAGTTGTGTCCATCTCTAGTATGCCAGTTTCCAGTCCTCGTGAATACAACGAATATCAGGCCTATGTAAAGCTACGTTGCCACGTTTTACAGTGTGCACGTTAATTCATTGAATTATCCCCGTTTCTAGGCCTCAAAAGGGCCCGGACTCAGATTCAGCTCCTGTTTCCTGAACCCTCTCCGAGGAGCGATACAGCCCCCACCTGTATCCCTGACCCTTAGCTTACTTTCATGCCTCGCAGTGCCCGGCTCGGCCTGGCTCTGCCTCCCAGTCTGCCAAGAGTATGTTATGTTTCTAGTTATCAGTCCAGCCCTCCTTCTCTGCATTCCTAAGCTACTGAATCGCATCAATAGTTCCGTCATGGTCTAGCCTTTATGTCTCCATGTAAGAGAAATACTGTATTAATATTCATAGAATATTCCTCGCACACACTACATGTAGAATTATGCATGCACCAGTCTTAATGTCTGTTAGCCTTTACCCTGATAACTTTTGGATTCTATCAACATGTACTCTAAACACTAGATACTAGATATGCCTGGGTACATGTCGCTCTGACACTCCAGACTTTAGTCTCCTCTTCTAGCGCAGAAGTCATAGCCCCCCAGTTCTCCCTAGTAACACGTCATTGTCAGTTTGCGCGCACCACTAGGTTAGAGGTCCCAGCTGCTCAGGTAGCCCCCTCCATGTTTCCGCCCCGTTTATGACATATTCTGTTACGTTTGTATCACATGTCTATGTATACGCCCTGTACACGCCTTCTTGTTACTTCATTTTGCCCTTATCTTTCGCGACTGCTACAAACCCCGCCTACTGCTACGCCTACTGTATTGAATGCAATGTATTTTGTTTAACTATATATACTAATGTTCTGTTATTAAAAGTTATGCGCATCATTCCCAGATCCGGCCCGACAGCTGCCGGGCCCTGCCATCCTATTCCCGTACAGGCTGTTCTGTTCCTGTCCTTTATGCTTGATTAAAGCCTGTCAACTTCAGCTACCTCGTATCTTGACTCTTATTTATTGAGCTACCTGTTTATTGATTAATTCCGAAAAATAGATCCGGTAATATTTATTTATTTACCACATAATGGCTCCCGAATAGGGACTTGCCCTTTCCCCACGCGCCGGTGAAGCCACGCCGGCCCCCTGATCCTCTGCAGCCGTGACGGAACCATACCGTGCACGTGCAGATATTTCTGCTTCAAGTATCCCTCAGGCCCACGGAGGAGACGGAGGTTGCGGTCCAGCGTCCAGACGAGGCGGTGGAGGAACGCGGCGAGTCCCGACCAGAGCCCAAGCCGAGAGTCCAAGGTCCGAGGTATCCGGAGGCCCACCTGTAACTGAAGTCCGAAGTTCGTCCGTCCGTCGTCGTAGCAGTCCAGTCCAGTCCAGTCCGAGGCCTTCCGTTCTTGCTGCCCGGTGAGTACCGTTGCTGGGGTAGTATCTAGACAGGGTCAATTAATTTGTCTCTGGTCCGTGGGTTTGGGTACACAGATCCAACACGAAGTGTTCACCTAGGTGGGCGCGGGTCCTGACGTGTCTCTTTATGGGACCGGTAAGTTTCGTACTGTTTTAGCAGTGCATCTAGTCATTCCAGTAAGTTCTGTTCTCGAGAAATTCATGTGTTCTGTTTTCAGTATTTCAGGTAGTATTCTGTCCGAAACCGTTATTATAAATGTTATTCCATGTGTCTTTAATGTCGTGGTATGAATGATTCGTTTTGCAATTATTATTGTGTTTATCGTGTATTGTATTGTGTCCAGATTCCAGTCTAAGTTATGCCTCTGTTCACGAAGTTACGTCAGTTAAAAACTAGAAAAGGTCTGCTCGAGGAAGCAGTTCCTGTCCCGCCTAGGGACAGTCCAGGTCATTTTATGTATCAAAAGCATGGCATAAGTGCCATATTATATCTAGATTTATGGGTGGAATACACCAAAGAATTAGAAGAAAAGTATAGATGGCCCGTATCAGGTACGTGGGATGCCGAGTGCATCATGAGAGTAGAAGAAGCATTATGGAAAAAGAAAGCCAGACAGTCCCAGAAAGATGCCATCGAGTTATGGCGCAAAGAATCTCATAAAAGAACCGAAAAAGAAATCAGAAAGTCAGAATTAAGTAGAGAATCCTCAGAAAGAGCCCAAGAAAGGGAATTAATCGGAATAGGTGAACGAGTTAAAGCCGAACAGTCAGACAGACAGAGAAATGCCCTCATTAAGGGTATGTATCCTCTTCTTGCCGAGGGCTTGCCGAAAGCAACCCCGGAAGCACCATGTAATTTTCCGCCGCCATTAGTTCCGATTAAGCTACGTCACAAACCGACCGCAGCTGATATTTTTCTTTCGTCCTATTTGGACGACACAATCCCAGAATATGCAAATCCTGTTCCGCCAGCTCCTGTAAATAATGTAATTCCTGTTCTTCCAGCCACCGGGGCACCTGTTACAGCACCTGTTATGGTACCCCCGGTCCAGCCTATAGTACAAGTACCCGCTACATCGGTCACTCTGCCAGCACGAAGAGTATCAGTCGACGATTCTAGTTTAGGGGCCATGGGGGGAGGTCCTCCTGGTACCCCGCCGCCACACAAACGTGTAACATTAGTCGAGTTACATAAACGTGCGTTACAGCGTACGCCCAAATATCAGTCAGTTGCAGATATCAGACGAGCTCTTACCGAATGCCGTTATGATCCAGTCCCAGGCGATGATAATATGGTTATATATTCATTGCGTGTAAGACGGGTGACCGAGTATTTGGACACCCTACCGAATATGAAAGAGGATCTAGACAGAATATATCGTTTCATCCGTACAGGAGAAGACCCAGAAAGTATTGGCGAAATCATGTCTCTAAGGAAAGCTGAGACTCGGCTCATGCTATTAAAATTTCTAATTAATTGTTTAGTAAGGGAACAAGATTGTCCGACTAAAGATCCGATCGAAATGAGAATTCTGACAAAGTGGAGTGATCATATAGCCGAGGGAAGACACAAGACACTCAGTAGTATAGAGAGTATGTACAAGAAAATTCGTAAAGAAATAATAAGGTTACACGAGCAACGTAAAGCAGCGCAAGTGTCCGAAAAAGAAGACAACACTGATACTGAAGAAGTAGAAGACGAGAATACCGCCAGAATAGCGTATGTAGGTAAATCTAGACTTCCAGACCGACATTCACGCCTAGAACACAAGAAAGTTTTTCACCTTCCAGCACCAGAACAAGGTTCTCTGGAACAAATATTTCAAGCTACCGATCACATTCTGAAATCACGAATCGGTTATAGTGAACTTAGTACCATGCATGAACAAGAACTAGCCCGATCAGCAGTCCGATGGGCTACTGATTCTACCACTTTTCCAGATGAAATAGTGGCACAAATGTTTCTGAAATTGCCCCCAGCCGAGCAGCGACTGGTGGGTATGTACATGATCCAGCACCTCATTACACTGTATGAGGGTCAACATTCTGATCCAGGTCCGTTACATGATGTCCTGAACGAGTTACTCCAGTATAAATGGAGAGGTTTAGGTACCGATTTAATTAGTGTCATTCTAGAACAGCGCCGAAAATATAGAACGTTTCTGAATCCGCATTTTGTTCACGTCTCACCTCCAGAAAGTAAACCATTCTACATGGATAGACAGAATCCGTTACGAGAAGTACACCCAGTTAGGACACCGGGTGGTGAAATGCAACGAGTATTTGTTTACACCCCTATCACAAAGATGGAACTCTTAGAGATGAAGAAATTAATTCCCTGTCACGACAAAGATCCAGCAGGGTTCCATCGAGAATTAAAAGACATGCTCCGTATGGGAGAATACACGTATCCAGATATTATTAAAATGTTAAAGGTCCTGTTGCCCGCAGGGGTATATGAAAAACTCAAGGAAAAAGAATGGGAGGTGGGAGAGAAAAAGATAGATTGGACAGCTCTAGAAGCTGAAGATAAAATACGAGTACCAGGTACCGGTCTTGGGGACAAATGTAAAGAATTGCCCGAGTTATTAATTCAAGTTTTGCCAAGGTTACTAGCCACGAAAAAGGAAGATTGGGATGCAATCTCAGCATGTAAACAGAAACAGGATGAAGACACTAGTGATTTTTATTCTAGATTTGAGAAATGTTTTATTATTAACAGTGGTTTGAAGACGAGTAGCGAGTCATACCCTCATCTTTTTGTTACTAAATTAGTCGAGAATTCAAGTCCACAAGTTAAAAATCGAGTTCTGAAAGTCGAAAGTACCTGGCAAGCTAGTACCCCGTCACAAATGTTACAGATGCTCCAGTATCACCAGAATAGAATCAGGGAAGAGCAAGAACACGAAAGGAGACGTATGAAAGACACGAAAATGAAAGTACTAGTTGCACAATCTGTTCCACAAGACAGTCAGAAGAGGGGTCCGAATCAAGCCAGTCATCCTGCAGCTCCCGTTAAAGGGACATGCAATTATTGTAAACAGCCAGGTCATTTTATAAACGAGTGTGCAGTTCTGAAACACAACATAGCCACTGGTAAGACTAAAGAAAGACCACGTCCGCCTAGACAAGAACAAGTTTCACAGACTTCTCAGTCACCACAGAATGCACAACAGACAGTTCCAGCACCGCAGCCTATAGCTGCAACACAGCATGTTACACAGCAGATGTACCAGTATGCTCAGTCAGAGTATCCAGAGTATCAACAGTATTCATGAAACAGCCTAGAGAGGGAGGTAGGCTTGCCTCTCATCGAGATACCTGTAGATCAAGAGGGTCCCTATGTACACAGTCAATTATTAGGGAAAGACAGAAAGTTTTTGATTGATACAGGGGCAAGTAGGACTACTATCAGTCATGACGAGGTTCCAGGGGCTCCGCTCTCAGGCTCTAAAAATGTTTCCCTTGGATTTTCAGGAAAGCCTATTGTGAACGAGATTTCGAAGCCAGTTACTCTAGAAGTTGGTCCATTGTCCCGAACTACTGATTTGTTACTTACAAAGTCATGTCCAGAAAATTTGTTAGGCATTAAAACATTGAAAGAATTAGGTGCAGTAATTTGCTGCTCCCCAGAAGGAATACGATTGTTTTTGAGAGACTTTAAAGGCCACTATGTATTACGCTATTTTGATCCAAGATTATCCAATGTACCGCAGCATTTATGGGCCCAAGGTCCAACTGATGTAGGTTTTATGCAAATCACACCCCATCGTGTGACCCTCAAGCAAGGTATAGTCTTGCCACGAATCAGACAATACAGATTGCCACCTGAGGCTGTAGCAGCCTTATCCAAAATTATTGACGAGCTTATTGCTCAAGGAGTGGTTGTAGAAACTGACTCCAATGTATGTAATTCTCCTATCATTCCAGTCATGAAACGTACTGATCCAAATGCACCTCCAGTATATCGATTAGTGATAGACCTTCGAGAACTTAATAAATGTATCATACCCCAGTATCCAGTAGTCCCAGATATTTCATCCTTATTGACAGCTATTGATTCTGAAGCTACATTTTTCACTGTAATCGACCTCAAGAATGCATTTTTCAGTGTTCCGATTCATCCAGACAGCCAGTACCTTTTCGGTTTTTGTTTAAATGGAAGGAGCTATAAATTCACACGAGCTCCTCAAGGTTTCACAGAAAGTCCTAGTATTTACAGTCAAGCACTTAAGAGACAACTAGACAATATTCACATGCCAACAGACACTGCCCTGCTCCAGTATGTCGATGATCTACTGATCACAGCCCGTTCTGAACGTGACTGCGAGCGAGCGTCACTTACAGTTCTGTATTTCCTAGCCGAGATGGGGCACAAGGTGTCCCCTTCGAAGCTTCAGTTCTGTGTCCAGCAAGTGATCTACTTAGGCCACTTACTGTCCAAGTGGGGTAGGCAGTTGACACCAGACCGTATCCAGTTGATAGCGAGTCTTCCACAGCCCAAGACACAGAAGGAGGTACGTGCTTTTATTGGCCTCACTTCTTACTGCAGACAATGGATTCCTCAGTATGCATTTCTAGCCAAGCCACTGATACAGTTAACGACACAGGAGGCAGCCGTATCGACTGTTCTCCCTTGGACATCTGAACATACACTTAGTTTTAATGAATTAAAGAAAGCCTTATGCCAAGCACCTGTTCTAGCTACAGCGAACTACAGTAAGCCTTTTACACTTTTTGTCACAGAACGTGATGGTACTGCATTATCTGTTCTCACACAGGATCAAGCAGGACAGTACAAGCCTTGTGCTTATTTTTCGAGCACATTAGATCCAGTAGCCCAGGCTCTGCCTGCGTGCCTCAAGTCAGTTGCAGCCACAGCTCTAGCCATCAGACAAAGTGATTCCATAGTATTAGGACACTCCCTGACAGTACAAGTTCCACACTCCGTGGAAGTTCTCTTAAACCGAACACAGACACAGCACTTGACCATTGCACGTTTAACAGGTTATGAACTGACACTGTTCCAGCCACACATAGAAATCAGACGCTGCAACGTTTTAAATCCTGCTACACTGTTACCGTCAGTTACTTCAAATCCCGCCACACATGACTGTGTGGAAGTTGTTAACACTATGACTAAGCCAAGACAAGACCTGACAGACATTGCATTACCTAATCCCGACCTGACACTTTATGTGGATGGTTCATGTATGAGAACTAGTACAGGAGAACTAGTAGCCGCGTATGCAGTGACTACTGAAACTGAAGTTATTGAAACACACCGTATTGACACCCTGTCTGCTCAAGCAGCAGAGCTAGTTGCTCTGACCCAAGCCTGCATACGTGCCAAGGACCTGAAAGTAAACATATACACAGATTCACGTTACGCATTCGGAGTTGTACACGACTTCGGAGTACTCTGGCAGGAGAGAGGTTTCATGACTTCTCATGGAACAAAGATTCAGCATGGTCTCCTCATTCAAGCTCTGTTAGATGCAATACATTTACCGACAGCTATCGCTATCATGAAGTGCAAAGCACATACGAAAGTCACTGACATCATTTCCCAAGGTAACGATCTAGCAGATCGAACAGCCAAGCTTACAGCTCAGACACCAGACATTCCAGTTAACAAGACACAGACATTCATTCCAGAACAGACTACTTGTATGACAGTTAAGGACCCTACACAAGATGTCATAGACATACAGTTACATGCTACTCCTGAAGAAATCAAGAAATGGTCCGAACAAGGAGGGGTCCAGACAGATCAGGGATGGTTGACGAAGGGAAAAGCCACATGGTTTCTCCCCGACTCTATGGTTCAAGTCATTATCAATACCGCACATAGTCCAGCACATCTAGGAGAAAAAGCTATGTTAGACAGTATTCAGAACCTTTGGTTCAACAAGCATTTACGAGCTGCAGCCAAGCAGAAAGTCCGTACTTGTATGATATGTTGTCAATTCAATCCAGGTAAAAGTGTCCCGGTGGAACAAGGTGGATTCCAACCTCCTGACCACCCTTTTGAAGTCCTCCAGATGGATTACATTCAGATGGAGCGATGTCGAGGTTTCAAGTATGTTCTTGTAGTTGTATGCGCTTTGTCCAGGTGGACAGAAGCATATCCAGTCCCAGATTACACAGCCGCGACCACTGCCAAGCAGCTGGTTCGTGAATTCTTTCCCCGTTACGGACTCCCTAGGGTCGTGTATTCTGATAACGGCCAGCCATTCTCATCCGAGTTAATGAAACATGTTTCCCTTTTGTTAGGGTACCAGTGGAAGTTCCATTGTGTGCGCCATCCTGAAGCAGCCGGTCTCGTAGAGAGACATAATCAGACCCTGAAAATCCGTATTGCCAAGACATGTAAAGAGAAAGGTGTAGACTGGCTAGTTGCCCTGCCAGTAGCTTTATTCTTTATGCGAATGGTTGCACATTCCAGATCAGGTCTGTCCCCTTATGAGGTCATATTCGGCCGCCCCCCAAATATGTGGGGTACACCTAGACCCCGCAGTATTACAGATGTTTCCAGTAATATGTTGACAGATTACCTAGCTTCCTTGATGTCTGCCCTACACTCTTGTCGTTCACAGGTTGCCGCCGCATTCCCAGACAATACCGAAGTGAAACCGCATGAGGTCATTCCAGGCGACCTTGTCCTTGTAAGGAACTTTGATCGTTCAAGTCCGCTGGAGCCTCGTTGGAAGGAGCCGCGACTTGTCCTCTTGACCACCCGCACGGCCGTGAAGTTGGAAGGCCGCAAGGGGTGGGTCCATCTGTCCCATATCAAGAAATTCCATGGACTTCGAGAAAAAACATTTGCAAAGAACATTTTTAAGGACTGTTCCATTTCTAAAGACTGCCTGAAACAAGACACTGATCTGAATCCCGAACTGAAAGTTCCTCTGTTAGAGAAAACTCCGCAACAGGAGTATAAGTTAAAGCTCCGGTCTAGTAAAATAAGTCAGCCAGTTTAATTGTCTAAGTCCCTCTCGGGTGAAACGGTTAGACAGGTATCTGACATGTATGAGATAGACCCCCATAATGAGAGAGTTAGTCAAAACTCTATACGGTGTATCGTTTTTCTAAGTTTCCTATTGTTTTTAAGTTTGATGGTTACCTGCACAAGTTATGCATTACATTTATGTTTTCCAATTTCTCATGTAAATAAGTTTTCTAATGCTACAGTAGAGCACACCTTTAGTGATCTGCCTCCTCACGAGTTATCCTATCGTCTTGCTATGAGAAATAATACATTTATTAGAATGTTACACTATTCACACCAGACCAGCAATGCCACTAATTGTTGGGTGTGTGGTCGACTCCCCCCTTTCCAGACACCGAAGGGAGTTCTGCCACTTTTTCCTTATCCGTTTTCACATAATGGTTCGTGTGGAGCATGGTCCACGTTAACGTCATCTTCGAATGATATGTCCCTTCTGAATAGAACATGTTTCCCAGACAAGCAAGGTCTCTCTCATAGAACAGGGTTAGATCTAGAAAATGAAGTTTATGATTTAGGTAATTATTCTTCGAATTTTATGGTCCTGAATGTTCAGTCTGATACTACTCCAGACTTACCTGCTATTTCAGTACTACCAGTCAAAGGCGAATTATGTGTCAGAAATAATGGTTCCGCACATGTAGGACATAGTGATTGTACTACTACTGTCGAGTATAGTGACAGTGGGAAATCTATTTTCAAAGCTTCACGTCATTCTTATTTTGTTTGTGGTCAGACCGCATATGTTCGTCTGCCCCTCGATTGGGATGGAACATGTTACATTGCCTTCCTACTGCCACCAGTTTTTCTAGCCCCATCTGACTATCACAGAAACACACATCTAGTACACGTCAGACATAGAAGGGAGATTGAGTCCCCAATTGTCGATCAAACTGAAACTGCTCTAGAACAGTATACAGATTTCAATAAAGGTTTCTTCTTCTTTATAGGACCTATCCAGAATAGTAAGTTAATCCGTAGGTTAACCAGAACCCTTGAAGCAGTAGTGAATGAGACTACTTCTGCTCTAGGTAACTTAACCGAAGAGCAAACTGCTATGAGATTTGTCGTGCTCCAAAATCGTCTCGTTCTTGACGTCATACTGGCCGATAGAGGAGGAGCATGTAGAGTCATCGGATCTAGTTGCTGCATTTTCATTCCTAATAACGCGCCGTCTGTTTATTCAGCTATAACCAGACTTCATAAAATTGCCCATCAGTTACACCAGAATCCAGGCACCTGGACATGGTCCGGTTGGCTCTGGAGTATTATATCTGCCTGGGGATGGAAAGTATTGTCATTCCTAGGTATTGCAGTAATGATCATATTCAGTTGCTGCCTCTGTATACAATGTGGCCCTGCGATTTGCGGCATTTTTGCTACCTCTTGTATTCCTAGTCCTAAATCCCGTTCTAAGACAATTCGAGACGAGCAAATGATGCTATATGAAATGATAGATGGTATCATGAATATAGATGTTTCCTGATGGAAACGTAGGGCACAAGGAGGGAATGTGGAAAAGTAAATTTTGCCATGTTGTATGTGCCTACGTGTTCCCCATCTTATGTTATATGTGCATGATCGATATGCATGTATCCCCTTCTGATCGATTAAAGACGCAATTACAGTTGTGTCCATCTCTAGTATGCCAGTTTCCAGTCCTCGTGAATACAACGAATATCAGGCCTATGTAAAGCTACGTTGCCACGTTTTACAGTGTGCACGTTAATTCATTGAATTATCCCCGTTTCTAGGCCTCAAAAGGGCCCGGACTCAGATTCAGCTCCTGTTTCCTGAACCCTCTCCGAGGAGCGATACAGCCCCCACCTGTATCCCTGACCCTTAGCTTACTTTCATGCCTCGCAGTGCCCGGCTCGGCCTGGCTCTGCCTCCCAATCTGCCAAGAGTATGTTATGTTTCTAGTTATCAGTCCAGCCCTCCTTCTCTGCATTCCTAAGCTACTGAATCGCATCAATAGTTCCGTCATGGTCTAGCCTTTATGTCTCCATGTAAGAGAAATACTGTATTAATATTCATAGAATATTCCTCGCACACACTACATGTAGAATTATGCATGCACCAGTCTTTTTTTTTTTTTTTTTTTTTTTTTTGAAAACCTTTATTTATAAAAAACACAATACACAGCGTCTGCCTACAACCCCGCGGGGCCGGCCGCTATGACATACGGTAAAAGGATAAGAAAGAATCCGATTAGGCAGAACTTCGTTAAAGCAGTCTCTGAACAAAAAGTATCGCGTGGAACCTGGAACCACAGCGCAAGGATAGGAAAGGTTTAATTTTATAATTTTGTCGAATTCAATTTGAAAAACTACGAAAGGAGTCAAAGCTAATCTCTGACCAGGATAGCTATTATCTGTCAAGGAACACGGAACCCCGACCCCAAAAGAGAAAAGAAGAGGGAAATAGGTAAATAGAAGAAGAGAAGAAAAAGAAAGAGGGCCATAGAAACAAAGAAAAACATAAAACACGTCCCATCCCCCCACCCTGCATACCAGCGGAAGGCCACGGCCCACCCCCCCCCAATAGGCATGCCTGTCGCCCCTAGAGAACCCCCAAGTGGGAAAGAGAGTAGAGAGAGTGAGAAAAGACCATCCCAGTCTCCAACCCTCGGAAAAGTCGGGAGGAGGTAAGTTCAGCATACTCCCGGTCTCCACCAGCCCCGTAAACATCCCCCACCCCAGGTATCACCAGCATTACAGAGGAGGCAAGCAAGTCTGTAGGTAGGGAGAGTCATTTCAAAATGCGCAAATAAATCGAACTGAAAGCAGTCCCACCCCGGTCCCCGCCCGTCAATGTGTACATCTCAGTAAGGAAATCGCCCAGCCCGGACCCGATCCTGGGCGGCCCCACGTACCCGCCCCCCATGAGGAGCCGAAAGCGTCAGAGAAAGGAAGATAGCCAGCTCCAGTGAGAACAAAGAGGCAAAATGGCCGCTCTCAATGATGAAGAAATGCCCAGGGACAAAATGGCCGTTGCTAGTCCAGATCAGGGTCAACACATATCAGGAACCGCATTTTCAATATAATAAATCGTTGCCTTGCAGATCACCACCCAAACCCCGCAAGTCAAGAAGCAGTACCATAAAGAGACTGCCTAACCCTGGCCCGATCTCGGATAGATCTCCGAGCACACCCCTCGATGACCGCAAGCCCCCTCCGTAACAAAGAGACAAAATGGGCGCCAAGAGGGAGGGGGAGACCCACAGAACCAAAGGAAACGGTACCAAACATCCAAAAGTTCGTCGGTGTCAGCAAAAAGGGCCTTCGAGTCATCCTGGCGATACATGTACAACAGCTGGGAAAGCGGAGGCTTCAATGGAAGAGCCGTTGAGAGGGTCAGGAGTCGCGTAGCCGGCAGTCTCGTCGCTGGTAGCGGCAGTGAAGACAAAGTAGCAGTTCCCGGAGGGGGAAACAAAGTATCACAGGCAGAGTAGGTAAACGGCCATCCAAATGCGTCCAAATCGTCCCGGGTCTCATCACCGTCGATGGGAGTTGGTAACACAGTAGCGAACTTAGGCACCAACAAGGTAGTTTGCAATTGCTGCTGGGAACAGTCCCTCTGCGTCTGTCCTGAATCGAAAATTATATCCTCTAATTTTTGGCTGAGCCTGTGGGAGCCATGAGACAGCGCCGATCGCAGATCAGCAAGGGCAGTCAGGATAACGCCATAGGAAGGGGCAAGCTGCGGTCCTCCAGCATCTGGAGCACATGAGGGGATAGTCGATGCGATTCCCAGCCCAACCATGGCGCCGCAGTCCCAGGGCGAGGGTGGGCGATCCTCTCCTCCCCGCAATTCAGCAAATATGTCCGCCATGCCATTAATCCGGTCGCAGGAACATGGGGGATGCATCAGAAAAGCAGCAGCTGCCTCTTCCCCGGTCACCATCAGCTGCAGCCAAGCGCCACCAGAAGGACAAATAGTCAGGGCAAAAGGGCAAACCACCGATTCCGGGCAAGCCCCGTAGCGATGTTGGAGCAGCATTCACCCAGCGCTGAACAAAGGGACCGTACTTTCTGTGCGTTATACCCTCCAGGCGTGAGATAGGTGTAGCAGACGGCAATCCAAGGCAATCCGTGCGCGGCGGTCTGCGAGACAGTAGTGAGCAGCTCCTCCCAGGCTCCGGGCATCATGCAGGCAGGCCGGCCATCACCGCTCCAGCGAGGCCTGGCATCCAGCGGCGGTATACATCAGGGTCCAAGGCATCGGAGCGATTAGTAGGCTATCTCCGCACTCCGGACGAGCAGGGACTCCGGAGGGACATCGGCGAAGTCAGCAAATATTCCCCGGTCGGATAGCCGGGAAAATAGAGCAGGATTCAGACAGGATAGTAATGCGGGGCTCACGGGCCGGTGGAGCCGGGAGCCTACACGTCCGCTCCGGTCGCCATCTTGGCTCCTCCCCCATGCACCAGTCTTAATGTCTGTTAGCCTTTACCCTGATAACTTTTGGATTCTATCAACATGTACTCTAAACACTAGATACTAGATATGCCTGGGTACATGTCGCTCTGACACTCCAGACTTTAGTCTCCTCTTCTAGCGCAGAAGTCATAGCCCCCCAGTTCTCCCTAGTAACACGTCATTGTCAGTTTGCGCGCACCACTAGGTTAGAGGTCCCAGCTGCTCAGGTAGCCCCCTCCATGTTTCCGCCCCGTTTATGACATATTCTGTTACGTTTGTATCACATGTCTATGTATACGCCCTGTACACGCCTTCTTGTTACTTCATTTTGCCCTTATCTTTCGCGACTGCTACAAACCCCGCCTACTGCTACGCCTACTGTATTGAATGCAATGTATTTTGTTTAACTATATATACTAATGTTCTGTTATTAAAAGTTATGCGCATCATTCCCAGATCCGGCCCGACAGCTGCCGGGCCCTGCCATCCTATTCCCGTACAGGCTGTTCTGTTCCTGTCCTTTATGCTTGATTAAAGCCTGTCAACTTCAGCTACCTCGTATCTTGACTCTTATTTATTGAGCTACCTGTTTATTGATTAATTCCGAAAAATAGATCCGGTAATATTTATTTATTTACCACATAATGGCTCCCGAATAGGGACTTGCCCTTTCCCCACGCGCCGGAGAAGCCACGCAGGCCCCCTGATCCTCTGCAGCCGTGACGGAACCATACCGTGCACGTGCAGATATTTCTGCTTCAAGTATCCCTCAGGCCCACGGAGGAGACGGAGGTTGCGGTCCAGCGTCCAGACGAGGCGGTGGAGGAACGCGGCGAGTCCCGACCAGAGCCCAAGCCGAGAGTCCAAGGTCCGAGGTATCCGGAGGCCCACCTGTAACTGAAGTCCGAAGTTCGTCCGTCCGTCGTCGTAGCAGTCCAGTCCAGTCCAGTCCGAGGCCTTCCGTTCTTGCTGCCCGGTGAGTACCGTTGCTGGGGTAGTATCTAGACAGGGTCAATTAATTTGTCTCTGGTCCGTGGGTTTGGGTACACAGATTCAACACGAAGTGTTCACCTAGGTGGGCGCGGGTCCTGACGTGTCTCTTTATGGGACCGGTAAGTTTCGTACTGTTTTAGCAGTGCATCTAGTCATTCCAGTAAGTTCTGTTCTCGAGAAATTCATGTGTTCTGTTTTCAGTATTTCAGGTAGTATTCTGTCCGAAACCGTTATTATAAATGTTATTCCATGTGTCTTTAATGTCGTGGTATGAATGATTCGTTTTGCAATTATTATTGTGTTTATCGTGTATTGATTAATTCCGAAAAATAGATCCGGTAATATTTATTTATTTACCACACGTTGTCTGTGAAGGATTCTTTAACGGACGCCATTTGTCCGTCATTTTAACAGGGCACCTGTTGCCCCACGCTAAAGCCGGCACAGCTTGCCCCCACCTCCCTTCTTCACTCCGATGCTGTACCAAAGCTCCTCAGATACTCAGCAGCATTGGAGAGGCACAGCGGGATGGCAACCCTCACACCTCCAGCCCTGGATGACCTGTTAAGAGGTGCTTCGAAGGTGACTGAGAGGGAGGGGCTGCAGCTTCAGGAGCAGTGACATCTATTCACATGAAACAGCCCTGAATGCATCATGTCTCTGCTATTTAGAGGGGGGCTCACACATTCCATTTCTACCCAAGGCCCCAAACATCCTAGACTCGGCCAGATTACACCCCTGATTACACCGAGGCAGCATGTGCTTCTCTTCACCGAGCTAAATTACTGTCACTAAATTGTAAGCAAACCTTGGTTCTTCAAACATGCAGTCTATAATGTAATACAATAAAGAAATGGCACAATCGCACCCACACTGATTAACAAAGTATGGAGGACAATCAGTTAAATCAGTTCGCTTGGAGTATCTCCTTTAAGTACTGTACATCACAGTGGGGGATGGCATTTTGGACAGAGAGCCTGTCTTCTCGTTGTATTGTGCAGGAGGGGGCGAGGAGCCCAAGATGATACTAGAATACTGCATGCCCACCCCTGTGCCCACCCTGGTGGATCCTGTTACCTCTCCTGTGATGGCTCCTGCCCTCCCCTCAGTGATGGCTCCTGTCCCCCCATGTGGTGGCTCCAGTTCACCCCCCGCCTGTGATGGCTCCTGTCCCCCCATGTTGTGGCTCCAGTCCACCCCCGCCTGTGATGGCTCTTGTCCCTCCTGTGGTGGATCCTGTCTACACCCTGGGTGGCTTCTGTCCCAGTCCTGGAACGGCCCCTGCAGCGAGGGTGAAGTTCTTGATGGGCCTCTTCTCAAAAGGGCTCAGCTCAAAATTAATATGGAAAGGTGGGCGAGTAAGTAAGTGAAGGGATGGGTGAAAGGCTGGATGAATTAGTGAAAGGGTGAATGGATGAATGAACGATTGAATACATGGATAATGAGAGAGGATGGATGGATTGATGAGTGAGGGGAAGGATGGAGAGAAAATGTAAATAGCTGGATGTATGGGTGGAAGGGTAGATGGATGAGGGGAAAGATGGATGAGGGGAAGGATGATGGATGAGGAGAAGGATGGATGGATGGATGGAGGGGAAGGATGGATGGATGAGGGGAAGGATAAATGGATGGGATGGATGGATGGGTGAGGGGAAGGATGGATGATGGATGGAAGGAAGGATGGATGAGGGGAAGGATGGATGGATGAGGGGAAGGATGGATGGATGAGGGGATGGATGGATGAGGGGAAGGAAGGATGGATGAGGGGAAGGATGGATGGATGAGGGGATGGATGGATGAGGGGATGGATGGAGGGGAAGGATGGATGGATGGGTGGGTGAAAGGATGGATGGA
The DNA here is from genome assembly GCF_964261635.1 of Lissotriton helveticus. Taxonomy (NCBI): domain Eukaryota; kingdom Metazoa; phylum Chordata; class Amphibia; order Caudata; family Salamandridae; genus Lissotriton; species Lissotriton helveticus. The sequence goes on from NC_136067.1 coordinate 2,043,700,353, forward strand.
TGGAGAGTGGGTGGGTGAACGGATGGATGGATGATGAGTGGGTGGGTGAAAGGATGGATGGATGGATGAGTGGGTGGGTGGATGGTGGGTGGGTGAAAGGATGGATCAGTGGATTGGATGGTGGGTGGGTGAAAGGATGGATGAGTGGGTGGGTGGATGGTGGGTGGGTGGGTGGATGGTTGGGTGGATGATGGGTGGGTAGGTGGAAGAGTGAAATGATGGATGGATTGATAAGTGCAAGGGTGCATGAATGGACATATGAGTGAAAGGGTGGATGTAAGGATGGATGAGTGAGTGAAAGGGAGGGTAGATGGACAAAAGGATGAATAGATGTGTGAAGGAGTGAAATGACAGATGGATGAATGATAGGGTCAATGGATGGATTCATGAGTGGATGAGTAGATGGATGGATGGATGGGTGGGTGGATGGATGGATGGAAGGAAGGATGGCTAAGTGAAAGGGTCAATGGAGAGAGAAAGGGAGGATGGATGGATAACTAAAAGAGTGGATGGGTGGAAGGATTAGTAAGTGAAAGGACGGCTGGATTGGTGAAAGGGTAAATGGCTGAATGGATGAGTGAATGGATGGATGGGATGAAGAGTGGATGGATGAGTGTACAGATGGATAGGGTGAAAGGGTGGATGGATGGATGGATAATGGAGGATAAGTGAAAGGATGGATGAGGGTATGGATGAAGGGATGGATGAGTGAAATGATAGATGGAAGGATACATGATGGATAGGTTTGCAAATGGTTGAATATGTTTGGAAATGGCTGGGCTTACTTATATACTGTTGCGCGACCTCTGATGTGTCTGTAAAACGTACCTATTGTCCTGAAGTTTTGTCCTGAATTTTGACCTCCTGTCCTGAATTTGTGTCCTGAATTTTGACCCTTTGTCCTGAATTTTTACACTCACCGTCCTGAATTTGCACCAATGCCAGTTGGTCACCCTAGCTCAGACCAAACACAACACTGCATTGCAGAGTTGCTATTGGCTATGGGGAGCCTAAGTGTGCTTCCTGTTCCGGCTGGAGCGAAAGACTATGGAGGGGATTGCGGCAAGAAGTTAGGTTTTTTCTTTATTTAAAAAAATGAAATTTTTTACATCAACTTTCCTACCGAACCCTGCCACCTCCGATCCGTGCCGACCCCCACTTATTTTAAAACATTTTTTTTACATCCTATTCCCTACCGACCCCTGCCACCTCCGATCCGTGCCGACCCCCACTGCATTTTGCTGCAGCCTATGTTATACTGTGCGTGATACAATTATAATTCAATGTGCATATTCTAGTGCTTTCAGTCGGAAATTGGACCTCGCAGCAGTACAATACAGAAGTCACTATCCACCACTGCGTAGACTAGGACACAATTTAATGATTGTATTAACCAACTGAAGGTTTTATAACATTGATGTTAAATAATTTATTTCCCGTCTATTTTAACTTGCCCAGTCAGCGCTTCACTACGTGAGCTGTTTGTTCTTTGGCCATCTGGACTGGAGGGCCACAGGCTATAGCAGCATGCAGCAGTTGTAAGGTGTGCTGAGCCACTGGCCTACATAGCAATTAGGTAATGCCAGAAGGCCAGTGTAGTGGAGCAGAAGCACAACAACTTTAATGAACGAAGACACACACAGAGGTTATCTGCTCGTGGTCTTCAATCTGACCACGCCCGTTTATCACTGTCTATTTATTTTCAGTTTGATGCAAGTGTTGAAACAAACCAACAACAATTACGCCCTCTGGGTCGAATGCCAAAAACCCATCCCTCGGGCACCCCTCATTGTTTTGTCTAGAACATCGCAACGCTACATTCCTCCTTTACCATGGACTTGAAAATAGTTATCAAATAGTGTAAACGTTGTGTCATTAATAATATCAACAAAAGAATATTCATTGGGGCTATCAGAACTGTTCACCGTCCAAAGTCACGAGTCTGTACCACATCAATCAGTCAGCAATTCAGCATACCGCTGGGATGGCTCAGGGTTGAGTCGCAGGTGATGTCAACCTCTACCAATCCGGGCGGAGGCCACCGGAGAGTAACTCCCTGTGTCCAGAATACTTAATGCTGTTTGGCATGGCACACCAGAGGCCGGGACAGTACTTGGGGAAGAGGTGGTGAGTGGAGGCAGAGGTGAACTTGGTGGACTGACACATTCTCGAGGGGCACAACCAAACTCTTCCTCAGTGTTGGTCCTGCCATCCGCTGATCCTCCCTCCAGTGGATCATTCTCATCCAGCCCTGGAACTGGAGATGGAGAGGCCCTTTAAAACTGAGACATTTTTCTGGTAACATTCTCTGCTCCGCTCAGGGCACTCACCATAGTGCCCTTGATCTCGGTGACAGTCCAAGGGTCCATCTCGAAGGGTAGGCGGAACTTGCCCCCCGGATGGAGGTCTCTCACTAGGACTTTTTCTCCAAGTTGAAAGGTGGTTCGTTTGACATGCAGTTTTCGTGAAGCATACGGATTGTTGTGAGCTCGTTTGGACTCCGAGCAATTTGGAAGAATTTGGTTGATCTGCTCATGCAGGATGATGGGGGAATAGTATCTGTTAATGTCTGCCCGAAGCACAGCTTACTTGGGGCGATGCCAGTTTTAGAGTGTGGTGTGAGACGGTATTCCTGTAGGAATATATGGATCACTCAGTGTTGGTGTTCTCAGCCACTGCAATGCGAATTACCTTTGTTAGGGTCCTCACCAGGCCCTCTACCTCTCCATTTGCCTGGGGCCACTGGGACGTAATACAAAGGTGGCTCTGGACTGAAGGTATTCAGCCCAGTCACAGCCACTGCAGGGGGGGGGCTGTTACCTGTGCGGAGCTCACCAAACAAACCATGGGTGGCCATGAGCGTCTCAATTTTAGGGATGACTTATGAGGTAGCTGTAGTTGAAACAATCTTCTTTTCAAGATACCTGGAATAGTCATCCACAACAATAAGCATGTGAGAGTCATCAGGGAGTCTCCTGAAGTCTGCACTGACACGCTGCCAAGGAGCGGTCGGACCTTCCTCCGTGATGACAGGAGCAGAGGTATCGGGTTGGCTGGTGGCCTGGCATGCTGGCCATTGCCATACAACCTCTTCCATTTTTAAGGTCTTGACTTGGAAACCGGACCCTGCTCTGCAACCTGTTCTTTGACTTTACCATGCCTTAGTGCACCCCATGAGCTATAAGTACAGACCATTGTCATAGGCTGTTGGGGGCACTCGCTGTGGGCCTCTCATCAGGCAGCCTTCATCAGTGAATGTTATGCAGTGATAGCAGTGTTGACTTTGCTTCTGCGGTGCGGTATGGTGCTGGACATTGAAGGGGTTGCCAATCCCCTGACAAGGTTGCATGGATCGCAAGTTGTAAACACTCGTCCTGTCTAGTGGCTTCAACTACTTCTTCAGCTGCATGGGAAATGGTCTGAAATGCTCTTCCAACAGGCGAACATACTCATCAGTTTCCTGGGCTACTGCTGACTCCAATGGTGTAGTGGGGCATGCATGGCGGTACAGTAAATCCACAGGATGGCGAGTGCCTGGCGAGTACTTCACTTGAAAATGAACTTCTGTAGTTGCAGTATCCACTTCTCTATTTATGGCAGGGGCTTGGATGCGGATCCCTCAGAATAGAGGACTCAGAGGCTTGTGATCCATGATCACGGTGAAGGGGTGCCCATATAAGTAGATATAGAAGTGCCATCATCTCCACAGGATAGTGATCGCCTCTTGATTGATCTGGGAGTAGCACTGCTCAGTTGGCGTGAGTGTCCGACTGGCGTAAGTGATGGGCGCCTACGCACCACACTCCTGACGCTGGGCTAGCACGGCTCCTAGCCTAATGGGGATGTCATCCAGAACCAATTGGGTGTCTTACTCGTGATCAAAATATGCCAGTGTTGTGTCAGCGGATAGAGCAGCTGTGGTTTGTTTGAATGCTTCTTCTTCCTCTTCACCCCAGACCCACGGGTTGATGGATTTGGTGAGTAGCCCAGTGATGTCAGAGAGATTCCGCATGAAGCGTTTGCAGTATGTGACCATACCAAGAAAACTGCGGATATCTGTCACCGGGGAGGGGGCCGGTACATTCTGAATGTCTCTCACTTTGTCGGTGTCGATCCCTTGGTCAGAAGGGTTAGGTCGCATTCTGTGTGCCTGGTGAACACAGCTTTGAGGCGAGTGAGGTGTTCTTCAAGGGTTGAAGCATGTACCAGAATGTCATTAATCACACTTAGCACTCCTCGGAGGCCATGCAGAACCTCCTTGATGATGTGCTGAAAGACCTCGGCTGTGCTCGAGATCCCGAAGTTCAGACATGTATATTTCCAGAGGACAGCATGCGTGGGGAACCTGGTGATTGGGCATGAGTCTGAGTGTAATGGTATCTGGTGATAACCGGATCCAAGATCCATTTTGAAAAAACATTTTGACCCTAAAAGTTCACCAATAATATCATCAATGGTCGGTGTTTGATGGCGCTCCAGTTTGATTGCCATATTGGGTATTCCCATATCTGCTGCTTAGGTTTTTTCATCATCACGTTGGGGAGACCCATGAGGTGGCTTCTCCCTTTCTTGATGATGCCTTCCTTTTTTAACAGTTTCAGTTCTTTTTCCACCTCGAGGCAGAGGTGGAAAGCAATTGTGCTGTGCAGAGTGCCATTGGAGCTACTGTGTCGTCAATGTGCAGGTCGAGTGCTCGTCCTTCCAGGCAGCCAATGCCATTAAATTAAAGAGGGGAATGAAGTCAGTTAGTAGCTGGTCAAGGCCATTGCATGTACGCTGTAGGAAGCTGACTCTGTATATACTATACCAAAACGAGGTATTGTGTGCAAAGAGTCCAGGGGAACCCCAAAGGTAGGCAGAGGTAAAAGTATATAGCACTTTACTCTCAATTTGTGGTAGTGTGGGCGACCAATAAGGCTTCATCAGAGGGTAGTGTTAAGCATTTGTTGTACACACTCAATCAGCAAAATATGTCACACACTCAAAGACTGAACTCAGACCAATTTTGTTAGTATAAAACATTTTATTAAGTTATTTTAGTTCTAGAACCAAGCCAAGCCTGGCACAGGTAAGTTAAATAAATGCTTTGCAAAATCTTATACAATGTTTTGCAATTAGATGCCAGTTCAAATGCAATGGAAACACAGGTAAGTCAATATGAAACACAAGTAAGTCAATATGTTGAAATTACTGTTCAGATTACTTTTCAGTTACTTTGTAGTGTAGTTCCTATTATCCCAATAGGCTCTGCGCATTGGAATAATATCTTCAATAGTATAGACCTAGGGCAGAGGTTAACTAGGTCTTCTACCGACGATATTAGACTTAAAGTTTTGGGTTTGCCAGCTAGCTCAGAGTTCACTAGAAACTTTCTCGAATAGACAAGGAGGATTTTAACCTCCCTGGGTAGACAAGAAGGGATTTAGTTTCTGACAACCATAGAACATGACAACTTTGCTCTCCCCTAATCAAGAGTGTATCTCTAGAGTCGTGTGAAAACAATAGACAACTTATTTTACTAAGTCAGTACGTGCATTCTTAGTTTCACCAGTTTGTAGAGAAATAAGAGATGGGCGTGGTTCAATAAAAGATGTTATTTATTGATCAGTCTCTTTTCTCATACAAGAGAAATGAATCGCTATTATTGCAATACTTATAGTTAAGTAAAGTGCATACAGTAGAGACAGAATTATAAAATAATACTGCAAAAGCATTGATATGGTTTCTGAGCCATATGATACTTTAAAATGGATAAAATAGATATATACATATATACATTTGACTAATCGTACTCAACTGGTGCTTCTAACCACGCCTACCCCAATGTACCTGACCTAAGCCTAATACGTGGGCGGGAGTAGATAAGTAGCAGTTTAAGTTAAGTTTGTTTTGCCAAGGGACTGACTCGAGAATTCTCTGCAAGGGGTTATTCAGTTCTGTACCTGAGATCTAGAATGATGGAGGGCTGGTATCTCTTATCCCAGGTCTTGATATTCCAGCTGCCTGCGAGGGCTGCTTGGAAGCGCCGGAGCTGGATTTCTCGGCAGGAGAAAGGCAGCGTCTCATTCTCAGCGCGTCAGGAAGGCGGGGCAGCGTCTGTGGGCTTCGCTCTCTGCTGGGCTCCTCAGCACGTCTCGCTGCTCCGATCTCGTCACCACCGCATGTGTTTGCTTAAGGCAATGTCGGTAATATTTATACCTGAAAGGTGCCGAGATTGACGTAAGGATGGACATATATACGTCAATAAGGATGTCATATGAACGGGCTCGTTCGCACATTCTTTTGCTGAAGTTCTCGGTGAAATCAAAACAATGGCTATGGGAATTTCCCAGGTCGCTGTAGGTTTGATTTGTTTTGAGAACTCTGTATGCCTTATCAGGGGCTGGAGGAATATCGCTTGTCTAATTAGATGGCATGCGTTATGACCTAATCAGATAACGCGCTTCTGTGCCGTGGTGTGGCTTAATCAGATAACGGTTTTTGCACCGTTGGATGGCTGCTAGTTAGTTATTAACCAAACCAGGGTCAGGAATAGGGGAATCGATACAGTACCTATAGGAATACATCACACCCACTCCACGTAGACTATGTCCATATTTACAAATCTAGGCATAGTAAATATCAGTAGCGTTTGTGTATACCGTACCACCCCAAAAATACATTTATATGCATTCCGAAAATTGGATTTTTCTTAGAATATATGAAACACAACCACATATACTGTCACGTATACTATATGCACAAGCTGTCTAATAATGCTAAACATATAATGCATGAATGAATGCGAAAACTACACATGAAATGGCTCTTAATACAGAAAAAAAATGCGAGACCATTTCATCACAATCATAAAGTTATGTATAATAGTAGAATAGAATAGAAATGTAGTTCTCTAAGAATAATGTCTACTTTAAGCAGAAGATAAGTGTCCCAAAAATCGTAAATATTTTGGAATTGGGGAAAAGTTCTTGCAGTCTGAAAAAATGAATAGAAACATTTTTCATATCGCTTTTCTTTAAAAAGTGGAAGGCCAAATCAGGATGTGGGGAACTCCAAGTGCTAGTTTCCTCAAAGTTATTCCTGCTGCTCTGGTGAAAACATCATATCATTTAGACTGTTGGAAAAAACTGTCAACAGCTTCTTGCGTAAGTTCCACTAATTCGGAAAAAGATGTTACCATGCATTCATGAGCTTGAGCATGATTGCCTCCATTGATGTTTGGATCAGCATAGCTGACTGAAGGTCGTACCTGATCGATGCTGCTTTGATCTTGTACTTCACTACCCTTCAATCGTAGTGGTGAAGACTCCACGAATGCCGTCATCAGGATTGGTAGCCGCTGGGGACAGCACAATGCATGAGCCTTTACCGGACCCAACAAGGTATCTGCATCCATTGGCACATCCGATTGTAGTGCCAGACAGGTGTCCAACACGCATTCTTCGCCGCATAGCAAGCATCTTAATACAGGCATAACACAATTTTGCCACATTGGTCTAAATGAAAGAAACCAAGTCATGTTCAGGTCTCTAAGCCGGGATAGTCCAAGGATTTTAGTCACCCGGTCCCGGTAGCCAATGGCTAGGATCATTTCTTCCCTTGTCGCAGGTGTTTTGTCTGTGACACGGTTTGCCATAGCGAAATAACAGGATCAAAAATAGAATACCCGCTACTAGTCCTAAAAGGAGAGGGAGTCCGCCAAAAATGGAATGGACAAAGTCTGGAAAAATACCCAGGATGGCTTTGAATGGAGTTAAAGCACCGGAAAACACTGCTTTAAATACACTGGAGATCCCAGTGGTATCAGAAATATTTAAGATTTCGTTCAGTATTTCTGCGAAATGTATGGGGGAATTAGTTGATAACAATGAATGAATCTCTTCTGTTGTCCTTGCAACTTGGAGATCATACGTTTCTTTTGATGACGTGAGCCTCGTCGGCGTCTGTAGGAGCACAGTCTTCATTCTGCTTAGAGTATCTATTCGAATAGAAGCAATTTTCAAATCGGGCCATAACCTTGCCTCCCTGTCTACAGACTCGCTGGGGAACAATACATGTTCACAGCACATGACCTTCCTAATCACATTTATGAGATAAGGTTTTCCGGGCAGCAAACTACAACATCTGCGATCTACAATTAGAATGTAACTCCCGTTCGAGAGTCTCCTAAAGAATGGTTCTATTCGTGTTGCAGGTGTGCCTAGCTGGTAACATGAAAGGTTATTTGAAGTCCCTTCACAGGCTCCGTGCAAACTAATACCCTGACACAGAAGTGTACCGCTCAGTGATCTTGCACAATTATCGCCACTGAGAAACACTTTCTGGCCTTTATTGCTGAGACATTCGTGTGTATAGGGCAAGTTCCATATTGACTTAATGTATCCTTTACCCAACCTTTCATACTGGCCTGCCGGTATATATTTTTGGCAGAATTGAAACTGGAAAGTAGTTATCGGAATATTTATTATTCCATGTATTATCCATTCAATGACAGGTCGTTCTGACATTGTCAATGGTAATCTCTCAAGTTTTTCAATGCTCAGAATTGTATAGTCAGCACCCTTCTGTGCCAAACTGATTTGTTTATCAGTGAGATTAAAGATATTAAATATTGACGTTGTGTTGATTAAACGCCAAGGCACATAGCCAGAACGCAAATTTTGTAACGTCCAGCCTAGCTGTACAATAGAACGCAATTGGGACTGACCGTGTTGTAACATCAGTAAGTCTTGCGATATTATATCGATTGCTGAAGACACAATGCTGTCCAGAGAATATATTCTGGAGGACAGAGTCATTAACCCATTGTCCACCACAGAAAGTGATTTTTCCAAATTAATACGGTCAATTTCCCGTATTTTTTCTGCTGTCTCAATTTGAGTTACTTTCCAGACTTCGTTATAAGCTGCATATATAGACGCCGCTATGAAACGTTTCTGACGCTGTTTGCGTGGTCCCAATATGAAATCACGCAAGTCAGCACCTTCTGTAAGTAAAGTTAGGTGTTGCTTAATTTCAGCCAGTGTGGACGTTTGTAGCCATTGAAGGCAGAGCTTGCCCACGCTGTAGGTTGTTACTATCCCTGGATGTTGTCTTTGGGAATATCTAGGGTCTGGCCTAGTCAATGTGAACCCCTGTTCTTTGTTCAGGAATCTGTCTTGACAGTTGTTTGTATCTGTGGGCCAGATCAACCATTTTTTCCATTCAGGATGTGTTCTGATTTGGTTTAATATATGTTTTACGTCTATCTCAACATCTATAGAGCTATTACTGTTCACTGTTGGCTTTGGAATAGACGGTTTGTTCAAATCTTTGATTTTGGCTAAGCCAAGACAGGTAGTTTGTTGAATGGTGTCATTCAAAAATATAATTTGTTCTGGGATCATGCAGGCTCTAAACAATGATTCTATACCCTGTACTTGCCAATCTCTTGTACCCCAAACAGTTTTTGCTTCAATATTATTGTTCCAGAAATCAAACCCAAATGTATTCATTTGTTCAAAGAATGAATCGGAATATATCAATTTTGTGTTTGTAAGCATGGTCTTCATACCTGTCTTATTTGCCAATTTGAAATAAAATGTTTCTGCATTACTTGTGTTAAACCCTGAAAAGTATGAATATTTATCATAAAAAATTTTTGAGCTATCTTTTGGAGGAGTAGCACAATGCTCCCATTGGTTATAATTTAAAACATTTCTAGGTTGAGCAGATTTATGTAGATAATGGTTACCATAATGGTTGTAGCAGAACATCTGATCATAATTAGACGAACCCTGCAAATAATCATGTTCTGTGAATTTAGCAGACATAACAAGATCAGACATCATATCATTGATACTTTCAAAGTCCCAATCATCTGCAAATGAGCTTGGTTTTACAAAGTCACTCAATGAGATCTTGAATTGGTGAGGATACTTCAGGATTCCAACCGGACCATAGATTTCATAATCAGTTTTGTCCCATGCTACACCGCCTGGTATGGGATTGGCTGTGAAGTTTACTGAAGAAAGTTCTCTTTTCTCGATGTGTGAAGATGTGTGTGGTTTAAGGACCAAGTTGATTTTCTGGCTTGCTGTGTCCATTTTAGCATATTTCCCTTCAATGAAATGTCCCAAACATAGTACTAAGATGAGCCAAAGAATGAGGATAAATGCACCGAATGCCACCCAAAATTCAATCCATGGAGAGATCAGATAGGTTTCTTTCAGCTGTTGAAAAAGTTCCTTAGCTTTGTCTTTAAAAGTTTTTGTTGATGGCTGTTTTTTTGCTTCACTCAGGTCTTCAGATGAATCATCGAAGTTGATGAAGTAGCCGGATGCTGTTCTGTCAATTGTTCCAATTGTTTTTGGATTTTGCTTTCTTTCATTAGCAAAGTCTGCAGTTACATCATCATAGGTTGTTGTTTCTTGATGAAAAGTTTTAATTTGGGTTTTAAGAGGTTCAAGTTCCATTGCTTTGTTGCATAGTCCTTGCTGATTCACTGTAGATTTCCCAAATGTGATCAGTCTTCCATTTTGAGCCTCTGTATTCGTAGCAAACATTGGTGTCCTGCTACTTCTTGGGAGTCCATTTGGCCTACTGTTTGTTATCGGCCACATGATTGTGGTTTAACCAGGTCGATGGATACAACTCGGTTCTCCTTTTTACCAGCAAGGGGCGGTAGTACTACTGATCTTGTCCCGTTGACAGACAAGACAGGAACTGCTTTTCTGTAAGAAGGCCCAAATTCCTTCTTTACCGCAATCTTTTCTCTGACTAGATCCCCGACTTTTGGAATCCAGACAGGCCTTGCTGGGACAGGTGGTTTCTCTTCAGTGGTTGTTGGCTGTTGTTTCAGTTTTATGTTGCTCAGGTCTTTTCTTGTTGCATTTAAGTCCTGCAAAATAGCCAAACGATCTTTGATATCAAAGCTTTTGTCTTTAACCACTGAAGTCTGACTATCAAGATCTTTGATTATCATTCTAGCCCCGAACAATAGTTCGTACGGACTGAACCCTTTCAGAGAATTCCTTGACAGGTTATTTAGACTACGTTGGACACTTATTAGATGTTTGACCCACCCAGCACCCGAACCTAATACCTTTGCTGTTATAGATTGCTTTATGTCACGGTTTTTTCTTTCTATGATTCCGTTTCCCTCAGGATGAAATGGACAAGAATACCGCAATGCAATGCCCATGCTGGTCATGGCCTCCTTATAAGCTCGAGAGCTAAAAGCAGGACCCTGATCATAATGTAGCATGCCAATTGCGTATGTGCCGATAAAGACTCTCAAATCTTTTATAACAGTTCTGGCGTCAGCCGATCGCTGGGGCCACATCCATGAGAATCTCGTGCATGAATCCACTGCGACCAAGATATATTTATAGCTACCATCCCTTTGTAAGGGACCACAGTGGTCCAGGTAAACACAGGCTAATGGTTTATCTGAGATTAGAAGGGGCGTCTGTGCTGGTCGTTTCACTGTTGATACTTTCATTCTTTGACATATTTCACATTCTAGAACATAGTTCCTTGTTTGTCTTCTCATTTGTGGCCACCAGTATCTTTGTTTTAATAATGATACTGTTCCTGAAACGCCAGCATGTACAGAAGCAAGCCCTTCGTGTGCCGCTATAATGAGCCCTAACCTATGTTCCATGTTTGGAATTGCCCTATCCCCCACTCCAGGGATTCGAGCAAACGGAACATTATTTGCATCAGTTATGTATGAGTACTTTACTGGAAAGCCTTTCGGGAGTGTTTCTATCGCATCTTTTTCTGTAGCGCTGACAGCCTGTAATATTTCACTGTCTATTTTTGTTTTTGACCGAGTGATAGCAGCTACGGAAGCCGTTTGCACTGCTGCCTTCGCTGCTTCGTCAGCCAATGAATTCCCTGCAACGTGAACGCCATCACGTTGATGACTCAGTGTATGTATCACGTGAGTCTTTTGTAGTTCTTTTTGAAAAAGAACTATTTGTTCCCAAAGCATTTTATGTTTGATTGTGCCCCCTTTTGCATCTTTAAACCCATTCTGAACCCAGATCTGCAAACATTCATTGTAAGATTGGACGCAGTAGTACGAATCGCACACAATAAGTGTGGGGAATTTTCGATCGGTATTTTCAAGCGCCATCTTGAATGCCAGTAGTTCTGCTCTTTGAGCTGTACAGTCTCCTAGAGATTGCGTTTTAGTGACCACTGGTTTAAATTTTCCTTCGTGCCAGCGACCTTTAACAATCGCACACGCAGCACTGTAAGCTTGCTTACCCCCCACTGCGGGTTGTGCTGATCCGTCTGTATATATTATACAGCCGTAGTCTTCTAGAGGCAGAATTTCGGTTGGCGGAGGACATTCGAATTCATATTGGAGAAATTCTTGTGTTTTTAAATTGGGATCAGATTCGTATACCACGTCTGTTGCAGCAAGAGAGTTAGCCCACTGTATCCATCTTGGATGGAGTGCTTTAGCATTTGGAATGCTTGCCTTTGTTACCGCCTCTAGGGCTGGTATCGGTGTCACGATGATTATTCGTTTACCCTGTGCTAGGGCCCGCTCCTTTGCTACAGCAGTCTGTACCGCGGTCAGAATTTTTTCCGTTGGGCTAAATTTCATTTCAGCTTTTGTGTACAAATGTGATTTGTATGCTATTGGTACCTTTTCTCCCTCATTAGAGGTCAGGTATGTGAATCCGCATCTTCCTGGGATGACTCGAATCACAAGGTTGCGTGTGTTGTCACGTGTTTGTAATTTTGTTTTAACTAACATATCTGTTTGTAAAGATCTCAAAATTTCTGTGTGTTTTCGAGTCCAATTGATTCTTTTAAAATCTGGTTTTATTAGATCATAGAGAGGTTTAATTCTCTCTGCATAATTTATAATGTAAGTTCTACCGAAATTCAGGAAGCCTAGAATTGATTGTAGGTTTTTTAGTGTTCTGGGTGCTTGGATTACAGCACATTTCTCTAGGAAATTGTCAGCCAGGCTTTTGCCTTCACTTGATAGTTCATATCCTAAAAATAGGACTGTTAGATGGGCAATTCTTGACTTCTTAAAGTTGAATTTGTAACCCTCTGCTGCGAACCCAAGTATTATGGTGTTCACTCTCTTCAAGTGAGTATCCAAGTCATCGTCTGTTAGATAGATGTCGTCGACATAAGACATAAGATAATGCCTCGTCATCATAGGTTTGTAGTAACTCTGTTACCCTCGCTGAGAATAATCCTGGGCTGTTCTTGAACCCCTGGGGCAAACGACAGAAATTCTTTTGCGTGCCATTTATTGAGAACGCCGTCAAATATCTGCTCTCTGGTATATATATATATATATATATTTTGACAAAAGAAACCATTAGAAATGTCTAAGGTTGTTTTGTATTTTTTGCGCACTATGTTATTCATTAGTGCAGCACTGTGCGAGTTTTGTACTGCAAATGTTTTGCAACATGAGTTAAGGTGTCTGTAGTCCAAAACAAGACGATATGAATTGTATGGCTTGGAGACAGGAAACAAAGGGTTGTTCATTTGTGAGGTGCAAGTTTCAATCACCCCCTGGTATTCAAGTTGATCTAGGATCTCTTTTACCTGTTTTTTAGCTTCTTGCTTAATCGGGTACTGCCTCTGGGAAGTAGGTTGTGATTTTAACTGGATTTTGTGAGGAGGGGAGTCCTCATCCCATCCCACATGATTTTTATATAAGGCAGGGGCTTGAGCTACTGCCCACTTTCTTGCAAGTGTATATTTTTTATGAATTGGAATATGGTTTGAGAAGGCAGGCATAATTATTTCTTCGCCATGTGGGCACTCCCTGACAAACTCTGGAGGCCAGTCTTTTTCAGCTAGAAGGATGTCATAGCCCTTGGACAAATTATCCCAAAATAGTCCCCTTATTTTTCTAGTCTTATCCCCCTCTATACGCAATGTTATTTCATATATTTTAGGAGGTTTGCTAACTCTGGTATCTGCAGTTTCCACCTGAATGTATTCATTCGTGTCCACTGTCTCCAGATGATTCATAAGGACTTTGCGAGCTATGCCGACTTCTGCTGCGCTGTCTAGCATTGTCTGAGCCCATTCTCCGTTTTTCAGCTGTGTCCTCAGTATTCTCGGCATTATTGATTACTTTAATACTGGCTACCTTCTTTTTTGGAAATTGTAATTTTTTATTCAGATGAGCAGGTTCTTTGTCTTTGGACTTGACGTGCTCTTTCCTTTGTTCTGATCGTCCTCTTCTTTCCGATTTCTGCGAGGAAGTCTGAAAAGATTGAGAGGGACGTGTATCAATATCTTGATATCTATCAGGTTTCTTTATATTATCCCTATTTCTAAGGTTGTATTTTTTCACAGAGGGCTCCCGTTGGGGAGATTTGCGTCCTTGGTCGGGAGATCTTTCTCTCTGCCAAGGAGACCTTCCTCTGGACTGGAATCTTTTTTCTTTAGGATTGGATTGTTTATTTCCATCCCAGCTCTTTTTTTGAGTGTTTAAATTATTTTTTATAAATACCTTTTCAGGACTTTCAACTAGTTGGGGTTTCACTGGTATTCCACCCAAACTATCTCTTCCTAGTTCTTCATAGGATTTTTCTATGATTCTGGCAATTTCAGATGGTTGGTCTGCTATATTTGTCTCTTTTAACCTCAGGCGAATCGCCACATTTGCTGCTTCTCCCTTTATATTGGCTAATAATATTGCCGAGACCTGCTTGAAATCTTTCAGTAATTTCATACCGAGAGTTAAGGCGGGCTCTGGACCGTATTCATCTTGAATCTGTTTTAGCACATCTGGTATTACTGACATGGATGGTACACCATGTGTTTTTGTGTAAATGGAAGCAAAGACTGTTCCCCAAGTGTCACAGTCCTCCACATGTGGTGCGATTCCCATTGGAAGACAGATAGTCAGAATCCTATGTTTCTCAACAGGGGTGGTATCTGGAAACACCGCCTCTATTTGAGTGATTTTTTGTGCTAGCCAGAAAGGAATTTGTTCCCGTTTTGCGGGTACCTTACCTAGACAGGACTGTATGTTCTGTGGTGTAATTTTATTTGTGTTCCCCTGATGACTCGTCAGCTGTGGAATTTTAATTGCTGGTTGGATTGTTGAAGTCCGCATTACATATTGAACTAATTGTCTATGTATTTTTATTAATTGTTTTAGCTGTGTTAAAAGCTCTGGTGCAGGCATTTCTTCAATGTCTGGATGTGGTGTATATCCGGCTAGGACCGGCCACGTTGCTCCTGGTCTACCTAGTGGACCGAGCCTGGTGATGTGATTATTATGTTTTAGGGCGCCATTAAACAAGAGCAGGTGCTCTTGGAATTTGAGTGGTATTTCCACTTCCTCGAAAGGAGTGTACTCACTAGGAGGTTCCTCTATTTTGTAATAGTGGAAGTCCTTTGTTACAGCGTTTGCTGCTGGAAAGTTTATCCATGAATAGAATACCTCTGTCTGCCGATATTCGTGTGCCTCAATTACGAATATGACTGTACCACCTCTTGGTGTCAGTCCATTTTCTATAAATTTTAGGGTTATAGATTTCCTTATGTTGACCGGGATGAGTATTGCATCTGGGTCATTTTCCAGCAGAGTATTGTCTGCTACTAGGAGTTCAGCTGCTATTCTAGCTGTCTCCCTTTCTTCTTCAGTTTCTGACATACTATTGTCAAGAAGATTATTTTATTTATTTGCAGATCAGGTTTCTATGGAAACAAAGATTAGATGCACAATATTTTGGAACAGTGTATCCTTCAACGTTGAATAAACCAAGAACCATACATAGGAGTCTCCTCCTGCGAGGTTTGGCGGATATGACCTTTCACCCACTCCAGACGTCTTTGGAGTATTATGGGAAAAAAGGGGTTCTGTGTGAAAAAGCACGACTGAGTTACTCTAATGTCTTGCGTTAGTTTTATCGCCTATCCAAACGTTGGGCGCCATGTAGTGTAGTTCCTATTATCCCAATAGGCTCTGCGCATTGGAATAATATCTTCAATAGTATAGACCTAGGGCAGAGGTTAACTAGGTCTTCTACCGACGATATTAGACTTAAAGTTTTGGGTTTGCCAGCTAGCTCAGAGTTCACTAGAAACTTTCTCGAATAGACAAGGAGGATTTTAACCTCCCTGGGTAGACAAGAAGGGATTTAGTTTCTGACAAGCATAGAACATGACAACTTTGCTCTCCCCTAATCAAGAGTGTATCTCTAGAGTCGTGTGAAAACAATAGACAACTTATTTTACTCAGTCAGTACGTGCATTCTTAGTTTCACCAGTTTGTAGACAAATAAGAGATGGGCGTGGTTCAATAAAAGATGTTATTTATTGATCAGTTTCTTTTCTCATACAAGAGAAATGAATCGCTATTATTGCAATACTTATAGTTAAGTAAAGTGCATACAGTAGAGACAGAATTATAAAATAATACTGCAAAAGCATTGATATGGTTTCTTAGCCATATGATACTTTAAAATGGATAAAATAGATATATACATATCTACATTTGACTAATCGTACTCAACTGGTGCTTCTAACCACGCCTACCCCAATGTACCTGACCTAAGCCTAATACGTGGGCGGGAGTAGATAAGTAGCAGTTTAAGTTAAGTTTGTTTTGCCAAGGGACTGACTCGAGAATTCTCTGCAAGGGGTTATTCAGTTCTGTACCTGAGATCTAGAATGATGGAGGGCTGGTATCTCTTATCCCAGGTCTTGATATTCCAGCTGCCTGCGAGGGCTGCTTGGAAGCGCCGGAGCTGGATTTCTCGGCAGGAGAAAGGCAGCGTCTCGTTCTCAGCGCGTCAGGAAGGCGGGGCAGCGTCTGTGGGCTTCGCTCTCTGCTGGGCTCCTCAGCACGTCTCGCTGCTCCGATCTCGTCACCACCGCATGTGTTTGCTTAAGGCAATGTCGGTAATATTTATACCTGAAAGGTGCCGAGATTGACGTAAGGATGGACATATATACGTCAATAAAGATGTCATATGAACGGGCTCGTTCGCACATTCTTTTGCTGAAGTTCTCGGTGAAATCAAAACAATGGCTATGGGAATTTCCCAGGTCGCTGTAGGTTTGATTTGTTTTGAGAACTCCGTATGCCTTATCAGGGGCTGGAGGAATATCGCTTGTCTAATTAGATGGCATGCGTTATGACCTAATCAGATAACGAGCTTCTGTGCCGTGGTGTGGCTTAATCAGATAACGGTTTTTGCACCGTTGGATGGCTGCTAGTTAGTTATTAACCAAACCAGGGCCAGGAATAGGGGAATCGATACAGTACCTATAGGAATACATCACAACTTTTCAGATTACTTTTCAAGTTATTTTTTCTACTGAGTGTGATATGCCTAGATATCATACTGGGAAATTTCGTAGAGAAAAGGTAAGTAAAATCTGTTTTGTACAGTTGTAGTTTTTTAGGTTTTCATACAAATCAACTCCACACTCGGAACATTTTTCAAGGAAAAACAGTTAATGTATTCCTGTCAAGAGAAATGAAGTTATCTGTTAACAGGTAAGTATTCTGTCTTTGCAGTTGAGTTCCTGGGGTTAGAACAAGGGTTTCCCCAGGGTCGAGGATGCACTCTCAAAGCACCCTTAGTGGCACTAGAGTGGCCGGGTGCAGAATGGTGAGGCCCAATGTTATCGAATAGGGGCCTCCAGTTGGTGGCTGCTCATGAGCAGGCCACAAGGTTGTGAGAGCAAAGCTCCTGGTGTTAGGCTCAGGGCAAAGGGGGGTCCGGTTTAGCACACAAAGTGCACGTGCAGCGGCGCAGGGGCGGCACAGGGGTGGCTGGGTGCAGGGTGCTGTTTTGGCATTGGGTGCCCTGTTGTTTTCAATCAGGATTTTCGGTTTTAGTTTTTAGCTGCAGGCTCGGCCCATGTGGGGGAGTGAGCACATTCCCCAAATCTTGAGGGGGGCTGCTCCTGATAGCAGGTGAGGCTGGGGGTTGCATTACAAAGGTTGTAAGGCCTTTGCACTCCCCTACCACAGATGGCTCTTCCTAGCCTATGGGAGTTGTGAACACCTCTGCCCAGGAAAGGCCTTGTTACTGGGCTCAGGGAGTGAAGACTCCCACCCCAGGGGTCCAGAAACATGTCTCGTGGTGGCAGGCTGGTGTGTACCAGTCAGGGAACCCCCCCAGAGGCTGGTCGTTTTTCAGGGGGCATCTCTAAGACGCCCTCTGAGTGCATTTTTCATTAAATCCCACACAGGCATCAGAGTGGGTTTAATGTGCTGAGAAGTTTGATACCAAACTTCCCAGTTTTCAGTAAAGCCATTATGGTGCTGTGGAGTTTGTAATGACAAACTCCCAGCACCATATACTCTTAGTGGCAGTACTGCACTTACAATATCTAAGAAATGGCTTAGACACGGTTGGGGTACAGGGTTCGTGCACCTGTATCCTCACCACTGGTATAGTGCACCGAGCTAGAAGGGTGGCTGACTATGCCAGGGCAGTGGGTTGTAGGCATGACACATAGGATTTTCCGTACCTCATTTTCACAACATAGGGATGTTTGCTATGTCGACTCTTCACTTTGTTCTGCACCAAAACACGCAGCCTGCAATGGAGAGTGTGTGTGTAAAGGTACAGGGCTTCTAAGGGTGGCACAATAAGTGCTGCAGCCCTTAGAGGCCTTCCCTGGCCACAGAGCCCTTGGTACCCATGGTACCTTTTACAAGGGACTGACATGTGGCCAGAAAGGTGCCTATTGGGGTTACAAGGTGCAGTTTTTTGGAAAGAACACAGTCCCTGGGAACCTGATTGGCAGGGACCCAGGGCATATCAAGTTAAAGTGCATCAGTAGTCTGGCAAAAAGTGGGTGGGGGGTGTTACTGCAAAAGAAACCCAGCTTCATACATACGCTGAAAGTGAATTGTACCAAATTGAGTTATTGGGCTGTCTGACAGATGAGGAGGAATCCAGTCCCTTCAGAGGACACATATACCGTGGCTCGTTGACAGGTGAAGTCATTGGTGAGGTCAACCTGGCACACGCCTTCAAGCTGCAATGGTGATCGGCCACCGAAGGATACACTTGTACTCTAGCGCGGCACACAGTAGGAAGGTCATCCAGGTTACGGTACACTTCTGTGGCCAACAAGTTTATAGAGGTGCTGGTTTCTATAAGGGCAGGGACCGGTTGACTTTGCATGCTGATGATACATTTAAGGGCCTCCCGGCGTGTGGGTTGGAGAGGGTTGATCGCCCTCACTACGTGGACGGTTTGGGTAACATCATCACCATCCATATCGCTTTCTGTCAGTGTAGCTGGGCGCAATTCAACAGCACTGACTGGCTTCTTTGGGGGCAGTGAACATTAATTCAAAGAGGAGCAACACACCTTAGAGAAGTGGTTGAGCTTGCTACAAGCACTGCAGGATGTCCCTTTGGCAGGGCAATAGCCTGAGTGGGGCTAGGAGCCGCGCATCACCCACATGTGCGGCCAGGTGTCTTCTACTTGGCAGACTTCGACTTTGATTTACGGGTCTCTTTACGAAGTGCGTTCACCGGTTCCTTTTTGATGGGTGCGGGTTGGTTCAGATCCATGCGGGCAGAACAGGCTTGGAGAGATCTTTGGAGTGCGCAAGATTTAGGTTGTCCCGCATGGACATGTTGAGCTCCTGTGGGATCCTCTCCTGGAGTTTGGAGTAAAAGCACCCTGGCATGAACTGTGCTTTCAATTCATCCCCTTCGTCAGGAATCTCCTTCAGTCAGGTTGAAGAACACATCAACGGACTTGTCTAGTTTTCACCGTGCTTGAAGAGACAAAAGCGTTCATAATCAGGATTAGCGTGGGGCTCAAAATGCCCTGCGATGGCATGCTTTAGAATGGTGTAATTGCACGGGACCCAGCTTCGACAGCAGGTTTTGAACTGCAGCTCCACCCAGGTGGAGAAGAATGGCTCATTTCCTGTCAGCATTGATCTTCACTACCTCAAAGAACTTCTCTGGGTGTTCCACCCAAGCTTTCCAGCGGGTGGCCTGCGACCATGGGGGCCCAGTGACTGTGAAAGGCTCCAAGGCAGGGATGGAGGACCTTGTGAGGTGATCAAAAAGGAGAAAGAGATGTCGTTCAGACTCCTATGCTGTGGAGCTTTGAAACTGTAGACGTGGCACCCAAGTACACTTTGGGCATGTGCAACCTGAGATGGGGATGCTGGGTGGCTGGCAATAGCAGGGGAGCACCTGCAGTGAGCTGGTGAAGAATGGATTATCACTGCCCCGTTTGTTTGTCCTTGGGATTGCGCAGCTCAGTCATAAGGGTGGCATAAGCGCTGAGGCCACAGCTATGAGCCAGGGTTGGGGGTCCCCCAAAACAAAGTATTAGGACTGATGTTATCAAATGGCAGCCAGTGCTATGCGGGCATTCAGTTCATCACACTGCCTCCCCAGGTGATGTTGGGTTCTCCTTCAATTCTCTGGACATCTGGAATTTCTGTACCTGAAGAGAATGGAAGGAACGTTGTGGTGCCAGGGTTTGGGGGACAGTTGAAAGGACTTTTACTTGAAGACGGATCATTTTCTTCTGTCTTGTTGACAACCAAATAAATACTTGAAATCTTCATTCCTGCGTTTGCACATCTTAACACTGGCGACGGGCTGCCAGTCAACAGGACTTCCACACGTGTAAAATCTTTCCGCTAATGATTTGTCTTTGCATACATTTCGTTCCTGTGGTGCCGGAGGATTTCTGCCTTTGTTCCTGTTGGTATTGTGGACGGACAACTGCCTCATCTTCGGTAAGACATATCCATGTGGAAAGTCACCCTGAGCTCTTTGCTATTTGGCCAGGGTTTTGACATTTGCTGCAAACCGCCATCGCTGCAGTGCGCGAGTACTCCTTCTTGTTGAATGCAAGGGTTCTGTTGCCATCTTCATTTAATTTCCAAGTGCGGTTCACAGTGATCCGCACACCGCGTCATGCGCGTAATGTCATCACGCATACGGCCATGGCCATCTTTAAATCAGGCACTACTCCTTAGCCTGCAACGTATTTCAGACATTTCTTAGTCAGGCATACTGTTCGTTTATGTCGATCTTGGTGATCTGCACACCATTTTCCTATTTTAATACCTACAAGTGCTGATCTCGGTGATCTGCACACCATTCATTTTTTATTTTATTGAAATTTAATTTATTAATTTCCTTCAGTACACATCAATTTGAATTAAATTTTTATTGTACATATTCAATAATTATTATTCAATTCATGTTCTGAAGAATATACAATTTTACAGCTTCGCATAGCATTATTTTACTTCATTAGAGTAATGTTCCAAGCTATTTCTCCACCTGCACCTTTCCTACCCAATCCTGCTTCTCCAGAAATAAATTGGGAAGAATGGAAAGAAGGATTTGAAGCGTATCTCGAAGCCCTTGATGGAGAGTCTTTTACTTGTAAAAAGAAATATGCTGTTCTCAGACATTGTTTAGCTACAGAAGGCTGCAATATATTAAAACATATTCCTAAAGACATTGTAATCGTTGGTAATGGTGAAGGTGACAATGTAGCAGATGAATATACTACTGCCATCAAGGCATTAAACAATCGTTTCAAAACTTGTAAAAATGTAACCTTGGAAAGACATACATTTTACAAGAGAGTTCAATTGCAGGGTGAATCGGCTTTAACTTACATTGGCACTTTGCACATTCCTGCTTCTTCCTGCGACTACAAAGAATTTGAGGAAGAGATGATTAAAGATCAATTAGTTCAAAAGACCAACAACAAAAAGGTTCAAGAGACACTTCTATATAAGCCTGACCTGACTTTACAAAAAAAACATTATATATTGCTACAAGGACTAAAAGCACTTGTTCATATATGGAGCAAATGTCTTTAACTGATACCAAAAATCAAAATGTGTGTGCAATCAAATCTAAATATAAAAGATCTAATAACTTAAAGGCTAAACCAGATAAAAAAATACTAACACCGCATCTGGGAAAGTACCGGTGTGTTACAGATGTGGCAGTACCAATCCTCTTGCCAATACTGTGTTGTGCCCTTTCATTGACAAAATATGTGTCAAGTGTTCCAAAAAAGGTCATTTTGCCGCCATATGCAAATCTAAAAGAAATAGAACATTCATGAAGGTACACAATGTTGAGTCTTTAATGGAGGAAAACCTTTCATCCAGTGAAGAAGATGAAATGCTCACTATTGTGGACATGGATTGTTCCAATGGTGTTTGGGGTGTCAATCCTCAAGGACCGAAGAGACCTCTATGTACAATTATTGTGAATGGTGTTAATGTACACATGTTGGCAGATTCTGAGTCTCCTTTCCCTTTGATAAGCAAATCACTCTGGAAACAATCCTTTCCAAAGTAAACTCTGAATCAGTCTTGTGCACATCCCACTGGTTATGGTAGAAAAATCATTGATGTTGTTGGTGAATTTAATGCTAATTTTGAATTCAGGAACAGTAAATCCAAGGGCATCATATAAATAGCAAGGTATGAGGCATGTCTTCTCGTGTGGGGAGACCAAGGTAATCTTGGTATCATCTATGATCCAAATAACATTCAACAGGTAATGTTGAAGAAAGATTTCTTCCAAGTTCAAAATGTCCAACCAAGCTCTTGGCATGTGTTATATCCAGAAGTGTTTAAAAAGAGTTGGGTCGTTTCAAGGGTTTCAAACACATGATTAAATTAACAAATGATGCTCAAACTGTGATACACAAGATCAGGAGGGTGCCCCTAGCCTTACAATCTGAGTTAAAGAAAGAAATAGATAGATAGTGTTCAAGTGATGTAATCGAAACTATTGAATCTTCTGATTGGGTGTCTCTGTAGTTCTGGCTAAATAGGCTAATGGCAATCTGCACATGTGTGTAGATTTTCGTGATTTGAATAAGAACATATGGATTGATCAGCATCCTCTTCCTAGCATTACACAGATGACATCTACTCTCAAAGGTGCCAAGTTCTTCAGTTTATTAGATATGTCATCTGCATATCATCAAATTGAATTACACACTGAGTCAAGGCATCTAACTGCTTTCATCACTCCTGGGTGCCTTTTCCAATTTAAGAGCATGCACTTTGGTCTGGCCTCTGCGTCTGCCATCTTTCAGAGAGTGGTTGAAAGTATGTTCAAAGGTATGCCGGGAGTCATGGCCTTTCAAGATGATGTTTTGGTGTATGGTGTATGGTGAGGTAAAATTCTCTCTTCCCGAGCCGCTCAAAACATATCCAGCAGGTGCAGACCCAGCAATGAGGAGTTTGCCTTTAAAAAGCTTCGCAGGTAGACTATTAGGCCCTGGAGTCTTACCTGCTTTTTGTTTATGCATGATTCAGTCACCTCCTCGAGTTTAAACTCTTCTTCCATGGCATCTCGGTCTTCCGGGGACAGAGCCTGGAGGTCTATTTCCTTTAGATAGTCCCTGATCTGCGACACCACCCATCTGTTCGCAATGGTCACTAACTCTGCTAAGTTTGCCATCCAATGCATATTGCCAGGATCTGACTCACATCCAGTAACAATCCCTGTACAAATGCAGCACCTAAAGCTTCCTGAGCCATCTCTGCTAGACGGGCAGTGGCCAGGTATCTCGGAAACAGGCCTGGGCATAGTTCGCGGAGTTTTGCTATGCGAAGTTCCGAGAATGGCGGAGTGGTGTGCGAACTGCAGTTTGTGCTGGTATTCCTGCAGCTCGGGTAGAAATTCAACCCGAGCAGCAGCTCACGAACTTAACGTTTGCGATCGCGAACTTACCATTCGCGACCGCGAGCGGGGAAAAAACTCCACTGCACATCGCGAAGCGGAGTTTTCTGCACTCCATAAACTCCGCGGAGTGCAAAGTACAGAAAACTCCACAAACGGAGCGAAGTTCACTGCCCAGGCCTACTCTGAAACAGATTCTTTTTTTTTATAAACAGTTTTTATTTTCAACAAAATAGTATTAATACAGAGCAATATCAAAGCAATAATCAGGCCCCCAATAAATGACTCCATCATCTTTACAACAAATATGACAATAATCACAGGTTCCACCATATCGCTGCATCCGGACAATGTCCAGCCACCTACGTGGTGAATCACTAAGCATAGGAAATACATACATCCGAAAAATATAAAATGAATGAGTCCCTAGGGACACGGTCGTGCATGGTGTTCTGCTCCATCGTCTGGAAGAAGCGGGCATTTCGGGCCTGGCCCTGGAGTGGTTCAAATCTTTTCTCACTGGAAGATCCCTTCGTGTCTCCCCTCCCCCTTTCCTATCCCAGGAACGATCGATTGAGCAGGGGGTACCTCACGGTTCGGCGCTCAGCCCCACATTGTTCAATCTTTATGTTCAGCCACTGGCTGCGGTCGCCAGGCAATGGGAACTCTCAATGGTCTCAGATGCGGACGATACGCAGCTTGTGGTTGCCTTGGCGGATGACACTACTCTGAATGCCTCCAGGTTTAAGAAGGGTCTGACGGCCGTGGCGTACTGGCTGTCTGCTAATTACTTGCAGTTAACCGCGAGCAAGACAGAAGTTCTGCTAGTCGGCAAGAATGTCAATCTCTGGGGTGAACACTGGTGGCCGAATACATTAGGCAAGATCCCGGACCGCAAGACGGAAGTAAAAAATCTAGGGGTGTGGATAGATTCCTCCCTTAGCTTTTGTACCCACACAAAAAAAATGGCAGGGACATGTTTTGGTCCTTTACGGGGTCTTAGACCCATCTTGAAAATCTTCGATCCACCAACCCGCAGTTGATAGTTCAATCGACTATCCTCTCCCGCCTGGATTATGCCAGCTCCTTGCTTCTGGGGGCTAATCAAGCGGAGATCAGGAGGATGCAGCGTATACAAAACGCGGCGGCTAGAGCTCTGGTAGGACTTCCACGTTTCCATCCTACCACCGACACCAATCGCAAACTTCACTGGCTCCCTGTGGCAGAGCGGATCCAATTTAAAACTCTTTATCTCTCTTAAAGATCCTGAAGCTCGCCACCCCACAGATGCTCTGTACTCTGTTGACCCCGTATGTTCCTCTGCGAACACTGCGCTCTTTAGGATAGCACCTGGTAGCGGTTCCGCGGGTGAAGCACTCCCGGGCGGGCGGTCGCTCGTTCCGTTATCTCGCAGCTAAATTGTGGAACTCTTTGCCGATCCAAATACGTGGCTTAGAGGATTTGCTGACTTTCAGAAAGGCCATCAAAACCTACCTCTTCCCTTTAAAGTAAGTTTCAGACAACTGTTATGTTGAGTTTTGTTGTGCTTCCTGCCATGGCAGTCAGCTCTCCTTGCTACTGATAGCGCCGGGACGCCCCTTGGCTGGGGTAGCTGAGCGCTATATAAAACCCTATAACATAACATAACATATATCCCCTTTAGTGTGTCGGAGAAGAGGGCTCATCAATATCTGTTAGCAGTGACATCAAAGTGTGTCTTTCACGCCCCATTTCTATAGTAGGAGAGATGCAGATGTCCCCTCTGTATTTATTCCATTTCCCCCATTTATGGTCCCATTTCCTGGGGCAGCCTCTTCCCTTGAACACAGCCTTCTCTGCAATCATTGCACTATCCATGTCTTTGGCCCAGTCACGTAGAGTTGGGACCGTGTCCACCACCCATTTCTGTGCAAT
This sequence comes from Lissotriton helveticus, assembly GCF_964261635.1. Lineage (NCBI taxonomy): Eukaryota > Metazoa > Chordata > Amphibia > Caudata > Salamandridae > Lissotriton > Lissotriton helveticus. The sequence continues at coordinate 2,043,725,923 of NC_136067.1, forward strand.
ATTCTGTTTTGCGATGGCCCAACACATCGATGCCCACGCCTGCTCTGCCTGGGAAAGGTCAATAGCCTCCCATATATTAAGAGAACAGAGCTGGGGAGATGGATGTAGGGATTATTGCATGTTCGTTCCAATTGCCGTGAAACACATTCTTAAGCCTGTTCAGATAATCTGCATTTGACTCATCATTATTTGGCTTTCAATTCAACATCTTAGTCCAATCTATTTTCACTAGGGACACATTTGGTACCACTTTCGATGCTCCTTTGCTGTATTTAATGGCCCCTCATTTCTGGGGTCCTAAATTGGCCATGCCAACTTTTCAAATTTCAATCCTATTCTCTTCTGAAACTTTGTCTGGATTCCCCGCATTGGAATTGCTCAAAATCCAAATCCATCAGGTTTAGCATAGGCTGGATGCTGCCAAATGCCAAAAGTTCCACTGGACTATACATCAGCGCACTCCGTTTATGTGAAGCACAGTAGAAACAGCTTCCCGATGAAGAGAATCACTCTAAGAGGTTCGATGTATCCAGATCAGATTTAATGAGAGCATCACTGCTATAGAATGCAAGTGGGAAAGCCCTCTCTATAAGGCACAAAAATAGCTTTATATACATGCAAAGGGCACACATTAGTACTCCCCAACTTCCTTACACATCTATCTCTTTTCCGGGCTAAGTGGTTGAGACACTGAAACTCTTGATGGAGCAAGGATTCGCACATGAAGCGACTTGCTTGTACTCATGAACCTCGAATAACGTTAATAAAGGAACCAACATGTTTGTTTTATTAATTTTGCATATTTTACATGTACATGGGGTGTCCGAGTGAAGCTTGCTTATGTGTGTACTAATCCTAATACGCTTGCATCTAAGATGGCTGCTGCTACGCGAGGGTTTCTATTGTGCATGAGTCTGTCATACTCACGTGACATGATGTATTCGTTATTTGGATGGAAGCTGCCGCTTATGTGCACTAGGGCTAATATGGCTGGTCTATGTTCTCACATGCGAGAAGCTTGCACTGCTGCTTTCGCCAAGCTGTTTGTTCTGCCTAATCCTAATGCTATAGTTAAAATTAAGATCATGGGTATAGAGTAGAAATATACGGTATACAGTGTATTCATTTATTCTGTGTTCTAATAATTTTTCTTTCTACTTTTCATATATCGTAATCTTTGGGCCTGGGGAACGTTGTTACTCCATTTTGAAAGTCCTTCTGCGCCTGACAGACTCCAGAGAGAAGCTGAAGTCATTTGTCATCGAAACCAAGCCAAAGACAGTCACAAGCCAGGATGCACCTGGGAAGCTGACACCTCACCTTGCTAGAGAAAGCTATAGTGTACCCGTTGTATTACAATGTATTCAATGTTAAATTCTTCATTGTTGGGTGGAATAAAGATGTCGTGAGAAAATAAAATGAATGGGCGGGAACATAAAATTAATATTCAACACTGAAGTATCAAAATTTGGTGTGGTGTGACGACCTCTCCTCCTCTGTTGTCCAATCGAAATTGGGGATCCTTACACTTGCAACATTGGTGGGTGGTACACTGACCTGGAAAATAGTATAGCTAGCGTAGGTTTAGCTAGAGAAATTGTCCGACTTGTCCGAATAGCTGACCTGTCACTGACCCAACGCACTCAATAGGTGATCGAGAACAGAGGTGCAGCAGAGCACTCTGTCAGAAGATTTGCTGACCCAATCAGGGTCCGGGAAGCTGAAGTGCTGGCGGAGCACTTTGTCGGTGAAATCGATAACTCAATCGGGGTTCTGACTGTTAGCTGCACAGAGGGAGTAGCGCAGGCATTGCAACTGAACTGCGGGTGCTGGTCTTAACCTTTGGTGGTCCGGTCCTGATCCAATTCTGGTTTATCCTGTCCTGATTCTGATCTGCACCTGCTGGCCTACTGGCAACTGCAACTTTTGGGGTTTCTGTCCTTAACTGACCCGCGGCCAGGGTTGGTCTTCACACCATTCTAGGTAAATATAAATCTGTGTGGGTATAGTCATTATATTTTCTGTGTGTCCTTTTCTTTACCCTCCCTAAATTGATAAAAGCTTTGATTGCATATGTTCTTTTTCTTACCCTTCCCTTTGCAATGATAAATTCGTCATTCATTTTAATGGTGTGTTCCATTTTCTTACCTTCCCTATAGTCATATGCCCCAAATGTTTTCGTAATTGCATATTATGTTCCCTCTTCATACCCACCCTTTGATAATTGCTTAAAGCTGTGTTATATAGCATGTTCCTTTTCTTTACCTACCCTTAGGCAAATTGTGCAAGTCTGTTTTGAATTTAATAGCATGTTCCCTGTTCTTACCTTCCCTTTATATTTCTAAATGATTGGCATAATATATCTTTTGCATAGCTATACATTATTTCTGATTTTCGTTATTGAGAGTCTTATTGTGTTCACTCTATGGATCATGACCATTAATGAAGATTAGATAAAGAGTTTAAAACTTTCCCGAGTCTGTGGTTATTATATGAGTGCATATGTTATTTGCTACCAAATTTAAACTAACTCCCTGATCCAATAGGTTACAGGTACCAGTGACAAGGATTGCTAAGTCAATGGTATAGGACCTAGTAGGTAAAATATCTGGTAGTCAGCTCGTAGGTTACCTGATTTAAGAAATGTATAATTGATTATGGGCCTAGGTGAGTATGGTAAAATTTATAGTCGGGTGACCTGCGCGGTCTATCACTCTCATAAGAAAAGTAACAAATCAGCAAAAGTTGCAGAAGATAATCTGAGGTGTCTGTTCTTTCAATGCTTATTTCATGTCCAAGAGATGTTGCTGGCTGCAAGGAGAATGTGTTCTAGCTGGGTCTGTGTCCTTGTCAGATTAATGGCCCCAAGCCGAAGAGGGTAAATTAATTTACAACCTAACTTGGTTTGGTAGGTCGTCCCAGAACTGGGTTGGGTTTTCTCTAATGTTAGGGAACTGTTTCTTAATACTTATTACACGATAGGGAGTCCAAGGGATATATGCAGTAATTTTAACCCCGGATGCGGGTAATCTATTAATACAAGGAGGGTATCAAGACCAGGTGGGGAGGTGTCTTCATTGTCATCATTGCTAGAATGTAGGGAGGGGTAGCCTCTCCTGGCCAGGTGATCTGCCATCTGGGTAAAGCTTTCTATATGGGATTGTGGTGCTGCGCTCCCGGGTATCTCTACGCAAAGCTGAGATAGAACGCACTTGTGCCCTAGATTGATACACAGTGGTAGAATCTGTGTTTTGTTTGGTCACTTGCATACTTCTACAAGATGCTTCACTATCAGACACATTGCAGAACTCACTTGGGGGTTACTTCCTTGTGCTCCCTCCACAGACGGTCCCACAGGAGCTTCTATGTTTCCACATGCATTAGCGGCTGCACCCCAGACCTTGTTGGCACGTGTAGGGAACATGTCCAGCGAATTATCCTCCCTTTTATCTCTCCCTCTCTTTCTCTTGTGGGTCAGTGATCTGGGGGATTATATAGGGAGGAGGCAGAGCCTTAACTCTGCCGATGAGGAGAATTATTTGGTAATCCAGTTTCTCCTGGGTATTTTTCCTGTCACAGACTTGGCATTTGTGCTTACGTTTATGGGCTTCCTTGAGCCATTGCAAAAAAACATAAACAAAAAAAACAGCCATTGTTCAGCATCTGCCTTGCTTTTAAGATCTATTTACTTTTTTTTGCAAATTCCCTAATCTATCTATATCGAAGGTACTGTGTTGATGAAAGGACCATCCTTGACAGTGCCCCCCCCCCATGGATCTGGATACTTGAATGAGGGTTTACCGTGCTGCTGGTACACTGTGAGGGCAGGAGTCCCTTTTGGATGGGTCTTGCTATGTTTAGATTTTTCAGCCCCATCACAGTTTATTGTTGTTTACACAGACATAGGAAACATGCTAAAGGGTATGTCGACCTTGAGCCTGCCAATTATCCCGTGGAGGAGGGGGTGGGGGGGGGGGGGCGCAGAGGAAAGAGAAAGCAGACCGGGTAGGGTTTCCCTCAGTTGCTTGTCTAACTGATCTTGTGTGGCGGGGGGAAGGTATCATACTCATGCCCAAAGATCCCCTTGCATTCGGCTGACCATCGGTGATGCACCCAGAGGGGCTAGCGAAGGGACTGGGGTGACTAGAGCGCCTCTTTCTCTCATGTGTCCTCCTTCAATGGTCTGTGATTTGGGTCTGGTATGTCAGCCTATATTCCCCGTTTCAGCGCTATCTCTAGAGCCCCATGGCTCCAAGCCATGGATTTGTCACACACAATCTTTAACTCCGGACTCCTCCCATTGCTACCCACCCACCAAGTTTAATATCCCGCCGTCTCCTTCCCAGATGACACCTTTTTGTGCTCCTTTAATCCATTTCAGACAAAATACAATGCAATATATGTCATGCCAGCAAGCAAGCACAATATGGTACGCACTGTTAGAATTTATCTAAATTTGGTCCAACATGCTTATACGTTGTCCGGCCAGATCGCTAGGTCCAGCTCTGGACCGTCCTGCACACTGGCCCCGAGAAGAAACCTCTCCCTTACCTGCAGCATGCTCCTATTTGTTTAGTGAAGATGATATCAGGCCATTGCTCCTGGTTCTGTAGAAAAGTACACAACACTCGGGATAGCACATAGAAGTGTAGCATGCGTGTAATGCACAATAGACATCAGGCATTCAAGCATTGAGCAAGGCAATTGCTGTTTTAATGGACGAGAGATTCGCCCATGATCAGTTGGACCACGCAATGCTAAAATCCTTACATGTTCAGTTAAATGTAAACACTTTTTCTCAATGCAAGTGAATGGAAGCGGGAACAAGTGACAGAAGTGAAACTAACTGATATCCACTAATGAGCAGGTCCCAGGATCTTCTTGTGGCGAGGACTTTTAAGAAATCCTTGCACAAGAGATAAAGTTAACTCTAACAGAAGCTGTCTTTACTAATTTATGAAATCCTCACTTAATTGTGGCAACTTCAGGACGAGGCTACGCTATCATGGGCGTTACGCTGACCGCTGCAGCCCTTGCGGCGCAGGGGGAGGGCGGGCAACCCTCCAGGGGCCCACAACTTCAGCCCAAGGTCAATGAATATGTGTAAATTATGGGAGGCTCTGGAGCCCCTCATCACTTTGTGTTACTTCACTGTACGCTTTACTAGCGTGTGTGTGCATTGTACAGCATGGAATATCACAACTATATTTTATTGAAATGCGTCTAAATGTGCAACAATACTGATAGTAGTAAACATATAAACATTAAGGTACATATGTGAGTGAAGTCACTTTTACAGAAGCATGTGTTGTGGGTGAGGGGATCATTTTCAAAAGGAGTGCAACTCCAAAACAAGGGAGTCTATCATCGAGGCACATCTTTGACTTAACAACTCATCCCACACACTCAAGACACAGGACGAGTAATGCAATGCCAGAGTGGTTCCTCAGAGGGCTTACAGTTAGGTGACTAAGCAGTATCACTTGATGTAGGTGGCATTAAAACATCGATTCTAGACAATTTCGTGGTGCAAAAATCCACTTCTATTTGGGAAACGGAGCACCATAAATGCCTTGATTAATGTAGAATTTACAAAGCTCCCTGCAGACACCCTTCTTCTGCATTCCAATGTGAAGTGTTATGCCTGTCGCTCTTGCACGCCACTCCTGAGTAATGTTTGTTTTTATGCCCCCTTGTTTCATGATAATCATTGGGCTGAATTCAACATCTGCAGAGTTGAACATTTATGTTATTGGAGCTGCTGCAGACACTTGTTGTCTTTCGAGTTTGCACACGACTGTCAAACTGGGTTTACTCCAAGTACTTTGGATTCCAGAGACACCGTGTCCTCTGAACAGAATATTGACAAACTGCTGCCCGAGCTATTTGATTGTCTGGACAAGATAAATAACAGGAAAGTAAATCTGCATATCAGTGAAACAGGTAGGGCAGTGGACTAGCAGTTTAGAGGGATGCATTTTAACATTCTGCAGCTAGTTGGATAAACAATGTATAACTTACTTAGACAAGAGATTATAAAGCCTGTCACTGGACCCATACTGTGAGTCTCCCCAATCGTTACAAACCCCAGAAGATAGTCTGAGGGGCAGATCAGTATTTGTGCAGACATGAGAGAGTTCCATCTGGCCATAGGCAAAGAGACACATTTTGTATTCCTCATACAAGGCTTGATGCAGCAAGTCAATGAAGCTCAGATCTTCTACAAGATTTATCTCAACAAGTGCTCCTGTCAGATGATGTTAATGGAACTATCAAGATACTGCAAAACATTTGCCATTCCCAAGAGCTTCCCTTAATACAAATACCTCTGATGTTTTTGTGTTGTCCACAGGAAAGGTGTTTTATGTTTTTTTCATGAAAGTGTTACAGGCAAGTCTAAATCACAGGTGTTTGGGAAAAGGCAAAAAGACCACAATGAGACTGACGCAAGCCTGCAGAGCGCTTGTAGAAAATCTCACGCTCAACAAAGACCAATGTGACTTTTGCATGGACGTCAATTCGCCAAAATACCAGAGGTAGTGGAAGTGACATCACACACTGTCTGACCCTGATGACATCATAGGAAGTGACATCTTAAGACCTATAATCCCTAATCTTCCCAGTACATTATATTACAGACCCTAATAACATCACTATAATTGACATCACAGAAGTGCTATAAAAACTACACGTTTACTATCACAACACTTAATCGACAAATATCTATTCATGATACAACCTATTTTAGGGCGCTGACATGATCTAAATTACAGCGAAGGAGCAATGCGAGTGAGACAGACCTCTTCTAGGTGCAGTTTCGCTGGGGTAGGGAATAGGGGTTTTGGAGAGGGAGGTTTTTGCAATGGATGCCCCTTATGCCAAAACGTCTGTCCAATGTCAGTGCCAGAATCTTGACATTAATGCCATCCATATACCATATACCTGTAGTATTTCAGGGCCAGCATTTTGTCATGTCTCCCACATATCACTGTTATCCTCCTGTATGACATGAACTACCTCCAGTGTGTGACCAACATTTTGCCAGGAGTGCCTCAACTATGGCAGCACCAAAAATGGGCAGAGAGCTTGGAGAACTGATACCTGGTGGCCATAAGAGTGAGCTGGACAAGTGTTTTTGGGGCTGATTTTGACAACTCTTAGACCAGCGGTCAGCTTAATGACATCCATGCATGGTGAGTTATTGTGCCTAGTATATTCAAAGCTTTGTGTCCATCATTACTCTTTAAAGAGACCTCACAAAAATATGGCAGCCCTATTTGTTGGTCAGGGTGCTGTCAGACAGCCTTTCATGCCATCAAGAAACACATTGCAAAGGCAAGTGACAGGCTACTTTGACCCTGCTTTGCGGAATGGGAAACAGACTTTACAACATGGTTTTTACCACGTTGTGCCTTTACCACTTATCAGTTACCATACGTTTTTATCACATATATGTCTCTACAACGCATGCCTTTACCACACATTTAAGATAAGTTGTGGGCGTGGTGGGTCTCCCCCACAAATATATATGTGTGTGTGTGTGTGTGTGTGTGTGTGTGTGTGCGTGCATGTGTGTGGGTGTATATGAACAATGCTTGGTAATGGCATGCACTGTAAAAGCATGTGCATTCTACAACAAGCATTTGCAATGCATTAGGAAATTTTGAGCTATTGGTATTGTAAATGCCAATTTTTTTATTTCTGTGTTGGTTTTGAAAATAGCTAAATTAATCGCTTTGTCATTTACAAAGCCAATAGTTATAACTTTTGCAAATGTGACACCTATTGCATTTGTAATGCAATATGTGTTGTATTTACGTGACTTAGATGTATTGCTCTTACAAATAACAATGGCTTTTAATTTTTTTAAATACCTAAAACTTAAATAAAAGTTATTGTAATTTATAATAGCAATAGCTTAAACTTTTGTAAATAACTTTTGTGAAGATTGTGTTAAGTGTATTTTATTGTGACGAAAATCCAAGAACAGAAGTGAAATATTAACATCTTTTCTGACATTTGTAATAAAGTTTGAGACATTGAGAGAACATATTTGAACCAGTTGTTGTTGAATGGTTGCAAAGATTGATGCTGTGGTGCCCCTGAGTGGTGGTGCTGAGTGAGTGTGAAAGATAGAGTGAGTGCGATAGATAGATAGACTGAGGGCGATAGATAGATAGAGTGAGGGCGATAGATAGATAGAGTGAGGGCGATAGATAGAGTGAGGGCGATAGATAAATAGAGAGAGGGCGATAGATAGATAGAGTGAGGGCAATAGATAGAGTGAGTGAGGGCGATAGATAGATAGAGTGAGGGCGATAGATAGATAGAGTGAGGGCGATAGATAGATAGAGTGAGGGCGATAGATAGATAGAGTGAGGGCGATAGATAGATAGAGTGAGGGCGATAGATAGATAGATAGATAGATAGATAGATAGATAGATAGATAGATAGTGCCTATAAATAAACCCATCAAAAACATAAACACCTAATAAACAAAAATGCCTGATTATTGAAAAGGAATAGACCAAGATATTAGATGTGTGCAAATACAATAAACAGAAGCAAGACAGTGAAGGGGCAGGAGAGAGTGAGACGGAAATAGAGGAAGAGTGGAGAGGCCAAGACAGGGAAGGGGCAGGAGAGAGTGAGACAGAAATAGAGGAAGAGTGGAGAAGCCAAGACAGTGAAGGGGCAGGAGAGAGTGAGACAGAAATAGAGGAAGAGTGGAGAGGCCAAGACAGTGAAGGGGCAGGAGAGAGTGAGACAGAAATAGAGAAAGAGTGGAGAAGCCAAGACAGGGAAGGGGCAGAAGAGAGTGAGACAGAAATAGAGGAAGAGTGGAGAAGCCAAGACAGTGAAGGGGCAGGAGAGAGTGAGATAGAAATAGAGGAAGAGTGGAGAAGCCAAGACAGTGAAGGGGCAGGAGAGAGTGAGACAGAAATAGAGGAAGAGTGGAGAGGCCAAGACAGTGACGGGGCAGGAGAGAGTGAGACAGAAATAGAGAAAGAGTGGAGAAGCCAAGACAGGGAAGGGGCAGAAGAGAGTGAGACAGAAATAGAGGAAGAGTGGAGAAGCCAAGACAGGGAAGGGGCAGGAGAGAGTGAGGTGGAAACTGAGGAAGAGTGGAGAGGCTAAGAGAGTGAAGGGGCAGGGGAGAGTAAGACAGAAATAGAGGAAGAGTGGAGAGGCCAAGACAGTGAAGGGGCAGGAGAGAGTGAAACAGAAATAGAGGAAGAGTGGAGAGGCCAAGACAGTGAAGGGGCAGGAGAGAGTGAGACGGAAACAGAGGAAGAGTGGAGAGGCCAAGACAGGGAAGGGGCAGGAGAGAGTGAGACGGAAACTGAGGAAGAGTGGAGAGGCCAAGACAGTGAAGGGACAGGAGAGAGTGAGACGGAAACAGAGGAAGAGTGGAGAGGCCAAGACAGGGAAGGGGCAGGAGAGAGTGAGACAGAAATAGAGGAAGAGTGGAGAAGCCAAGACAGTGAAGGGGCAGGAGAGAGTGAGACAGAAATAGAGGAAGAGTGGAGAGGCCAAGACAGTGAAGGGGCAGGAGAGAGTGAGACAGAAATAGAGAAAGAGTGGAGAAGCCAAGACAGGGAAGGGGCAGAAGAGAGTGAGACAGAAATAGAGGAAGAGTGGAGAAGCCAAGACAGTGAAGGGGCAGGAGAGAGTGAGATAGAAATAGAGGAAGAGTGGAGAAGCCAAGACAGTGAAGGGGCAGGAGAGAGTGAGACAGAAATAGAGGAAGAGTGGAGAGGCCAAGACAGTGACGGGGCAGGAGAGAGTGAGACAGAAATAGAGAAAGAGTGGAGAAGCCAAGACAGGGAAGGGGCAGAAGAGAGTGAGACAGAAATAGAGGAAGAGTGGAGAAGCCAAGACAGGGAAGGGGCAGGAGAGAGTGAGGTGGAAACTGAGGAAGAGTGGAGAGGCTAAGAGAGTGAAGGGGCAGGGGAGAGTAAGACAGAAATAGAGGAAGAGTGGAGAGGCCAAGACAGTGAAGGGGCAGGAGAGAGTGAAACAGAAATAGAGGAAGAGTGGAGAGGCCAAGACAGTGAAGGGGCAGGAGAGAGTGAGACGGAAACAGAGGAAGAGTGGAGAGGCCAAGACAGGGAAGGGGCAGGAGAGAGTGAGACGGAAACAGAGGAAGAGTGGAGAGTCCAAGACAGGGAAGGGGCAGGAGAGAGTGAGATAGAAACAGAGGAAGAGTGGAGAGGCCAAGACAGTGAAGGGGCAGGAGAGAGTGAGACGGAAACAGAGGAAGAGTGGAGAGGCCAAGACAGTGAAGGGGCAGGAGAGAGTGAAACAGAAATAGAGAAAGAGTGGAGAGGCCAAGACAGTGAAGGGGCAGGAGAGAGTGAGGCGGAAACTGAGGAAGAGTGGAGAGGCCAAGACAGTGAAGGGGCAGGAGAGAGTGAAACAGAAATAGAGGAAGAGTGGAGAGGCCAAGACAGTGAAGGGGAAGGAGAGAGAGAGAGAGACAGAAACAGAGGAAGAGTGGAGAGGCCAAGACAGTGAAGGGGCAGGAGAGAGTGAAACAGAAATAGAGGAAGAGTGGAGAGGCCAAGACAGTGAAGGGGCAGGAGAGAGTGAGACGGAAACAGAGGAAGAGTGGAGAGGCCAAGACAGGGAAGGGGCAGGAGAGAGTGAGACAGAAATAGAGGAAGGAGGGAGAGGCCAAGACAGTGAAGGGGGCAGGAGAGAGAGAGGCAGAAACTGAGGAAGAGTGGAGAGGCCAAGACAGTGAAGGGGCAGGAGAGAGTGAGGCGGAATCTGAGGAAGAGTGGAGAGGCCAAGACAGTGAAGGGGCAGGAGAGAGTGAAACAGAAAAAGAGGAAGAGTGGAGAGGCCAAGACAGTGAAGGGGCAGGAGAGAGTGAGACGGAAACAAAGGAAGAGTGGAGAGGCCAAGACAGGGAAGGGGCAGGAGAGGGTGAGACGGAAACAGAGGAAGAGTGGAGAGGCCAAGACAGGGAAGGGGCAGGAGAGAGTGAGACAGAAATAGAGGAAGAGTGGAGAGGCCAAGACAGTGAAGGGGCAGGAGAGAGTGAGACAGAAATAGAGGAAGAGTGGAGAGGCTAAGACAGTGAAGGGGCAGGAGAGAGTGAAACAGAAATAGAGGAAGAGTGGAGAGGCCAAGACAGTGAAGGGGAAGGAGAGAGAGAGAGAGACAGAAATAGAGGAAGAGTGGAGAGGCCAAGACAGTGAAGGGGCAGGAGAGAGTGAAACAGAAATAGAGGAAGAGTGGAGAGGCCAAGACAGTGAAGGGGCAGGAGAGAGTGAGACGGAAACAGAGGAAGAGTGGAGAGGCCAAGACAGGGAAGGGGCAGGAGAGAGTGAGACAGAAATAGAGGAAGGAGGGAGAGGCCAAGACAGTGAAGGGGGCAGGAGAGAGAGAGGCAGAAACTGAGGAAGAGTGGAGAGGCCAAGACAGTGAAGGGGCAGGAGAGAGTGAGGCGGAATCTGAGGAAGAGTGGAGAGGCCAAGACAGTGAAGGGGCAGGAGAGAGTGAAACAGAAAAAGAGGAAGAGTGGAGAGGCCAAGACAGTGAAGGGGCAGGAGAGAGTGAGGCGTAAACTGAGGAAGAGTGGAGAGGCCAAGACAGTGAAGGGGCAGGAGAGAGTGAGACAGAAATAGAGGAAGAGTGGAGAGGCCATGACAGTGAAGGGGCAGGAGAGAGTGAGACGGAAACAAAGGAAGAGTGGAGAGGCCAAGACAGGGAAGGGGCAGGAGAGAGTGAGGCGGAAACAGAGGAAGAGTGGAGAGGCCAAGACAGGGAAGGGGCAGGAGAGAGTGAGACAGAAATAGAGGAAGAGTGGAGAGGCCAAGACAGTGAAGGGGCAGGAGAGAGTGAGACAGAAATAGAGGAAGAGTGGAGAGGCCGAGACAGTGAAGGTGCAGGAGAGAGTGAGACAGAAATAGAGAAAGAGTGGAGAGGCCAAGACAGGGAAGGGGCAGGAGAGAGTGAGGCGGAAACTGAGGAAGAGTGGAGAGGCCAAGACAGTGAAGGGGCAGGAGAGAGTGAGGCGGAAACAGAGGAAGAGTGGAGAGGCCAGGACAGTGAAGGGGCAGGAGAGAGTGAAACAGAAACAGAGGAAGAGTGGAGAGGCCAAGACTGTGAAGGGGCAGGAGAGAGTGAGACGGAAACTGAGGAAGAGTGGAGAGGCCAAGACAGTGAAGGGGAAGGAGAGAGAGTGAAACAGAAACAGAGGAAGAGTGGAGAGGCCAAGACAGTGAAGGGGCAGGAGAGAGTGAGGCGGAAACTGAGGAAGAGTGGAGAGGCCAAGACAGTGAAGGGGCAGGAGAGAGTGAGACGGAAACTGAGGAAGAGTGGAGAGGCCAAGACAGTGAAGGGGCAGGAGAGAGTGAAACAGAAATAGAGGAAGAGTGGAGAGGCCAAGACAGTGAAGGGGCAGGAGAGAGTGAGACGGAAACAAAGGAAGAGTGGAGAGGCCAAGACAGGGAAGGGGCAGGAGAGAGTGAGGCGGAAACAGAGGAAGAGTGGAGAGGCCAAGACAGGGAAGGGGCAGGAGAGAGTGAGACAGAAATAGAGGAAGAGTGGAGAAGCCAAGACAGTGAAGGGGCAGGAGAGAGTGAGACAGAAATAGAGGAAGAGTGGAGAGGCCAAGAGAGTGAAGGGGCAGGAGAGAGTGAGGCGGAAACTGAGGAAGCGTGGAGAGGCCAAGACAGTGAAGGGGCAGGAGAGAGTGAGACAGAAATAGAGGAAGAGTGGAGAGGCCAAGACAGTGAAGGGGCAGGAGAGAGTAAGACAGAAATAGAGGAAGAGTGGAGAGGCCAAGACAGTGAAGGGGCAGGAGAGAGTGAGGCAGAAATAGAGGAAGAGTGGAGAGGCCAAGTGTTGGACAGGCCGCATGGTCGGGCTGCCCCCCCTCCCCGCAGTAGGACCTGGGCCCTGGCTCTCCCTGCATCCCCAGCCAGAGTCCCTAAACGACCACCCGAAGTACCCTGCAATCCCTCCACTACAAGACACCAGCCCCGGACCCAGCTGGCCCGGGTCACCATCCACACCACGACATCGAACCGGCCGCCATCTTGGGGCACTGCAGCACGAGGCCGCATGGCCTCAACTCGACCCTAACCCTGGGCCCGGCCGGCCCCGACATCGGGGCACCAACCTCCCCCCAGGAGGCAGAGTGACCACTTGGCAAATCAATGGGAGAGGGAATCGTCAACGGCTCCCCTCCGCCAGGTGTCGATCACCCCCGGCCGCCCTGGGCGCTGGCTCCACCCCCCTGCTGGGTGTCTGGACTCCCTCATCCCGGACCTCCCGGCCCCCAGGCGCGAGGGTCCGGACATCAAAGGGGACCAGACCTATAACTGGGGCAGTGCCAGACCAGGAAGGCAGTTGTATCCTGGAGTCGAGAGACCCGAGAAGAACTCATCCGTGACTGGCCTGCTGGCGCTGCCGCGGCCCTCTGCCTCGTGAACCCATCTTGGCCTGCTGGCGCTGCCGCGGCCCTCTGCCTCGTGAAACCATCGTCTTGGCCTGCTGGCGCTGCCGCGGCCCTCTGCCTCGTGAACCCATCTTGGCCTGCTGGCGCTGCCGCGGCCCTCTGCCTCGTGAAACCATCGACTTGGACTGCTGGCGCTGCCGCGGCCCTCTGCCTTGTGAGACTACCATCTTGGCCTGCTGGCGCTGCCGCGGCCCTCTGCCTCGTGAAACCATCGACTTGGCCTGCTGGCGCTGCCGCGGCCCTCTGCCTTGTGAGACTACCATCTTGGCCTGCTGGCGCTGCCGCGGCCCGATCCGCAGACACTCCAGCTCGAGGATTGTGAGCTCGCCCCTTACCACTACCTGTACCGATCCGGTACCAAGACTGTCCCGCTACCCCCTTTCCCTACAGAGACTAGAAGTGAGAGGACCCCCGGGTCCGAGATATCCTGTATCGCTGATATCCTTGCCTTAAGAACCTTATATAAAGCCTTGAACTCGACTTGGTGTGGTGCCTGTTTGTGGGGAGGGAGGTAACTTGTCTGTACGATCACCGGAGACGGTCCCCCTCGGGGATCTCTCCCTCAGTATCCGGCCGACCCTCAGGGTCCCCGTCTAACATTGGTGGCCAGCGACGGGATCCGAACCTACGCATAATCGTACAGAAAGTCACCCGACCCACGACACACGACCACCATGACAACAGAGAGCGGAACAACGGAGAAATTCCAGATGGAAAAATTGGAAGACTACAACCACCGAGAACTGAAGCAATATTGCATGGAACTTGGTCTCCCAACCACGGGTCTGAGTACGAAGGAAGACTTCAAACGAGCCCTAGAAGCCTGGGCGGAAACGGGTACGGCCGTACCCCGAACACAAACGACCGAAACGAGCCCCGCACCAACTAAAGAAAGAGCGGGTCTCTCCCTGGAAGAGATCCGAGAAAGAGAAAAAACCAGACTCCACGAATTAGAACTAGCCCGACTTCGCTTGGATGGAGAACTCAAGCTGGCCGAACAAAAAATAACCCTGGAACACTTACGGCTCAAGGAAGAGCGAGAAGACAAGCAAAGACAGAGAGAGCTAGAGGAAAAGAAACTAGAGTACGAACATGAGCGCGATCTCAAAGCACTGGAGATCCAGAAACAGAATAAAGACCTCGGGCTCCCCGAACGACCGACCCCGTCTGCCTCGACCGAACCCAAGGTTCACATCCCCAAAGATGTCATCCGGGAATACCACAAGAACGATGATATACAGCAGTGGTTTAAAGCCTATGAGGTGGCAATGACCTCCCACCGGATTCCCCGAAGCGATTGGGGAGCCGGATTATGGGGGAGGTTTGTCAACGAAGGGCGGGACGCCCTGCTGCAACTCCCGGACCAGCTGATGACCTCCTACGACCACATGAAGGCCGCCCTCCTCACTCGATACGGGCTCACACCTGAGATGTACCGCCAACGGTTCCGCGACTGCAAACGGATTCCGGGTACAACTTGGGTGGAGTACGTGAACTTTTTTAGCCGAGCCTTCGAGGGGTGGATCAAGGGCAACAAAGTAACCACCTACGAACAACTCTTTGACCTTATCGTATGGGAACACCTGTCGAACAACTGCTTCGTGGAGCTCCGGCAACACCTCCTGGACAGTAAGCTAACCGACCCTCGACAACTCGCCGTCGAAGCCGACCGGTGGGAAAGCACCCGAGTTGGCCGGAACGCACCCAGCGAATTATCCAGACCGTATCGCCCCCGAGGGGGAGGAGGGAGTCAGGGTCGGGGGAGAGACCCCGGCCCCTCGTCACCCCCCAGAAACCCCTCGACCCCGGTTGGCCGAGGAAGCCCTGCCGTCCGGGCCGGTTTCCGGGCCAACATTACGTGCCACAGGTGCCAGCGACCCGGCCACTACGCCAGTGATCCCAACTGCCCAAAGAATCCGAACACTACCCCCCGCCAAGTTGCAGCGGCGGCCCTAGGGGAAGAACTAATCCCGGAAGACCAAGAAGAGTACGAGACCGATCCCTCTGAATGGGCGCCCGCCGCCATGGCACTGGTCTGCTTAGGGGAGAGAGACATGATTCCGCGGGCCCCCCTTCCCGCCAACACCCAGAAGTACGGTCAATGGGTCAACATTAATGGCCGCCGGGCGGAAGCCCTCCGCGACACCGGGGCCAGTGTAACGGCGGTCCGACGCCACCTCGTCACTCCCGACCAAATCTTGCCGAACATTCTTTGCCCTGTCCGATCAGCCGACAACTCCGAAAGCCTATGCCACATGGCCTGCGTCCCCTTCGAGTGGGGAGGAGTAACAGGGATGTTAAAAGTAACTGTCCGCGATGATGCCCCCGTGGACTGCCTCCTAGGAAACGACCTTGAAAGCTCTCCATGGGCAGCTGTCGAACGGAGGGAGCACCTGGGGATGCTTGGCCTCCCCGAATGGGTCTGCGTCACGACCCGGTCCATGACCGCCCGCGCGGTCCCCAGCCCAGAAGAGCCCGAGTGGCCAGAACCTCCTCCCGCGCTCATCCCAGAGGAGGCCGCCCCAGGAGCCAGTCCATTGACCCAAACCGAAGAAGGCTCCGACCAGCTTCGGGACGTCCCTGACCTGGCACAATGGCGGCAGGAGGGAGGCCCCACGCAGGAACAATTCCGGGCCGAACAGAAAACCTGTCCCTCTCTCGAAGGACTCCGGCAGCAAGCCCTGGCCCAGAGCACCGGGGATACCTCGGGGGCCCACTGGATCTACTGGGACCAAGACCTGCTCTACAGCGAGCAGAAAGTGGCGGAACTAGGGGCCAGTCGGGTGCTGGTGGTGCCCCTTCGCTTCCGAGACTTCCTCCTGAACTTAGCCCACGATGTCCCCCTTGCCGGACACCTGGGGCAGGATAAAACCTACGACCGCCTGGTGACCCATTTTTTCTGGCCCCACATGCGAAAGGATGTCACCAACCACTGCAAGGCCTGCCCCACCTGCCAGGCCAGCGGAAAAAGTGGCCGAAAAATCAAAGCACCATTGCAACCCTTTCCTGTCGTCACCACCCCGTTTGAACGAGTGGGAATAGACATTGTGGGGCCCCTCGACCCTCGAACAGCCCAAGGACACCGGTTCATCCTGGTCCTCGTAGACCACGCCACTCGCTATCCCGAGGCCATCCCTCTTCGGACGGTGACGGCCCCCGTGGTGGGCCGGGCCCTGATGGGGATCTTCTCCCGGGTGGGGTTCCCCCGGGAGGTCGTCAGTGACAGGGGCACGAACTTTATCTCCAGATATATGAAGTCTCTTTGGCAACAATGCGGGGTCACCTACAAATTCACGACCCCCTATCACCCGCAAGGAAACGGACTGGTCGAGAGGTTCAACCGCACCCTCAAGGGGATGATTATGGGCCTAGAAGAACCCCTTCGACGCCAGTGGGACGTGCTACTTCCCTGCCTCCTGTTTGCCTATCGGGAGGTCCCGCAGAAGTCCCTCGGCTTCAGCCCATTTGAACTCCTGTACGGGCACCCCGTCCGGGGCCCCCTCAGCCTAGTCAAGGAAGGTTGGGAGCAGCCTCCCCAGAAAACTCCCCCGGACATCTACAGGTACCTCCTGGCTCTCCGCAACCAGACCCGGCAGTTCCGAGACACCGCCAAAGCCAATCTCGAGGCCAGTCAGGAGGACATGAAGAGGTGGTACGATCAGCACGCGTCCTCCATTGAGTTCGAACCGGGACAACAGGTCTGGGTGATGTCCCCGGTTGAACCCTGTGCACTCCAAGACCGATGGTCCGGGCCCTTCAAGGTAATCGAACGCAAAGGGCCCGTCACCTATTTAATCGACATGGAGACTGCCCGGAACCCCCTACGGTCCTCCATGCCAACAGGCTAAAACCCCATTTTGTGCGATCCGAGCTCAGCCTCCTGATGGCTACCGATAATGGGACAGAAGAAGACTCCGAACCCCTTCCGGACTTACTGAGGGCCTTCGAGCAGGATGGCTCAGTGGAAGGGGTCCAGCTCTCCGAGGCCCTGTCCCCGGAGCAACGCCAAGACTGCCAAACGCTCCTGAGGCGGTTCGCCTCCCTGTTCTCCCTCACCCCCGGAGTCACCCCCTGGTGCCTCCACGATGTGGACACCGGGGACAGCCCTCCTATCCGACACCGGGCATACCGCGTACCAGACCGGGTACGAGCCTGCATCCAGACCGAGGTGTCCAAAATGCTGACCCTGGGAGTGATCGAACCCTCAGACAGCCCCTGGGCAAGCCCAGTCGTCCTGGTTCCCAAGGCGGCCGCCCCGGGCGTTGCCCCTGAGCTCCGGTTCTGCGTGGACTATCGGGGGCTGAATGCAGTTACCAGGACCGACGCTCATCCCATCCCCCGGGCCGACGAGCTAATTGACCGGATGGGGGCCGCCCGCTACCTGAGCATCTTCGACCTAACAGCGGGCTACTGGCAGATCGGCCTCACCCCTCGGGCCCAAGAACGATCCGCCTTCTCTACCCCAGACGGGCACTACCACTTTAAAGTCATGCCCTTCGGCATGAAAAACGCCCCGGCCACGTTCCAACGGCTGGTAAACCAGGTACTGGCGGGCCTGGAAGACTTCTGCGCCGCCTACCTGGACGACATTGCTGTGTACAGCCACCAGTGGACCGACCACCTCCGCCACCTGCGGGAGGTTCTACACGCCCTCCAGCAAGCCGGGCTCACCATCAAGGCCAGCAAGTGCCAGGTTGGCCAAGGGTCCGTGACCTACCTGGGACACCAAGTGGGAAGCGGGCTAGTGGCTCCTCTCCAACTCAAGATTGCTGCCATCCAGGCCTGGCAACCCCCTACGACCCAAACGGAGGTCCGGGCCTTCCTGGGGCTCACCGGATACTACCGGCGGTTCGTGAAGGACTATGGCAGCATCGTGGGGCCCCTCACAGAGCTCACCTCCAAAAAGGGCCCCAAAACCGTCAACTGGACCCTGGACTGCCAATCGGCCTTCGAGAAACTAAAGACCGCCATGTGCACGGCCCCCGTGCTCCAGGCTCCCGACTACAGCCGGGAATTCATTGTGCAGACGGACGCCTCCGATCATGGTGTGGGGGCCGTCCTCTCCCAACTCAACGCCGAAGGGGTCGACCATCCGGTGGTCTTCATCAGCAGACGCCTCTTGCCCCGAGAACAGCGCTGGAGCACCATTGAGAGAGAGGCCTTCGCCGTAGTCTGGGCACTCAAGAAGCTCCGGCCATACCTCTTCGGCACCCACTTCCGGGTGCAAACAGACCACCGACCCCTGCAATGGCTGATGCAAATGCGGGGGGAAAACCCGAAGCTGTTGCGCTGGTCCATCTCCCTGCAGGGGATGGACTTCACGGTGGAACATCGTCCAGGCCAGGACCACGCCAACGCCGACGGCCTGTCACGCTTTTTCCGCCTCAGCGAGGAGAGTCCCCAGGAAGATGGCTGACTCTCCCCGCCTTCAGCTGGGGGGGACGCATGTTGGACAGGCCGCATGGTCGGGCTGCCCCCCCTCCCCGCAGTAGGACCTGGGCCCTGGCTCTCCCTGCATCCCCAGCCAGAGTCCCTAAACGACCACCCGAAGTACCCTGCAATCCCTCCACTACAAGACACCAGCCCCGGACCCAGCTGGCCCGGGTCACCATCCACACCACGACATCGAACCGGCCGCCATCTTGGGGCACTGCAGCACGAGGCCGCATGGCCTCAACTCGACCCTAACCCTGGGCCCGGCCGGCCCCGACATCGGGGCACCAACCTCCCCCCAGGAGGCAGAGTGACCACTTGGCAAATCAATGGGAGAGGGAATCGTCAACGGCTCCCCTCCGCCAGGTGTCGATCACCCCCGGCCGCCCTGGGCGCTGGCTCCACCCCCCTGCTGGGTGTCTGGACTCCCTCATCCCGGACCTCCCGGCCCCCAGGCGCGAGGGTCCGGACATCAAAGGGGACCAGACCTATAACTGGGGCAGTGCCAGACCAGGAAGGCAGTTGTATCCTGGAGTCGAGAGACCCGAGAAGAACTCATCCGTGACTGGCCTGCTGGCGCTGCCGCGGCCCTCTGCCTCGTGAACCCATCTTGGCCTGCTGGCGCTGCCGCGGCCCTCTGCCTCGTGAAACCATCGTCTTGGCCTGCTGGCGCTGCCGCGGCCCTCTGCCTCGTGAACCCATCTTGGCCTGCTGGCGCTGCCGCGGCCCTCTGCCTCGTGAAACCATCGACTTGGCCTGCTGGCGCTGCCGCGGCCCTCTGCCTTGTGAGACTACCATCTTGGCCTGCTGGCGCTGCCGCGGCCCTCTGCCTCGTGAAACCATCGACTTGGCCTGCTGGCGCTGCCGCGGCCCTCTGCCTTGTGAGACTACCATCTTGGCCTGCTGGCGCTGCCGCGGCCCGATCCGCAGACACTCCAGCTCGAGGATTGTGAGCTCGCCCCTTACCACTACCTGTACCGATCCGGTACCAAGACTGTCCCGCTACCCCCTTTCCCTACAGAGACTAGAAGTGAGAGGACCCCCGGGTCCGAGATATCCTGTATCGCTGATATCCTTGCCTTAAGAACCTTATATAAAGCCTTGAACTCGACTTGGTGTGGTGCCTGTTTGTGGGGAGGGAGGTAACTTGTCTGTACGATCACCGGAGACGGTCCCCCTCGGGGATCTCTCCCTCAGTATCCGGCCGACCCTCAGGGTCCCCGTCTAACACCAAGACAGGGAAGGGGCAGGAGAGAGTGAGACAGAAATAGAGGAAGAGTGGAAAGGCCAAGACAGTGAAGGGGCAGGAGAGAGTGAGACAGAAATAGTGGAAGAGTGGAGAGGCCAAGACAGTGAAGGGGCACGAGAGAGTGAGGCAGAAACTGAGGAATAGACCAAGATATTAGATTTGTGCAAATACAATAAGCAGAAGCAAGACAGTGAAGGGGCAGGAGAGAGTGAGACGGAAATAGAGGAAGAGTGGAGAGGCCAAGACAGTGAAGGGGCAGGAGAGAGTGAGACAGAAATAGAGGAAGAGTGGAGAAGCCAAGACAGGGAAGGGGCAGAAGAGAGTGAGACGGAAACTGAGGAAGAGTGGAGAGGCCAAGACAGTGAAGGGACAGGAGAGAGTGAGACGGAAACAGAGGAAGAGTGGAGAGGCCAAGACAGGGAAGGGGCAGGAGAGAGTGAGACAGAAATAGAGGAAAAGTGGAGAGTCCCAGACAGTGAAGGGGCAGGAGAGAGTGAGACAGAAATAGAGGAAGAGTGGAGAAGCCAAGACAGGGAAGGGGCAGAAGAGAGTGAGACAGAAATAGAGGAAGAGTGGAGAAGCCAAGACAGTGAAGGGGCAGGAGAGAGTGAGACAGAAATAGAGGAAGAGTGGAGAGGCCAAGACAGTGAAGGGGCAGGGGAGAGTGAGACAGAAATAGAGGAAGAGTGGAGAGGCCAAGACAGTGAAGGGGCAGGAGAGAGTGAGGCAGAAACTGAGGAAGAGTGGAGAGGCCAAGACAGTGAAGGGGCAGGAGAGAGTGAGGCGGAAACTGAGGAAGAGTGGAGAGGCCAAGACAGTGAAAGGGCAGGAGAGAGTGAGACGGAAACAGAGGAAGAGTGGAGAGGCCAAGAAAGGGAAGGGGCAGGAGAGAGTGAGACGGAAACAGAGGAAGAGTGGAGAGTCCAAGACAGGGAAGGGGCAGGAGAGAGTGAGACAGAAATAGAGGAAGAGTGGAGAGGCTAAGACAGTGAAGGGGCAGGAGAGAGTGAAACAGAAATAGAGGAAGAGTGGAGAGGCCAAGACAGTGAAGGGGCAGGAGAGAGTGAGACGGAAACTGAGGAAGAGTGGAGAGGCCAAGACAGTGAAGGGGCAGGAGAGAGTGAGACAGAAATAGAGGAAGAGTGGGGAGGCCAAGACAGGGAAGGGGCAGGAGAGAGTGAAACTGAAATAGAGGAAGGAGGGAGAGGCCAAGACAGTGAAGGGGGCAGGAGAGAGAGAGGCAGAAACTGAGGAAGAGTGGAGAGGCCAAGACAGTGAAGGGGCAGGAGAGAGTGAGGCGGAAACTGAGGAAGAGTGGAGAGGCCAAGACAGTGAAGGGGCAGGAGAGAGTGAAACAGAAAAAGAGGAAGAGTGGAGAGGCCAAGACAGTGAAGGGGCAGGAGAGAGTGAGACGGAAACAAAGGAAGAGTGGAGAGGCCAAGACAGGGAAGGGGCAGGAGAGAGTGAGACGGAAACAGAGGAAAAGTGGAGAGGCCAAGACAGGGAAGGGGCGGGAGAGAGTGAGACAGAAATAGAGGAAGAGTGGAGAGGCCAAGACAGTGAAGGGGCAGGAGAGAGTGAGACAGAAATAGAGGAAGAGTGGAGAGGCCAAGACAGTGAAGGGGAAGGAGAGAGAGAGAGAGACAGAAATAGAGGAAGAGTGGAGAGGCCAAGACAGTGAAGGGGCAGGAGAGAGTGAAACAGAAATAGAGGAAGAGTGGAGAGGCCAAGACAGTGAAGGGGCAGGAGAGAGTGAGACAGAAATAGAGGAAGAGTGGAGAGGCCGAGACAGTGAAGGTGCAGGAGAGAGTGAGACAGAAATAGAGAAAGAGTGGAGAGGCCAAGACAGGGAAGGGGCAGGAGAGAGTGAGGCGGAAACTGAGGAAGAGTGGAGAGGCCAAGACAGTGAAGGGGCAGGAGAGAGTGAGGCGGAAACAGAGGAAGAGTGGAGAGGCCAGGACAGTAAAGGGGCAGGAGAGAGTGAAACAGAAACAGAGGAAGAGTGGAGAGACCAAGACAGTGAAGGGGTGTTGGACAGGCCTCGTAGCCGGGCCGTCCCCCCTGCCCTACGCACAACAGGGCCCGGACCCCGGCTCTCCCTGAATCCCCAGCAAGAGCCACCCCGGCAACCCCCCGAGGTAATCCACAACCCGTCCACACCGGGACTCCAGCTCCTGAACCCTCCCGTACCGGCTGGCCGGGTCCCCGTCAGCACCATGGCCCCGGCCCGGCAGCCATCTTTGGACCCTACAACACGAGGCCATGTGGCCTCGACTCGACCCCAACCCTGGGCCTGGCCCGGCCCCGAAATCGTGGCACCAACCTCCACACAGGAGGTAAAGAGACCACTTGGCAGGTCAATGGAAGAAGAAGGCGTCAACGGCTCTCCTCCGCCGGGTGTCGATCACCCCCGGCCTCCCTGGGCGCTGGCTCCAACCCCCTGCTGGGTGTCGGGACTCCCTCATTCCGGACCTCCCGACCTCAAGGCGCGAGGGTCCGGACATCAAAGGGAACCAGACCTATAACTGGGGCAGCCCCAGACCAAGAAGGCAGTTGTATCCTGGAGTCGAGAGACACCGAGAAGAACTCATCCTTGGCGGACTGCTGGCCCTGCCGCAGCCCTGCTCTGTGAACCCTTCGTCTTGGCCTGCTGGCGCTGCCGCGGCCCTCTGCAACGTGAACCATCATCTTGGCCTGCTGGCGCTGCCGCGGCCCCCTGCTACGTGAACCATCATCTTGGCCTGCTGGCGCTGCCGCGGCCCCCTGTTACGTGAACCATCATCTTGGCCTGCTGGCGGTGCCGCGGCCCTCTGCAACTTGACCATCATCTTGGCCTGCTGGCGCTGCCGCGGCCCTCCGCCATTTGAACCATCGCCTCGGCCTGCTGGCGCTGCCGCGGCCCGACCTTGCAGACTCTTAAGCTCGAGGATTGTGAGCTTCCCTCCTGCCACCTCCTGTACCGATCCGGTACCAAGACTGTCCCGCTACCCCCTTTCCCTACAGAGACTAGAATTGAGAGGACCCTCGAGTCCTGAATCTCCTGTACCGCTGATAACCTTGCCGCAAGAACCCTATATAAAGAGTGTTGATCTCATCCTTGTGTGGTGTCTATCTGTGGGGAGGGAAGTGACTTGTCTGTACGATCGCCGGAGACGGCCCTCATCGGAGGCCTCTCCCCCAGTATTCGGCTGACCCTCTGGGTCCCCGTCTAACATTGGTGGCCAGCGGCGCGATCCGAACCTACGCATAATCGTACAGAGGGTTATTCGCCCCACGACACACAACCACCATGACAACAAAAGAGAGCGGAGCAACGGAAAAATTCCAGATGGAAAAGCTGGAAGAATACAACCACAGAGAACTGAAACAATTTTGCATAGAATTAGGCATTTCAACCACAGGACTGAGCACGAAAGAGGACTTCAAACGAGCCCTGGAATCTTGGGCGGAGACGGGTACGACCGTACCCCAAACACGAAGCCACGAGACACCCGAAACAAGCCCCACGCCGACGGAAGAAAGAAGATCGGGTCTCTCAACAGAAGAGGTCCGGGAACGGGAAAAAAGCAGGCTCCATGAAATATTTTTTTTTTTTTTTTTTTTTGAATTAGAACTGGCACGACTTCGCTTAGATGGAGAGCTCAAATTGGCGGAACAAAAAATAACGTTGGAACACTTACGGCTCCGAGAGGAGCGAGAAGAGAAACAAAGGCAGAGAGAGCTAGAAGAGAAGAAGCTAACCTACGAACATGAGCGCAACCTCAAAGAACTAGAGATTCGGAAGCAGAACAAGGAACTCGGGGTCCCTGAGCGCACGAACACTCCTGCCCCTACAGACCCCAAGGTCCCATACCCAAAGATGTCGTCAGAGAGTACTACAAGAACGATGATATCCAGCAATGGTTCAAAGCGTACGAGGTAGCCATGACCTCCCACCGGATTCCCCGGAGCGACTGGGGAGCCGGGTTATGGGGGAGGTTTGTCAACGAAGGGCGAGACGCCCTGCTGCAACTCCCGGACCATCTGATGACATCCTACGACCACATGAAAGCCGCCCTCCTCACTCGATACGGACTCACACCCGAGATGTACCGCCAGCGGTTCCGCGACTGCAAACGGATCCCGGGTACAACTTGGGTGGAGTACGTGAACTTCTTTAGCCGGGCCTTCGAGGGGTGGATCAAGGGCAGCAACGTGACCACTTACGAGCAGCTCTTTGACCTTGTTGTGTGGGTGCACCTTTCTAACAACTGCTTCATCGAACTCAGGCAGCACCTCCTGGACAGTAAACTAACGGAACCTCGGCAACTCGCCGCCGAAGCTGACCGATGGGAAAGCACCCGAGTTGGCCGAAACTGACCCAGCGAAGCGCACAGAACTGCCCAAGGGCCCCATCGCCCCCGTGGAGGAGGAGGCCAGGGTCGGGGTAGGGACACCGGCCCGGTGACTCCCGCCAGCAACCCCCCGCCCCCGGCCGGCAGGGGAAACCCCCCGATGCGACCCGGCTTCCGAGCCAACATTACTTGCCACCGGTGCCAGCGACCCGGCCACTACGTAAATGATCCCCACTGCCCAAAGAACCCGAACCCTTTACCCCGCCAGGTCGCTGCTGCAGCCCTGGGGGAAGAGCAAACCCCAGAAGACCAAGAAGAGTACGAAACCGACCAGCCTGAGTGGGAACCGGCCGCCATGTCCCTGGTTTGCTTAGGGGAACGAGACCTGATCCCTCGGGCCCCCCTTCCCGCCAACACGCAAAAGTACAGCCAGTGGGTCAACATTAATGGCCGCCGGGCTGAAGCCCTCCGCGACACCGGGGCCAGTGTGACCGCGGTCCGCTGTCATCTGGTGGCCCCGGACCAGATCTTGCCGAACATTCTTTGCCCTGTCCGGTCGGCCGACAACTCAGAAAGTCTATGTCAAATGGCCTACGTCCCCTTCGAATGGGGAGGAGTATCAGGGATGCTGAAAGTGACTGTCCGCGATGATGCCCCCGTGGATTGCCTCCTGGGGAACGATCTCGAAAGTTCTTCCTGGGCAGCAGTCGAACGGAGAGAGCACCTGGGGATGCTGGGCCTCCCCGAATGGGTCTGTGCCACGACCCGGTCCATGTCCGCCCGTGCCGTCCCCAGTCCAGAGGAACCCGAGTGGCCGGAGCCTCCTCCCGCGATTGTCCCAGAGGAGGCCACCCCAGAAGCAAGTCCCCCGGCCCAAACCGAAGAAGGACCCGGTCGGCTCCCGGACCTCCCCGACCTGGCCCAGTGGCGTCAAGAGGGGGGTCCCACCCAGGAACAATTCCAACAACAACAAAGAACCTGTCCCTCCCTCGAGGGACTCCGGCAGCAAGCCCTTGCCCAGAGCGCAGGGGACACCTCGGGGGCCCACTGGATCTACTGGGACAATGACCTGCTCTACAGTGAGCAAAGGATTGCAGAACTGGGGGCCAGTCGGTGCTGGTGGTGCCCCTCCGCTTCAGAGATTTCCTCTTGAACTTAGCCCACGATATACCCCTTGCCGGACACCTGGGACAGGACAAAACGTACGACCGCCTGGTGACCCACTTTTACTGGCCCCGAATGCGAAAAGATGTCACCAACCCCTGGAAGGCCTGCCCCACCTGCCAGGCTAGCGGAAAAAGTGGCCGAAAAACCAAAGCACCCTTGCAGCCTTTTCCCGTCGTCACCACCCCGTTCGAACGGGTGGGAATAGACATTGTGGGGCCCCTGGGCCCCCGAACCGCCCAAGGACACCGGTTCATCCTGGTCCTGGTGGACCACGCCACCCGTTATCCCGAGGCTATCCCTCTTCGAACCGTGACGGCGCCTGTGGTAGGCCGAGCCCTGATGGGGATCTTCTCCCGGGTGGGCTTTCCCCGGGAGGTCGTCAGCGACAGGGGCACGAACTTCATCTCGAAATACATGAAGTCTCTCTGGCAACAGTGCGGGGTCACCTACAAATTCACGACCCCCTATCACCCACAAGGAAATGGATTGGTCGAGCGGTTTAACCGCACTCTCAAAGGAATGATCATGGGCCTAGAAGAGCCCCTCCGTCGACAGTGGGACGTGCTACTCCCGTGCCTCCTGTTCGCCTACCGAGAGGTCCCTCAAAAATCCCTAGGCTTCAGCCCATTTGAACTCCTGTACGGGCACCCCGTCCGGGGTCCCCTCAGCCTAGTCAAAGAAGGTTGGGAGAGGCCCCCCCAGGAAACTCCCCCGGATGTATACAAATACCTCTTGGCCCTTCGCAACCAGACCCGGCGATTCAGGGAGATCGCCAAAGTCAACCTTGAAGCCAGTCAGGAAGACATGAAGAAATGGTATGATCAGCACGCCTCCTCCCTCGAGTTCGAGCCGGGACAGCAGGTCTGGGTGATGTCCCCGGTTGAACCCTGTGCCCTACAGGACAAATGGTCCGGACCCTTCAAGGTGATCGAACGCAAGGGGCCCGTCACCTACTTAATCGACATGGAAACTTCCCGGAACCCCCTACGGGTCCTCCACGCCAACAGACTCAAGCCCCATTTTGTACGCTCAGAACTCAGTCTCCTGATGGCTACCGATAATGGGGTGGAAGAAGACTCCGAGCCCCTTCCGGATCTGCTGAGGACCCTCGAGCAGGATGGCTCCGCGGAAGGGGTCAGGCTCTCCGAGGCCTTGTCCCCGGAGCAACGCCAAGACTGTCAAGCTCTCCTGACACGAATCGCATCCTTGTTCTCTCTCACCCCTGGGGTCACCCCCTGGTGCCTTCACGATGTGGACACCGGGGACAGCCCCCCTATTCGCCACAGGGCGTACCGCGTACCAGATCGGGTGCGCGCCTGCATCCAGACCGAGGTGTACAAGATGCTGACACTGGGAGTGATCGAACCCTCAGACAGCCCCTGGGCCAGCCCCGTCGTCCTGGTCCCCAAGGCCGCCGCCCCGGGCGTTGCCCCTGAGCTCCGGTTCTGTGTGGACTACCGGGGACTGAATGCCGTTACCAGGACCGACGCTCACCCTATCCCCCGGGCAGATGAGCTAATTGACCGTATGGGGGCCGCCCGCTACCTGAGCATCTTCGATTTAACAGCGGGCTACTGGCAAATCGGCCTCACCCCCAGGGCCCAAGAACGATCCGCCTTCTCTACCCCGGACGGTCACTACCACTTCAGGGTGATGCCATTCGGCATGAAAAACGCTCCGGCAACATTTCAACGACTCGTGAACCAGGTACTGGCGGGCCTCGAAGGATTCAGTACCGCCTACCTGGACGACATCGCTGTGTACAGTCACCACTGGACCGACCACCTCCGCCACCTGCGGGAAGTTCTACACGCCCTCCAGCAGGCCGGGCTCACCCTCAAGGCCAGCAAATGTCAGGTGGGCCAAGGGTCCGTGACCTACCTAGGGCACCAAGTGGGAAGCGGTCTGGTGGCCCCCTCCAGCTCAAGATCGCTGCCATCCAGGCCTGGCAACCCCCTACGACCCAAACCGAGGTCCGGGCCTTCCTGGGGCTCACCGGGTACTACTGGCGGTTTGTGAAGGACTATGGCAGCATCGTGGGGCCCCTCACGGAGCTCACATCCAAGAAGAACCCCAAAACAGTCAACTGGACTCCGGACTGCCAATCGGCCTTCGAGAAGCTGAAGGCCGCCATGTGCACTGCCCCCGTGCTCCAGGCTCCCGACTACGGCCGGGAATTCATCGTACAGACGGACGCCTCCGATCATGGTGTGGGGGCCGTCCTCTCCCAACTCAACACCGAGGGAGTCGATCAGCCAGTGGCATTCATCAGCCGACGCCTGCTGGCCCGGGAACAGCGCTGGAGCACCATCGAGAGGAAGGCCTTCGCCGTAGTATGGGCCCTCAAGAAGCTCCGGCCCTACCTCTTCGGCACCCCCTTTCGGGTGCAGACAGACCACCGACCCCTGCAATGGCTGATGCAGATGCGGGGGGAGAACCCTAAACTGTTGCGCTGGTCCATCTCCTTACAGGGGATGGACTTCACTGTGGAGCATCGTCCAGGCCAGGACCACGCCAACGCAGACGGCCTGTCACGCTTTTTCCGCCTCGGCGAGGAGAGTCCCCAAGAGGATGGCTGACTCTCCCTGCCTTCAGCTGGGGGGGACGCATGTTGGACAGGCCTCGTAGCCGGGCCGTCCCCCCCCCTACGCACAACAGAGCCCGGACCCCGGCTCTCCCTGAATCCCCAGCAAGAGCCACCCCGGCAACCCCCCGAGGTAATCCACAACCCGTCCACACCGGGACTCCAGCTCCTGAACCCTCCCGTACCGGCTGGCCGGGTCCCCGTCAGCACCATGGCCCCGGCCCGGCAGCCATCTTTGGACCCTACAACACGAGGCCACGTGGCCTCGACTCAACCCCAACCCTGGGCCTGGCCCGGCCCCGACATCGTGGCACCAACCTCCACACAGGAGGTAAAGAGACCACTTGGCAGGTCAATGGAAGAAGAAGGCGTCAACGGCTCTCCTCCGCCGGGTGTCGATCACCCCCGGCCTCCCTGGGCGCTGGCTCCAACCCCCTGCTGGGTGTCGGGACTCCCTCATTCCGGACCTCCCGACCTCAAGGCGCGAGGGTCCGGACATCAAAGGGAACCAGACCTATAACTGGGGCAGCCCCAGACCAAGAAGGCAGTTGTATCCTGGAGTCGAGAGACACCGAGAAGAACTCATCCTTGGCGGACTGCTGGCGCTGCCGCAGCCCTGCTCTGTGAACCCTTCGTCTTAGCCTGCTGGCGCTGCCGCGGCCCTCTGCAACGTGAACCATCATCTTGGCCTGCTGGCGCTGCCGCGGCCCCCTGCTACGTGAACCATCATCTTGGCCTGCTGGCGCTGCCGCGGCCCCCTGTTACGTGAACCCTCATCTTGGCCTGCTGGCGCTGCCGTGGCCCTCTGCAACTTGAACCATCATCTTGGCCTGCTGGCGCTGCCGCGGCCCTCCGCCATTTGAACCATCGCCTCGGCCTGCTGGCGCTGCCGCGGCCCGACCTTGCAGACTCTTAAGCTCAAGGATTGTGAGCTTCCCTCCTGCCACCTCCTGTACCGATCCGGTACCAAGACTGTCCCGCTACCCCCTTTCCCTACAGAGACTAGAATTGAGAGGACCCTTGAGTCCTGAATCTCCTGTACCGCTGATAACCTTGCCGCAAGAACCCTATATAAAGAGTGTTGATCTCATCCTTGTGTGGTGTCTATCTGTGGGGAGGGAAGTGACTTGTCTGTACGATCGCCGGAGACGGCCCTCATCGGAGGCCTCTCCCCCAGTATTCGGCCGACCCTCTGGGTCCCCGTCTAACAAGGGGCAGGAGAGAGTGAGACGGAAACAGAGGAAGAGTGGAGAGGTCAAGACAGGGAAGGGGCAGGAGAGAGTGAGACAGAAATAGAGGAAAAGTGGAGAGGCCAAGACAGTGAAGTGGCAGGAGAGAGTGAGACAGAAACAGAGGAAGAGTGGAGAGGCCAAGACAGTGAAGAGGCAGGAGAGAGTGAGGCGGAAACTGAGGAAGAGTGGAGAGGCCAAGACAGTGAAGGATCAGGAGAGAGTGAGACAGAATTAGAGGAAGAGTGGAGAGGCCAAGACAGTGAAGGGGCAGGAGAGAGTAAGACAGAAATAGAGGAAGAGTGGAGAGGCCAAGACAGTGAAGGGGCAGGAGAGAGTGAGGCAGAAATAGAGGAAGAGTGGAGAGGCCAAGACAGTGAAGGGGCAGGAGAGAGTGAGACAGAAATAGAGGAAGAGTGGAAAGGCCAAGACAGTGAAGGGGCAGGAGAGAGTGAGACAGAAATAGAGGAAGAGTGGAGAGGCCAAGACAGTGAAGGGGTACGAGAGAGTGAGGCAGAAACTGAGGAATAGACCAAGATATTAGATTTGTGCAAATACAATAAACAGAAGCAAGACAGTGAAGGGGCAGGAGAGAGTGAGACGGAAATAGAGGAAGAGTGGAGAGGCCAAGACAGAGAAGGGGCAGGAGAGAGAGAGAGACAGAAATAGAGGAAGAGTGGAGAGGCTAAGACAGTGAAGGGGTAGGAGAGAGTGAAACAGAAATATGTTATGTTATGTTATGTTATTTATATTTTATAGCGCACAGCTGCCCCAGCAAAGGGGCGTCCTGGCGCTTTGACAGACGCTGTAACATAACACACAATAAGAAAAAAAAAGTTAGCTAGACACTGGAAACAGGAAAGTTTTAATCGCCTG
Organism: Lissotriton helveticus; assembly: GCF_964261635.1. Lineage (NCBI taxonomy): Eukaryota > Metazoa > Chordata > Amphibia > Caudata > Salamandridae > Lissotriton > Lissotriton helveticus. Next base: position 2,043,756,269 of record NC_136067.1, read on the forward strand.
CCTGAAGGCGAACATATCCTCAAGAGCTCGGATGTGTACCGGAAGCGAGTTCCATAGGCCTGCCGCTAGCACCCTAAAAGAGCGGCCACCCATCCTGCTCAATTTAAATCGCGGACAGACAGCCAGATGTAGCCCCTCAGATCTTAAGGATCTCGAAGGCACATAGGGCAAGAGTAGATTGGCAAGTGCCGGTGGCGAAGAAGATTTCAGAATTTTGAAGGCCAGACACAGCGCCTTGAACTTGATTCGCTGTCTGACCGGGAGCCAATGCAAGGCTGTGATGGTACCAGACACTGAACAGTGTCTGGGAAGGCCCACAATGGCTCGTGCCGCGGCATTTTGTACTCTTTGGAGCCTAGAAGCCTCCGCTTGATTCACCCCTAACAACAGTGAACTGCCGTAGTCCAGCCGCGATAGTATTGAGGCCTGAACTACAAGCTGTCTGGTAGGGGGATCAAAGTACTTTAGGACTGGCCTAATACCACGCAATATTCCATAACACGTGGCAGCCACCCTCTTGGTGTGGTCCCTGAAGGTGAGCGCAGAGTCCACCCAGACTCCCAGATTTCTCACTCCAGCCACTGGAATAGGAGTGACACCAAGCTCTGACGGCCACCACTGGTTACCCCATAGCTCAGCGTGCTTCCCTAGAACCAACACCTCCGTTTTGGTGGCATTCAACTGGAGGCAGTTGGTGCGAAGCCAGCTGGCTACTGCCAAGAGACCCGCACGGAATCTCGGAGCCGCCACCTCGGGGTCTCCACTAAGTGTCACCGCTAGCTGTGTGTCATCCGCATATGAGGCCATCGTAAGACCCCACTGTTTGATGACACCAGCCAACGGTTTCACATAGAGGTTGAACATTGTAGGGCTCAACGAAGATCCCTGTGGTACCCCCATCTTCAGGGGATAGGTGGCGGATTGGCCAGGTGGTATGGCCACTTTAAAAGTACGGTCAGCCAGAAAGGACCGAAACCACTGGAGAGCGACATCCGTCACTCCCGCCTCCTGTAAGCGTTGGATAAGTATTTGGTGGGACACAGTATCGAAGGCAGCGCTTAGATCTAAAAGTATAAGCGCTGCAGTATGACCTGAGTCAAGTACCTGGCGAAGATGTTCCAAGATGTAAAGTAGTGCCGTCTCGGTACTGTGTCCTGACCGGAAGCCGTTCTGACTGGGGTCCAGAATCTGGTTACGAACCAGATGCTCAGACAGAACCGAGTTGACGTGAGCTTCTGTTACTTTAGCAATCCAAGGCAACAGGGAAATAGGTCGGTAGTTTTCTGGCAGTCGGGGGTCAGAGTTAGCTTTTTTTAAAATGGGAGTAACCACTGCCTGTTTCCAGGCCGCAGGTACTGTACCAGAAGACAGAGACATATTAATGAGATCCAATATAGGGTTGCGACACAGCAGGGAAAGTGTATTAATGAAGGCTGGCTTTAACGGGTCCGCAGGGGAGCCTGACTTGACCCTGAGGCTGAATCTGTCGAAGGCCTCAACCGACAGTTCAGGTAGGATAGCCAAGGGCTCATGATCCGACGTATCAGAGACAGTGGCTTCTTGATCCTGGTAGAATGTATCGAACCCGTGATATATTTTTTCCACTTTCTCCACAAAAAAGGAGGCCAATTTATCACAGTGTGAATCTGTGCAAATCGCCTCTGATGAGGATCTGTTTTTCATAAGGTCCTTCAGTACCTTGAAAATCAGCTTTGAGCGGTTGGTGCTGGTAGCAAATTCATGAGCGTAGAATGCAGCTCTAGCTCTGCAGATAGCTCTATGATAAATTTTCAGCTCAGTAAAATACCGGGTTTTCAGAGCAGGGTCATATGATCGTCTCCATTCCCTCTCTGTTTTTCGGCAAGATTTCTTCAGTTCTGCAAGAGACTCATTATACCAGGGACTAGGTGTTTTTGTCCGGCCTTTCGCCCATCGTAGAGGTATAAGAGGAAATAGAGGAAGAGTGGAGAGGCCAAGACAGTGAAGGGGCAGGAGAGAGTGAGACAGAAACTGAGGAAGAGTGGAGAGGCCAAGACAGTGAAGGGGCAGGAGAGAGTTAGACGGAAACAGAGGAAGAGTGGAGAGGCCAAGATAGGGAAGTGGCAGGAGAGAGTGAGACAGAAATAGAGGAAGAGTGGAGAGGCCAAGACAGAGAAGGGGCAGGAGAGAGTGAGACAGAAATAGAGGAAGAGTGGAGAGGCCAAGACAGTGAAGGGGCAGGAGAGAGTGAGACAGAAATAGAGGAAGAGTGGAGAGGCCAAGACAGTGAAGGGGCAGGAGAGAGTGAGACAGAAATAGAGGAAGAGTGGAGAGGCCGAGACAGTGAAGGTGCAGGAGAGAGTGAGACAGAAATAGAGAAAGAGTGGAGAGGCCAAGACAGGGAAGGGGCAGGAGAGAGTGAGGCGGAAACTGAGGAAGAGTGGAGAGGCCAAGACAGTGAAGGGGCAGGAGAGAGTGAGGCGGAAACTGAGGAAGAGTGGAGAGGCCAAGACAGTGAAGGGGCAGGAGAGAGTGAGGCGGAAACTGAGGAAGAGTGGAGAGGCCAAGACAGTGAAGGGGCAGGAGAGAGTGAGGCGGAAACAGAGGAAGAGTGGAGAGGCCAGGACAGTGAAGGGGCAGGAGAGAGTGAAACAGAAACCGAGGAAGAGTGGAGAGACCAAGACAGTGAAGGGGCAGGAGAGAGTGAGACGGAAACAGAGGAAGAGTGGAGAGGCCAAGACAGGGAAGGGGCAGGAGAGAGTGAGACAGAAATAGAGGAAAAGTGGAGAGGCCAAGACAGTGAAGTGGCAGGAGAGAGTGAGATAGAAACAGAGGAAGAGTGGAGAGGCCAAGACAGGGAAGGGGCAGGAGAGAGTGAGGCAGAAATAGAGGAAGAGTGGAGAGGCCAAGACAGTGAAGGGGCAGGAGAGAGTGAGACAGAAATAGAGGAAGAGTGGAGAGACCAAGAGAGTGAAGGGGCAGGAGAGAGTGAGGCGGAAACTGAGGAAGAGTGGAGAGGCCAAGACAGTGAAGGGGCAGGAGAGAGTGAGACAGAAATAGAGGAAGAGTGGAGAGGCCAAGACAGTGAAGGGGCAGGAGAGAGTAAGACAGAAATAGAAGAAGAGTGGAGAGGCCAAGACAGTGAAGGGGCAGGAGAGAGTGAAGCAGAAACTGAGGAATAGACCAAGATATTAGATTATTGCAAATACAATAAACAGAAGCAAGACAGTGAAGGGGCAGGATAGAGTGAGATGGAAATAAAGGAAGAGTGGAGAGGCCAAGACAGTGAAGGGGCAGGAGAGAGTGAAACAGAAATAGAGGAAGAGTGGAGAGGCCAAGACAGTGAAGGGGCAGGAGAGAGTGAGACGGAAACAAAGGAAGAGTGGAGAGGCCAAGACAGGGAAAGGGCAGGAGAGAGTGAGACGGAAACAGAGGAAGAGTGGAGAGGCCAAGACAGGGAAGGGGCAGGAGAGAGTGAGACAGAAATAGAGGAAGAGTGGAGAGGCCAAGACAGTGAAGGGGCAGGAGAGAGTGAGGCAGAAATAGAGGAAGGAGGGAGAGGCCAAGACAGTGAAGGGGCAGGAGAGAGTGAGACAGAAATAGAGTAAGAGTGGAGAGGCCGAGACAGTGAAGGTGCAGGAGAGAGTGAGACAGAAATAGAGGAAAAGTGGAGAGGCCAAGACAGTGAAGGTGCAGGAGAGAGTGAGACAGAAATAGAGGAAGAGTGGAGAGGCCAAGACAGGGAAGGGGCAGGAGAGAGTGAGACAGAAATAGAGGAAAAGTGGAGAGGCCAAGACAGTGAAGGTGCAGGAGAGAGTGAGACAGAAATAGAGGAAGAGTGGAGAGGCCAAGACAGTGAAGGGGCAGGAGAGAGTGAGGCGGAAACAGAGGAAGAGTGGAGAGGCCAGGACAGTGAAGGGGCAGGAGAGAGTGAGACAGAAACAGAGGAAGAGTGGAGAGGCCAAGACAGTGAAGGGGCAGGAGAGAGTGAGGCGGAAACAGAGGAAGAGTGGAGAGGCCAGGACAGTGAAGGGGCAGGAGAGAGTGAAACAGAAATGGAGGAAGAGTGGAGAGACCAATATAGGGAAGGGGCAGGAGAGAGTGAGACAGAAATAGAGAAAGAGTGGAGAGGCCAAGACAGGGAAGGGGCAGGAGAGAGTGAGACAGAAATAGAGGAAAAGTGGAGAGGCCAAGACAGTGAAGGTGCAGGAGAGAGTGAGACAGAAATAGAGGAAGAGTGGAGAGGCCAAGACAGTGAAGGGGCAGGAGAGAGTGAGGCGGAAACAGAGGAAGAGTGGAGAGGCCAGGACAGTGAAGGGGCAGGAGAGAGTGAGACAGAAACAGAGGAAGAGTGGAGAGGCCAAGACAGTGAAGGGGCAGGAGAGAGTGAGGCGGAAACAGAGGAAGAGTGGAGAGGCCAGGACAGTGAAGGGGCAGGAGAGAGTGAAACAGAAATGGAGGAAGAGTGGAGAGACCAATATAGGGAAGGGGCAGGAGAGAGTGAGACAGAAACACAGGAAGAGTGGAGAGGCCAAGACAGTGAAGGGGCAGGAGAGAGTGAGACAGAAATAGAGGAAAAGTGGAGAGGCCAAGACAGTGAAGTGGCAGGAGAGAGTGAGATAGAAACAGAGGAAGAGTGCAGAGGCCAAGACAGGGAAGGGGCAGGAGAGAGTGAGACAGAAATAGAGGAAGAGTGGAGAAGCCAAGACAGTGAAGGGGCAGGAGAGAGTGAGACAGAAATAGAGGAAGAGTGGAGAGGCCAAGAGAGTGAAGGGGCAGGAGAGAGTGAGGTGGAAACTGAGGAAGCGTGGAGAGGCCAAGACAGTGAAGGGGCAGGAGAGAGTGAGACAGAAATAGAGGAAGAGTGGAGAGGCCGAGACAGTGAAGGTGCAGGAGAGAGTGAGACAGAAATAGAGAAAGAGTGGAGAGGCCAAGACAGGGAAGGGGCAGGAGAGAGTGAGGCGGAAACTGAGGAAGAGTGGAGAGGCCAAGACAGTGAAGGGGCAGGAGAGAGTGAGGCGGAAACTGAGGAAGAGTGGAGAGGCCAAGACAGTGAAGGGGCAGGAGAGAGTGAGGCGGAAACTGAGGAAGAGTGGAGAGGCCAAGACAGTGAAGGGGCAGGAGAGAGTGAGGCGGAAACAGAGGAAGAGTGGAGAGGCCAGGACAGTGAAGGGGCAGGAGAGAGTGAAACAGAAACCGAGGAAGAGTGGAGAGACCAAGACAGTGAAGGGGCAGGAGAGAGTGAGACGGAAACAGAGGAAGAGTGGAGAGGCCAAGACAGGGAAGGGGCAGGAGAGAGTGAGACAGAAATAGAGGAAAAGTGGAGAGGCCAAGACAGTGAAGTGGCAGGAGAGAGTGAGATAGAAACAGAGGAAGAGTGGAGAGGCCAAGACAGGGAAGGGGCAGGAGAGAGTGAAACAGAAATAGAGGAAGAGTGGAGAGGCCAAGACAGTGAAGGGGCAGGAGAGAGTGAGACGGAAACAAAGGAAGAGTGGAGAGGCCAAGACAGGGAAAGGGCAGGAGAGAGTGAGACGGAAACAGAGGGAGAGTGGAGAGGCCAAGACAGGGAAGGGGCAGGAGAGAGTGAGACAGAAATAGAGGAAGAGTGGAGAGGCCAAGACAGTGAAGGGGCAGGAGAGAGTGAGACAGAAATAGAGTAAGAGTGGAGAGGCCGAGACAGTGAAGGTGCAGGAGAGAGTGAGACAGAAATAGAGGAAGAGTGGAGAGGCCGAGACAGTGAAGGTGCAGGAGAGAGTGAGACAGAAATAGAGAAAGAGTGGAGAGGCCAAGACAGTGAAGGTGCAGGAGAGAGTGAGACAGAAATAGAGAAAGAGTGGAGAGGCCAAGACAGGGAAGGGGCAGGAGAGAGTGAGACAGAAATAGAGGAAAAGTGGAGAGGCCAAGACAGTGAAGGTGCAGGAGAGAGTGAGACAGAAATAGAGGAAGAGTGGAGAGGCCAAGACAGTGAAGGGGCAGGAGAGAGTGAGGCGGAAACAGAGGAAGAGTGGAGAGGCCAGGACAGTGAAGGGGCAGGAGAGAGTGAGACAGAAACAGAGGAAGAGTGGAGAGGCCAAGACAGTGAAGGGGCAGGAGAGAGTGAGGCGGAAACAGAGGAAGAGTGGAGAGGCCAGGACAGTGAAGGGGCAGGAGAGAGTGAAACAGAAATGGAGGAAGAGTGGAGAGACCAATATAGGGAAGGGGCAGGAGAGAGTGAGACAGAAACACAGGAAGAGTGGAGAGGCCAAGACAGTGAAGGGGCAGGAGAGAGTGAGACAGAAATAGAGGAAAAGTGGAGAGGCCAAGACAGTGAAGTGGCAGGAGAGAGTGAGATAGAAACAGAGGAAGAGTGCAGAGGCCAAGACAGGGAAGGGGCAGGAGAGAGTGAGACAGAAATAGAGGAAGAGTGGAGAAGCCAAGACAGTGAAGGGGCAGGAGAGAGTGAGACAGAAATAGAGGAAGAGTGGAGAGGCCAAGAGAGTGAAGGGGCAGGAGAGAGTGAGGTGGAAACTGAGGAAGCGTGGAGAGGCCAAGACAGTGAAGGGGCAGGAGAGAGTGAGACAGAAATAGAGGAAGAGTGGAGAGGCCGAGACAGTGAAGGTGCAGGAGAGAGTGAGACAGAAATAGAGAAAGAGTGGAGAGGCCAAGACAGGGAAGGGGCAGGAGAGAGTGAGGCGGAAACTGAGGAAGAGTGGAGAGGCCAAGACAGTGAAGGGGCAGGAGAGAGTGAGGCGGAAACTGAGGAAGAGTGGAGAGGCCAAGACAGTGAAGGGGCAGGAGAGAGTGAGGCGGAAACTGAGGAAGAGTGGAGAGGCCAAGACAGTGAAGGGGCAGGAGAGAGTGAGGCGGAAACAGAGGAAGAGTGGAGAGGCCAGGACAGTGAAGGGGCAGGAGAGAGTGAAACAGAAACCGAGGAAGAGTGGAGAGACCAAGACAGTGAAGGGGCAGGAGAGAGTGAGACGGAAACAGAGGAAGAGTGGAGAGGCCAAGACAGGGAAGGGGCAGGAGAGAGTGAGACAGAAATAGAGGAAAAGTGGAGAGGCCAAGACAGTGAAGTGGCAGGAGAGAGTGAGATAGAAACAGAGGAAGAGTGGAGAGGCCAAGACAGGGAAGGGGCAGGAGAGAGTGAGACAGAAATAGAGGAAGAGTGGAGAGGCCAAGAGAGTGAAGGGGCAGGAGAGAGTGAGGCGTAAACTGAGGAAGAGTGGAGAGGCCAAGACAGTGAAGGGGCAGGAGAGAGTGAGACAGAAATAGAGGAAGAGTGGAGAGGCCATGACAGTGAAGGGGCAGGAGAGAGTGAGACAGAAATAGAGGAAGAGTGGAGAAGCCAAGACAGTGAAGGGGCAGGAGAGAGTGAGACAGAAATAGAGGAAGAGTGGAGAGGCCAAGAGAGTGAAGGGGCAGGAGAGAGTGAGGCGGAAACTGAGGAAGAGTGGAGAGGCCAAGACAGTGAAGGGGCAGGAGAGAGTGAGACAGAAATAGAGGAAGAGTGGAGAGGCCATGACAGTGAAGGGGCAGGAGAGAGTAAGACAGAAATAGAGGAAGAGTGGAGAAGCCAAGACAGTGAAGGGGCAGGAGAGAGTGAGACAGAAATAGAGGAAGAGTGGAGAGGCCAAGAGAGTGAAGGGGCAGGAGAGAGTGAGGCGGAAACTGAGGAAGAGTGGAGAGGCCAAGACAGTGAAGGGGCAGGAGAGAGTGAGGCGGAAACAGAGGAAGAGTGGAGAGGCCAGGACAGTGAAGGGGCAGGAGAGAGTGAGACGCAAACAGAGGAAGAGTGGAGAGGCCAAGACAGGGAAGGGGCAGGAGAGAGTGAGACGCAAACAGAGGAAGAGTGGAGAGGCCAAGACAGGGAAGGGGCAGGAGAGAGTGAGACAGAAATAGAGGAAGAGTGGAGAGGCCAAGACAGTGAAGGGGCAGGAGAGAGTAAGACAGAAATAGAAGAAGAGTGGAGAGGCCAAGACAGTGAAGGGGCAGGATAGAGTGAGATGGAAATAGAGGAAGAGTGGAGAGGCCAAGACAGTGAAGGGGCAGGAGAGAGTGAAACAGAAATAGAGGAAGAGTGGAGAGGCCAAGACAGTGAAGGGGCAGGAGAGAGTGAGACGGAAACAAAGGAAGAGTGGAGAGGCCAAGACAGGGAAAGGGCAGGAGAGAGTGAGACGGAAACAGAGGAAGAGTGGAGAGGCCAAGACAGGGAAGGGGCAGGAGAGAGTGAGACAGAAATAGAGGAAGAGTGGAGAGGCCAAGACAGTGAAGGGGCAGGAGAGAGTGAGACAGACATAGAGTAAGAGTGGAGAGGCCAAGACAGTGAAGGGGCAGGAGAGAGTGAGACAGAAATAGAGGAAGAGTGGAGAGGCCGAGACAGTGAAGGTGCAGGAGAGAGTGAGACAGAAATAGAGAAAGAGTGGAGAGGCCAAGACAGGGAAGGGGCAGGAGAGAGTGAGACAGAAACAGAGGAAGAGTGGAGAGGCCAACACAGTGAAGGGGCAGGAGAGAGTGAGGCGGAAACAGAGGAAGAGTGGAGAGGCCAAGACAGTGAAGGGGCAGGAGAGAGTGAAACAGAAATGGAGGAAGAGTGGAGAGACCAATATAGGGAAGGGGCAGGAGAGAGTGAGGCGGAAACAGAGGAAGAGTGGAGAGGCCAAGACAGTGAAGTGGCAGGAGAGAGTGAGACAGAAACACAGGAAGAGTGGAGAGGCCAAGACAGTGAAGGGGCAGGAGAGAGTGAGACAGAAATAGAGGAAGAGTGGAGAGGCCAAGACAGTGAAGGGGCAGGAGAGAGTGAGATAGAAACAGAGGAAGAGTGCAGAGGCCAAGACAGGGAAGGGGCAGGAGAGAGTGAGACAGAAATAGAGGAAGAGTGGAGAAGCCAAGACAGTGAAGGGGCAGGAGAGAGTGAGACAGAAATAGAGGAAGAGTGGAGAGGCCAAGAGAGTGAAGGGGCAGGAGAGAGTGAGATAGAAACAGAGGAAGAGTGCAGAGGCCAAGACAGGGAAGGGGCAGGAGAGAGTGAGACAGAAATAGAGGAAGAGTGGAGAAGCCAAGACAGTGAAGGGGCAGGAGAGAGTGAGACAGAAATAGAGGAAGAGTGGAGAGGCCAAGAGAGTGAAGGGGCAGGAGAGAGTGAGGTGGAAACTGAGGAAGCGTGGAGAGGCCAAGACAGTGAAGGGGCAGGAGAGAGTGAGACAGAAATAGAGGAAGAGTGGAGAGGCCAAGACAGTGAAGGGGCAGGAGAGAGTAAGACAGAAATAGAGGAAGAGTGGAGAGGCCAAGACTGTGAAGGCGCAGGAGAGAGTGAGACAGAAATAGAGGGAGAGTGGAGAGGCCAAGACAGTGAAGGGGCACGAGAGAGTGAGGCAGAAACTGAGGAAGAGTGGAGAGGCCAAGACAGTGAAGGGGCAGGAGAGAGTGAGGCGGAAACTGAGGAAGAGTGGAGAGGCCAAGAGAGTGAAGGGGCAGGAGAGAGTGAGGTGGAAACTGAGGAAGCGTGGAGAGGCCAAGACAGTGAAGGGGCAGGAGAGAGTGAGACAGAAATAGAGGAAGAGTGGAGAGGCCAAGACTGTGAAGGGGCAGGAGAGAGTGAGACGGAAACTGAGGAAGAGTGTAGAGGCCAAGACAGTGAAGGGGCAGGAGAGAGTGAGACAGAAATAGAGGAAGAGTGGAGAGGCCAAGACAGGGAAGGGGCAGGAGAGAGTGAGACAGAAATAGAAGAAGGAGGGAGAGGCCAAGACAGTGAAGGGGCAGGAGAGAGTGAGGCAGAAACTGAGGAAGAGTGGAGAGGCCAAGACAGTGAAGGGGCAGGAGAGAGTGAGGCGGAAACTGAGGAAGAGTGGAGAGGCCAAGACAGTGAAGGGGCAGGAGAGAGTGAAACAGAAATAGAGGAAGAGTGGAGAGGCCAAGACAGTGAAGGGGCAGGAGAGAGTGAGACGGAAACAAAGGAAGAGTGGAGAGGCCAAGACAGTGAAGTGGCAGGAGAGAGTAAGACAGAAATAGAGGAAGAGTGAAGAGGCCAAGACTGTGAAGGCGCAGGAGAGAGTGAGGCAGAAATAGAGGAAGAGTGGAGAGGCCAAGACAGGGAAGGGGCAGGAGAGAGTGAGACAGAAATAGAGGAAGAGTGGAAAGGCCAAGACAGTGAAGGGGCAGGAGAGAGTGAGACAGAAATAGTGGAAGAGTGGAGAGGCCAAGACAGTGAAGGGGCACGAGAGAGTGAGGCAGAAACTGAGGAATAGACCAAGATATTAGATTTGTGCAAATACAATAAGCAGAAGCAAGACAGTGAAGGGGCAGGAGAGAGAGAGAAACAGATATAGAGGAAGAGTGGAGAGGCCAAGACAGTGAAGGGGCAGGAGAGAGTGAGACGGAAACTGAGGAAGAGTGGAGAGGCCAAGACAGTGAAGGGACAGGAGAGAGTGAGACAGAAACAGAGGAAGAGTGGAGAGGCCAAGACAGTGAAGGGGCAGGAGAGAGTGAGACAGAAACAGAGGAAGAGTGGAGAGGCCAAGACAGTGAAGGGGCAGGAGAGAGTGAGACAGAAACAGAGGAAGAGTGGAGAGGCCAAGACAGTGAAGGGGCAGGAGAGAGTGAGACAGAAACAGAGGAAGAGTGGAGAGGCCAAGACAGTGAAGGGGCAGGAGAGAGTGAGACAGAAACAGAGGAAGAGTGGAGAGGCCAAGACAGTGAAGGGGCAGGAGAGAGTGAGACAGAAACAGAGGAAGAGTGGAGAGGCCAAGACAGTGAAGGGGCAGGAGAGAGTGAGACAGAAACAGAGGAAGAGTGGAGAGGCCAAGACAGTGAAGGGGCAGGAGAGAGTGAGACAGAAACAGAGGAAGAGTGGAGAGGCCAAGACAGTGAAGGGGCAGGAGAGAGTGAGATAGAAATAGAGGAAGAGTGGAGAGGCCGAGACAGTGAAGGTGCAGGAGAGAGTGAGACAGAAATAGAGAAAGAGTGGAGAGGCCAAGACAGGGAAGGGGCAGGAGAGAGTGAGGCGGAAACTGAGGAAGAGTGGAGAGGCCAAGACAGTGAAGGGGCAGGAGAGAGTGAGACAGACATAGAGTAAGAGTGGAGAGGCCAAGACAGTGAAGGGGCAGGAGAGAGTGAGACAGAAATAGAGGAAGAGTGGAGAGGCCGAGACAGTGAAGGTGCAGGAGAGAGTGAGACAGAAATAGAGAAAGAGTGGAGAGGCCAAGACAGGGAAGGGGCAGGAGAGAGTGAGACAGAAACAGAGGAAGAGTGGAGAGGCCAACACAGTGAAGGGGCAGGAGAGAGTGAGGCGGAAACAGAGGAAGAGTGGAGAGGCCAAGACAGTGAAGGGGCAGGAGAGAGTGAAACAGAAATGGAGGAAGAGTGGAGAGACCAATATAGGGAAGGGGCAGGAGAGAGTGAGGCGGAAACAGAGGAAGAGTGGAGAGGCCAAGACAGTGAAGTGGCAGGAGAGAGTGAGACAGAAACACAGGAAGAGTGGAGAGGCCAAGACAGTGAAGGGGCAGGAGAGAGTGAGACAGAAATAGAGGAAGAGTGGAGAGGCCAAGACAGTGAAGGGGCAGGAGAGAGTGAGATAGAAACAGAGGAAGAGTGCAGAGGCCAAGACAGGGAAGGGGCAGGAGAGAGTGAGACAGAAATAGAGGAAGAGTGGAGAAGCCAAGACAGTGAAGGGGCAGGAGAGAGTGAGACAGAAATAGAGGAAGAGTGGAGAGGCCAAGAGAGTGAAGGGGCAGGAGAGAGTGAGATAGAAACAGAGGAAGAGTGCAGAGGCCAAGACAGGGAAGGGGCAGGAGAGAGTGAGACAGAAATAGAGGAAGAGTGGAGAAGCCAAGACAGTGAAGGGGCAGGAGAGAGTGAGACAGAAATAGAGGAAGAGTGGAGAGGCCAAGAGAGTGAAGGGGCAGGAGAGAGTGAGGTGGAAACTGAGGAAGCGTGGAGAGGCCAAGACAGTGAAGGGGCAGGAGAGAGTGAGACAGAAATAGAGGAAGAGTGGAGAGGCCAAGACAGTGAAGGGGCAGGAGAGAGTAAGACAGAAATAGAGGAAGAGTGGAGAGGCCAAGACTGTGAAGGCGCAGGAGAGAGTGAGACAGAAATAGAGGGAGAGTGGAGAGGCCAAGACAGTGAAGGGGCACGAGAGAGTGAGGCAGAAACTGAGGAAGAGTGGAGAGGCCAAGACAGTGAAGGGGCAGGAGAGAGTGAGGCGGAAACTGAGGAAGAGTGGAGAGGCCAAGAGAGTGAAGGGGCAGGAGAGAGTGAGGTGGAAACTGAGGAAGCGTGGAGAGGCCAAGACAGTGAAGGGGCAGGAGAGAGTGAGACAGAAATAGAGGAAGAGTGGAGAGGCCAAGACTGTGAAGGGGCAGGAGAGAGTGAGACGGAAACTGAGGAAGAGTGTAGAGGCCAAGACAGTGAAGGGGCAGGAGAGAGTGAGACAGAAATAGAGGAAGAGTGGAGAGGCCAAGACAGGGAAGGGGCAGGAGAGAGTGAGACAGAAATAGAAGAAGGAGGGAGAGGCCAAGACAGTGAAGGGGCAGGAGAGAGTGAGGCAGAAACTGAGGAAGAGTGGAGAGGCCAAGACAGTGAAGGGGCAGGAGAGAGTGAGGCGGAAACTGAGGAAGAGTGGAGAGGCCAAGACAGTGAAGGGGCAGGAGAGAGTGAAACAGAAATAGAGGAAGAGTGGAGAGGCCAAGACAGTGAAGGGGCAGGAGAGAGTGAGACGGAAACAAAGGAAGAGTGGAGAGGCCAAGACAGTGAAGTGGCAGGAGAGAGTAAGACAGAAATAGAGGAAGAGTGAAGAGGCCAAGACTGTGAAGGCGCAGGAGAGAGTGAGGCAGAAATAGAGGAAGAGTGGAGAGGCCAAGACAGGGAAGGGGCAGGAGAGAGTGAGACAGAAATAGAGGAAGAGTGGAAAGGCCAAGACAGTGAAGGGGCAGGAGAGAGTGAGACAGAAATAGTGGAAGAGTGGAGAGGCCAAGACAGTGAAGGGGCACGAGAGAGTGAGGCAGAAACTGAGGAATAGACCAAGATATTAGATTTGTGCAAATACAATAAGCAGAAGCAAGACAGTGAAGGGGCAGGAGAGAGAGAGAAACAGATATAGAGGAAGAGTGGAGAGGCCAAGACAGTGAAGGGGCAGGAGAGAGTGAGACGGAAACTGAGGAAGAGTGGAGAGGCCAAGACAGTGAAGGGACAGGAGAGAGTGAGACAGAAACAGAGGAAGAGTGGAGAGGCCAAGACAGTGAAGGGGCAGGAGAGAGTGAGACAGAAACAGAGGAAGAGTGGAGAGGCCAAGACAGTGAAGGGGCAGGAGAGAGTGAGACAGAAACAGAGGAAGAGTGGAGAGGCCAAGACAGTGAAGGGGCAGGAGAGAGTGAGACAGAAACAGAGGAAGAGTGGAGAGGCCAAGACAGTGAAGGGGCAGGAGAGAGTGAGACAGAAACAGAGGAAGAGTGGAGAGGCCAAGACAGTGAAGGGGCAGGAGAGAGTGAGACAGAAACAGAGGAAGAGTGGAGAGGCCAAGACAGTGAAGGGGCAGGAGAGAGTGAGACAGAAACAGAGGAAGAGTGGAGAGGCCAAGACAGTGAAGGGGCAGGAGAGAGTGAGACAGAAACAGAGGAAGAGTGGAGAGGCCAAGACAGTGAAGGGGCAGGAGAGAGTGAGATAGAAATAGAGGAAGAGTGGAGAGGCCGAGACAGTGAAGGTGCAGGAGAGAGTGAGACAGAAATAGAGAAAGAGTGGAGAGGCCAAGACAGGGAAGGGGCAGGAGAGAGTGAGGCGGAAACTGAGGAAGAGTGGAGAGGCCAAGACAGTGAAGGGGCAGGAGAGAGTGAGACAGAAATAGAGTAAGAGTGGAGAGGCCGAGACAGTGAAGGTGCAGGAGAGAGTGAGACAGAAATAGAGAAAGAGTGGAGAGGCCAAGACAGGGAAGGGGCAGGAGAGAGTGAGGCGGAAACTGAGGAAGAGTGGAGAGGCCAAGTGTTAGACGGGGACCGGGAGGGCCGGCCGAGCACAGTGATCGCACAGACAGGTAACTTCCCCCCCACAGATGGACACCACACAAAGATTAGGGTAACACCTTTTATAGGCACTTCGGGTAGTAGGGTGGTACGATACAAGGCGATCAGGACACGATGATCCTCTCAATTCTAGTCTCTAGTAAGGGAAGGGGGTAGCGGGACAGTCTTGGTACCCACGGGTACGGGTGTGTAACGGTGATAGCTCACAATCCTCGAGCTCGGTGTTCGGATGGGTCAGACCGCGGCAGCGCCGGCAGGTCCCGAAAAGGTCGTAGGTGGCAACGGGCCGCGGCAGCGCCAGCAGGTCCCAACGAGGATGAAGGTTACAACGGGTCGCGGCAGCGCCAGCAGGTCCCACGAGAATGCAGGTTGCAACGGGCCGCGGCAGCGCCAGCAGGTCCCAACGAGGATGGAGGTTACAACGGGCCGCGGCAGCGCCAGCAGGTCCCACGAGGATGCAGGTTGCAACGGGCCGCGGCAGCGCCAGCAGGTCCCAACGAGGATGGAGGTTACAACGGGCCGCGGCAGCGCCAGCAGGTCCCACGAGAATGCAGGTTGCAACGGGCCGCGGCAGCGCCAGCAGGTCCCACGAGGATGAAGGTTACAGAGGGCCGCGGCAGCGCCAGCAGGCAGGACAATAGTTCACAAGGCAGGGCTGTGGCAGCGCCAACAGTCCGTCAAGGATGAGTTCGTCGCGGTGTCTCTCGACTCCAGGATACAACTGCCTTCCTGTCCTGGGGCTGCCCCAGTTATAGGTCTGGCGCCCTTTGATGTCCGGACCCTCGCTCTTGGAGGTCGGGAGGTCCGGGATGAGGGAGTCCAGACACCCAGCAGGGGGGCGGAGCCAGCACCCGAGGAGGCTGGGGGTGCTCGGCACCTGGCGGGGGAGAGCCATCGACACTTCGTACTCCCATTGACCTGCCAAGTGGGCCGTTCACCTCCTGGGTGGAGGGTGGTGCCGGGATGTCGGGGCCTGGCCAGGCCCAGGGCTGGGGTCGGGCTGAGGCCGCGCGGCCGCGTGGTGCCGTGTCCAAGATGGCGGCTGGGCCGGGCAATGGTGCTGACGGTGGCCCGGGCCCTGTCCTGCGGGGAGGGAGCGAGCCCTTCATGTGGCCTGTCCAACATGCGTCCCCCCCAGCTGAAGGCGGGGAGAGTCACCCATCTTCTTGGGGACTTTCCTCGTCGAGGCGGAAAAAGCGGGACAGGCCATCCGCGTTGGCGTGGTCTTGGCCAGGGCGATGTTCCACAGTGAAGTCCATCCCCTGCAGGGAGATGGACCATCGCAATAGTTTGGGGTTCTCCCCCCGCATCTGCATGAGCCATTGCAGGGGCCGATGGTCCGTCTGTACCCGGAAATGGGTTCCGAAGAGGTACGGCCGGAGCTTCTTGAGGGCCCATACCACCGCGAAGGCCTCTTGCTCAATGGTGCTCCAGCGCTGTTCTCGGGGCAGTAGGCGTCTGCTGATGAAGGCCACTGGTTGGTCCACTCCCTCGGGGTTCAGTTGGGAGAGGACGGCCCCAATACCCTGGTCGGAGGCATCGGTCTGCACGATGAACTCGCGGCTGTAGTCGGGGGCCTGGAGCACAGGAGCGGTGCACATGGCGGCCTTCAGCGTCTCGAAGGCTGCTTGACAGTCGGGAGTCCAGTTGACTCTTTTTGGGTGGTTCTTAGACGTGAGCTCCGTGAGGGGCCCCACAATGCTGCCATAGTCCCTTACAAACCGCCGGTAGTATCCGGTGAGCCCCAGGAAGGCTCGGACCTCGGTTTGTGTCTCGGGGGGTTGCCAGGACTGAATGGCAGCTACCTTGAGTTGGAGGGGGGCCACCAGACCGCTCCCCACTTGGTGTCCGAGGTAGGTCACGGACCCCTGGCCGATTTGGCACTTGCTGGCCTTTATGGTGAGGCCGGCCTGTTGGAGGGCCTGCAGGACCTCTCTGAGGTGGTGGAGGTGATCCGTCCAGTGGCGGCTGTATACCGCGATGTCGTCCAGGTAGGCGGCGCTGAATTCTTCGAGGCCTGCCAATACCTGGTTCACCAGTCTTTGAAAAGTGGCTGGAGCGTTCTTCATGCCGAAGGGCATCACTCTGAAATGGTAGTGCCCATCCGGGGTGGAGAAAGCGGAACGTTCTTGGGCTCTGGGGGTGAGGCCGATCTGCCAGTAGCCCGCTGTCAGGTCGAAGATGCTTAGGTAGCGGGCTGCCCCCATGCGGTCGACTAGTTCATCTGCTCGGGGGATAGGGTGAGCGTCGGTTCGGGTGACCGCGTTCAGACCCCGATAGTCAATGCAGAACCGGAGTTCAGGGGTGGTGCCCGGGGCCGCGGCCTTGGGGACCAGGACGACCGGGCTGGCCCAGGGACTGTCCGAAGGTTCGATGACTCCGAGGGCGAGCATCTTGGAGACTTCTTCTTGGATGCATGTACGTACCCGATCCGGTACTCGGTACGCCCGGTGTCGAACAGGAGGACTGTCCCCCGTGTCCACGTCGTGCAGACACCAGGAGGTGACTCCGGGTGCGAGAGAGAACAGGTTTGCGAACGGCAGCAGGAGGGCCCGGCAATCTTGACGCTGCTCTGGGGTCAGGGCCTCAGAGAGTCGGACCCCGTCCACCGAACCATCTCTTTCCCGGGTCCTCAGTAGGTCAGGGAGGGGCTCGGAGTCTCCTTCTGCGCCACTGTCGGTAGCCATCAGCAGGCTGAGCTCTGAGCGCACAAAGTGGGGTTTGAGTCGGTTGGCGTGGAGGACCCGGAGGGGGTTCCGGGGGGACTCCAGGTCGATGAGATAGGTGACGGGGCTCCTGCGCTCGATCACCTTGAAGGGCCCCGTCCATTTGTCCTGCAAGGCACATGGTTCGATGGGGGACATCACCCATACCTGCTGACCCGGTTCAAACTCGATGGAGGAGGCATGTTGGTCGTACCACTTCTTCATGTCCTCTTGACTGGCCTCCAGATTGGCTTTAGCGATCTCCCTGAATTTCCGGGTCTGATTACGGAGGGTCAGGAGGTATTTGTAGACGTCCGGAGGGGTCTTTAGGGGGGCCATTTCCCATTCCTCCTTCACTAGGCTGAGAGGCCCGCGAACGGGGTGTCCGTACAGGAGTTCGAAGGGGCTGAAGCCGAGGGACTTCTGGGGGACTTCTCGGTAGGCGAAGAGGAGGCACGGTAGTAGCACGTCCCACTGGCGGCGTAGGGGTTCTTCCAGCCCCATGATCATCCCCTTGAGGGTGCGGTTGAACCGCTCGACCAGTCCGTTCCCCTGGGGGTGATAGGGGGTGGTGAATCGGTAAGTGACTCCGCACTGCTGCCAGAGGGATTTCATATACTTTGAAATAAAGTTCGTACCTCTGTCGCTGACGACTTCCCGGGGGAAGCCCACTCGAGAGAAGATCCCCATCAAGGCTCGACCCACTACTGGGGCTGTTATCGTACGAAGGGGGACCGCCTCAGGATAGCGGGTAGCGTGATCCACCAGGACCAGGATGAAGCGATGTCCCTGTGCTGTTCGGGGGTCCAGGGGCCCCACAATGTCTATTCCCACCCTTTCGAACGGGGTGGTCACCACGGGGAATGGTTGTAGGGGTGCCTTGAGTTTGCGGCCGCTCTTCCCACTGGCCTGGCAGGTCGGGCAGGACCGGCAATGGTTGGATACGTCATTTCTCATTTTGGGCCAAAAAAAGTGAGTCACCAGGCGGTGGTAGGTCTTGTCTTGGCCCAGGTGCCCGGCCAGGGGGACATCATGGGCTAGGTTCAACAGGAAGTCTCTGAAGTGGAGGGGCACCACCAGCACTCGCCCGGCCCCCAGTTCTGCGATTTTCTGTTCGCTGTACAAGAGATCATTGTCCCAATAAACCCAGTGGGCCCCGGTGGTGTCTCCTTGGCTCTGGGCGAGCGCTTGCTGTCGCAATCCCTCGAGGGAGGGGCAGGTCTTTTGCTCCTGCCGGAATTGTTCCTGGGTGGGCCCCCCTTCTTGACGCCACTGAGCCAGGTCGGGAAGCTCGGGGGGCTGTGTGGACCCCTCTGGGGTGGGGTCCGGGTGGTCGGTCTGGAGGAAGTCTTCTTCTGGAGTGATCGAGGGCGGAGGTGCTGCCCATTCTGGTTCTTCTGGTCTAGGGATGGTACGGGTGGCCATGGACCGGGTGGTTACGCACGCCCAGTCCGGGAGACCCAACATCCCGAGATGCTCTCTTCTTTCCACAGCGGCCCACGGGGAGCTCTCGAGATCGTTCCCCAGGAGGCAGTCTACGGGGGCATCGTCACGGACAGTTACTTTCAGCATGCCGGACACTCCTCCCCATTCGAAGGGGACGCAGGCCATCCGACACAGGCTCTCCGAGTTATCTGCCGATCGGACGGGGCAAAGTACGTTTGGTAGGATTTGTTCTGGGGTCACCAGGTGACAGCGGACGGCCGTCACACTGGCCCCGGTGTCACGCAGGGCCTCGGCCTTGCGCCCATTGATGCTCACCCATTGGCTGTACTTCCGAGTGTTGGCGGGCAGGGGAGTCCGCGGGACCATGTCTCTTCCTCCTAGGCATGCCAGGGTCATGGCGGCGGGTTCCCACTCGAACTGCTCCGACTCATAGGTCTCCGTGTCTTCGGAGACTTGTTCTTCTCCCAGGGCGGCGGCCGCCATCTGGCGGGGCCCGGGGGCCTGGTTCTTCGGGCAGGTCGGGTCACTGGCATAGTGGCCGACTCGCTGGCATCGATGACACGTCACGTTAGCTCGGAACCCCGGGCGCATCGGGGGGTTTCCCCGGCCTGCTGGGGCCGGGGTGGCGTTAGTGGGTGCGGCCGGGGCGGCGTCTCTGCCCCGGCCCGGGCCTCCTCCTCCTCCTCGGGGACGATGGTGACCTGGGTTGGTTCTGTTCTGCTCATTCGGCCCACTCCGGGCCACTCGGGTGCTCTCCCACCGGTCAGCCTCGGTGGCGAGCTGCCGGGGTTCAGTCAATTTACTGTCGAGGAGGTGCTGCCTGAGCTCGACAAAGCAGTTGTTGGAGAGGTGCTCCCACACAATGAGATTGAAGAGTTGTTCGTAAGTGGTTACGTTGTTACCCTTGATCCACCCCTCGAAGGCTCGGCTGAAATAGTTCACGTATTCCAACCACGTCGTACCTGGTATCCGGGTGCAGTTGCGGAACCTCTGGCGGTACATTTCGGGTGTAAGTCCATATCGACTGAGGAGGGCGGCCTTCATGTGGTCATAGGACGTCATTTGATGGTCCGGAAGCTGCAGCAGGGCATCACGACCCTCGTTGACGAATCTACCCCATAGACCGGCTCCCCAGTCACTTCGAGCGACCCGGTGGGCGGTCATGGCAATCTCATAGGCCTTGAACCACTGCTGTATGTCGTCGTTCCGGTGATATTCTCGGACCACATCCTTGGGGATGAGGACCTTCTGCTCGGTAGGACCCGGGGAGTGCGGTTGCTCGGGCACCCCTAGGTTTTTGTTCAGTTTGCGTATTTCTATCTCCGCTAGTTTGCACTCGTGCTCGTATGCCAGTCTTTTTTCTTCGAGGTCTCTCTGTCTCTGTTTTTCCTCTCGCTCTTCTCTGAGCCGTAAGTGTTCTAAGTTTATTTTTTGTTCCGCCAGTTTCAATTCTCCGTCTAATCTGAGTCGTGCCAAGTCTAACTCGTGTAATCTATTTTTTTCCCGCTCTTGGATCTCTTCATGGGAGGGGCCTGTTCTCCGTTCCTCCGTCCGGGTGGTGTTGACTTCCGGGGCTGCGGGGTCCCGGGGGCTTGCGGTATTTGTCTCTGTCCAGGCCTCTAGGGCGTTTTTGAAGTCTTCTTTTGTGCTTAGCCCGGTGGTAGCAATTCCTAAGTCCATGCAAAATTGTTTGAGCTCTCGGTGGTTGTATTCTTCCAGCTTTTCCATCTGGAACTTCTCCGCCGATCCGCTCTCTTTGGTCGTCATTGTGGTTTTAGTCGTAGGGTGAGTTACTGTCTGTACGGTACGCGTTGGTTCGGATCGCGCCGCTAGCCACCAATGTTAGACGGGGACCGGGAGGGCCGGCCGAGCACAGTGATCGCACAGACAGGTAACTTCCCCCCCACAGATGGACACCACACAAAGATTAGGGTAACACCTTTTATAGGCACTTCGGGTAGTAGGGTGGTACGATACAAGGCGACCAGGACACGATGATCCTCTCAATTCTAGTCTCTAGTAAGGGAAGGGGGTAGCGGGACAGTCTTGGTACCCACGGGTACGGGTGTGTAACGGTGATAGCTCACAATCCTCGAGCTCGGTGTTCGGATGGG
Source organism: Lissotriton helveticus (assembly GCF_964261635.1). Classification (NCBI taxonomy): domain Eukaryota; kingdom Metazoa; phylum Chordata; class Amphibia; order Caudata; family Salamandridae; genus Lissotriton; species Lissotriton helveticus. The sequence goes on from NC_136067.1 coordinate 2,043,776,501, forward strand.
TCAGACCGCGGCAGCGCCGGCAGGTCCCGAAAAGGTCGTAGGTGGCAACGGGCCGCGGCAGCGCCAGCAGGTCCCAACGAGGATGAAGGTTACAACGGGTCGCGGCAGCGCCAGCAGGTCCCACGAGAATGCAGGTTGCAACGGGCCGCGGCAGCGCCAGCAGGTCCCAACGAGGATGGAGGTTACAACGGGCCGCGGCAGCGCCAGCAGGTCCCACGAGGATGCAGGTTGCAACGGGCCGCGGCAGCGCCAGCAGGTCCCAACGAGGATGGAGGTTACAACGGGCCGCGGCAGCGCCAGCAGGTCCCACGAGAATGCAGGTTGCAACGGGCCGCGGCAGCGCCAGCAGGTCCCACGAGGATGAAGGTTACAGAGGGCCGCGGCAGCGCCAGCAGGCAGGACAATAGTTCACAAGGCAGGGCTGTGGCAGCGCCAACAGTCCGTCAAGGATGAGTTCGTCGCGGTGTCTCTCGACTCCAGGATACAACTGCCTTCCTGTCCTGGGGCTGCCCCAGTTATAGGTCTGGCGCCCTTTGATGTCCGGACCCTCGCTCTTGGAGGTCGGGAGGTCCGGGATGAGGGAGTCCAGACACCCAGCAGGGGGGCGGAGCCAGCGCCCGAGGAGGCTGGGGGTGCTCGGCACCTGGCGGGGGAGAGCCATCGACACTTCGTACTCCCATTGACCTGCCAAGTGGGCCGTTCACCTCCTGGGTGGAGGGTGGTGCCGGGATGTCGGGGCCTGGCCAGGCCCAGGGTTGGGGTCGGGCTGAGGCCGCGCGGCCGCGTGGTGCCGTGTCCAAGATGGCGGCTGGGCCGGGCAATGGTGCTGACCGTGGCCCGGGCCCTGTCCTGCGGGGAGGGAGCGAGCCCTTCATGTGGCCTGTCCAACACCAAGACAGTGAAGGGGCAGGAGAGAGTGAGGTGGAAACAGAGGAAGAGTGGAGAGGCTAGGACAGTGAAGGGGCAGGAGAGAGTGAAACAGAAACAAAGGAAGAGTGGAGAGACCAATATAGGGAAGGGGCAGGAGAGAGTGAGACAGAAACAGAGGAAGAGTGGAGAGGCCAAGACAGAGAAGGGGCAGGAGAGAGTGAGACAGAAATATAGGAAGAGTGGAGAGGCCAAGACAGTGAAGGGGCAGGAGAGAGTGAGACGGAAATAGAGGAAAAGTGGAGAGGCCAAGACAGTGAAGTGGCAGGAGAGAGTGAGATAGAAACAGAGGAAGAGTGGAGAGGCCAAGACAGGGAAGGGGCAGGAGAGAGTGAGACAGAAATAGAGGAAGAGTGGAGAAGCCAAGACAGTGAAGGGGCAGGAGAGAGTGAGACAGAAATAGAGGAAGAGTGGAGAGGCCAAGAGAGTGAAGGGGCAGGAGAGAGTGAGGCGTAAACTGAGGAAGAGTGGAGAGGCCAAGACAGTGAAGGGGCAGGAGAGAGTGAGACAGAAATAGAGGAAGAGTGGAGAGGCCATGTTGGACAGGCCACATGAAGGGCTCGCTCCCTCCCCGCAGGACAGGGCCCGGGCCACCGTCAGCACCATTGCCCGGCCCCGCCGCCATCTTGGACACGGCACCACGCGGCCGTGCGGCCTCAGCCCGACCCCAACCCTGGGCCTGGCCAGGCCCCGACATCCCGGCACCACCCTCCACCCAGGAGGTGAACGGCCCACTTGGCAGGTCAATGGGAGTACGAAGTGTCGATGGCTCTCCCCCGCCAGGTGCCGAGCACCCCCAGCCTCCTCGGGCGCTGGCTCCACCCCCCTGCTGGGTGTCTGGACTCCCTCATCCCAGACCTCCCGACCTCCAAGAGCGAGGGTCCGGACATCAAAGGGCGCCAGACCTATAACTGAGGCAGCCCCAGGACAGGAAGGCAGTTGTATCCTGGAGTCGAGAGACACCGCGACGAACTCATCCTTGACGGACTGCTGGCGCTGCCACAGCCCTGCCTTGTGAACTATTGTCCTGCCTGCTGGCGCTGCCGCGGCCCTCTGCAACCTTCATCCTCGTTGGGACCTGCTGGCGCTGCCGCGGCCCGTTGTAACCTTCATCCTCGTGGGACCTGCTGGCGCTGCCGCGGCCCGTTGCAACCTGCATTCTCGTGGGACCTGCTGGCGCTGCCGCGGCCCGTTGTGACCTTCATCCTCGTGGGACCTGCTGGCGCTGCCGCGGCCCGTTGTAACCTTCATCCTCGTGGGACCTGCTGGCGCTGCCGCGGCCCGTTGTAACCTTCATCCTCGTTGGGACCTGCTGGCGCTGCCGCGGCCCGTTGCCACCTACGACCTCTTCGGGACCTGCCGGCGCTGCCGCGGTCCGACCCCTCCGAACACCGAGCTCGAGGATTGTGAGCCATCACCGTTACACCACCGTACCCGTGGGTACCAAGACTGTCCCGCTACCCCCTTCCCTTACTAGAGACTAGAATTGAGAGGATCATCGTGTCCTGATTGCCTTGTATCGTACCACTCTACTCCCAGAAGTGCCTATAAAAGGTGTTACCCTGAACTTTGTGTGGTGTCCATCTGTGGGGGGGAAGTTACCTGTCTGTGCGATCACTGTGCTCGGCCGACCCTCCAGGTCCCCGTCTAACATTGGTGGCTAGCGGCGCGATCCGAACCAACGCGTACCGTACAGACAGTAACTCACCCTACGACTAAAACCACAATGACGACCAAAGAGAGCGGATCGGCGGAGAAGTTCCAGATGGAAAAGCTGGAAGAATACAACCACCGAGAGCTCAAACAATTTTGCATGGACTTAGGCATTGCTACCACCGGGCTAAGCACAAAAGAAGACTTCAAAAACGCCCTAGAGGCCTGGACAGAGACAAATACCGCAACCCCCCGGGACCCCGCAGCCCCGGAAGTCAACACCACCCGGACGGAGGAACGGAGACCAGGCCCCTCCCATGAAGAGATCCAGGAGAGGGAAAAAAATAGATTACACGAGTTAGACTTGGCACGACTCAGATTAGACGGAGAATTGAAACTGGCGGAACAAAAAATAAACTTAGAACACTTACGGCTCAGAGAAGAGCGAGAGGAAAAACAGAGACAGAGAGACCTCGAAGAAAAAAGACTGGCATACGAGCACGAGTGCAAACTAGCGGAGATAGAAATACGCAAACTGAACAAAAACCTAGGGGTACCCGAGCAACCGCACTCCCCGGGTCCTACCGAGCAGAAGGTCCACATCCCCAAGGATGTGGTCCGGGAATATCACCGGAACGACGATGTAAGAAATGGGACCCCCGGCCGGCCAGGGCTTGCGCCACAGCCAGTCAGAGACCGCCACTCCTATATAAAGTCGACCCCTGCTCGCCCTCTAGGTAACGCGGCGCGGGCAGTCAGGCCTATCTCGGAGGACATGTGTGAAGCATTTGCGCACGCACCCACCAACAGCAACATCCCAGGCCTCCCACAAAAGGAACTCCACACGAAGTATATATGAAAATAGTCTTTGTATTAGACAGGACACATAGGAACATACACTTTACAAGGTGCTCAAGGCACGGCAGGGGTTACCAGGGAAAAAGGTACAGGGCAGGGCCAAGGGACCCCTGCCAGTGGTACACATCTGATGGAACTGGCATTTAGAACATATAACACTGGGAGCTTCCTCGGACTAGGACTAGAACATATAATTACCAGGAGCTTAGCATTAGAATACGTCACGCCCCGGGGCCTCATAGGACTAGCACTAGAACTCACTCTAACCAGCATGGACATACATGAGGCAAGGTACATAACACAACAGAGGCCCCCATCAGCAGGGCAACACATAATAATTCTCAGCATCACATGGATATTAGTCAGTAGCACCCCCTAGGCCAGATGACCGTCCTGGGGCAGGGGCGCCTTAGAGTCTCGGTGTCCAAAGTGGCCTGAAAGGGGCCCGGGGCAAACCTAAACGTGGCAGCGGCCCACGAAGTGCTGGGCCGCTGAGGGATTTGGACGGAGCCTTGCCGGCTCCGGGGGACAGGGGGGCGATGGTGGAGCCTCTCGCAGGCTCGGTCAACAAAGGGACACGGTGGAGCCTCTCGGGCTCAGGGACGCACATGGTGGAGCCTCTCGGGGCTCAGGGGTCAAAGGGTCATGGTGGAGCCTCCCGGGCTCAGGCATCGTGGGAGCCTCGCTGGGCTCGGGGAATAGGGGGAGCCCCACGGGGCTCGGAGCAGCAGGATAGGGGCGGAGTCCCTCTCGGGGGGCTCGGTTTTCAATCAGGGCCTCCGGGGGCTCGAGGATCACGGGCGGGGCCCCCCTCGGGGGATTGGGGCCAAGTTGGGGCAGCGGAGCCCCCCCTCGGGGGACTCGGCATCACTGGGGGCCCCACGGGCCTCTACACACATTTCTGCTCGGGCCGGAGGGGAGGGGCGGCTACCGACAATGTGGCCCGACGCCCCGCCTCCCCTCCAGCAGCACTCACCGGTCTAGAGGCGCCAGCCGCGGCGGCGCTGGCTCCCCCTCGCTCTTCCGGGGCTCCCTCTCGCTCCTGGGGGCCCCGGGGGGGATAACAGCCGTCGTTCCGGCAAGCAGGGGCGCGGAGTAGGCTCCCGCCGCCCCCTTCCTCCTCGCCTCTCTCACCAGCCGGCTCCCAAGCTCCCCGGGCCGCCGTCCAATCACAGCGCGGCCCGGGGAGACGTCAGAAGCCAAGCCCGGGCCGCCGTCCAATCACAGCGCGGCTCGGGGGCGGGCTTCACAGGGGGGTCCCGGGCCAGCGGCGGGGACTCGGAAAAATGACGAGGGCCAGGCCCCCCTCGAGATTGGGGGCCATAGCGAGGTCGGCACTCGCGGGGGATGTAGAACCCCCCAAGAACAGGGCAACTGCCGGGTGGCACCGGCTTGGTGAAGGTAGCGCGCACAGCGCTAGTGCCACGAAGGATGCGCTCCAAAAGCGCCAACAGGACAGAAGGCAGCGCTCTAAGCGCTAGGGTCAGAGGGAAGCGCTCCCAAGCGCTAGAAGCGGGAATGAGCGCCCCAAGGCGCTAGGTTAGCAGGAAAGCGCTCCCAAGCGCTAGGGCCATAGATAGCAGAGACCCCAGGAAGCCCAGGAGCCCAGCAGATCAGGAATAGAGCAGGGCCCAGGGAGGCACGCCCTTCCCTGAGCCCAAGCAGCAGCACGACCCAGGTAGGGTCCCAAGCAGGAAGAAGAAGAGCGAGAGAAAAGGGCCCACCCTCCTTTTATACAGGAGCTCCCTTTGTCTCCAAAAGGGGCAGGCAGGGAGAGAACCAGCTGGAACTGGTTATAAGGAATTTCTTGGTGCTGGCCAGGCCAGGGACACTGGACGCACCCCCGGGGGGTGTGGCCAGCCTGGTGGGGAAGGCCCAGCCGGCTTCAGCCAATCACGCGCCAGCACACCTACTGCACACACACACCAAGGTCTAGAAGGGGCCCTTCCCTTCTAGCCACACGCATGCCACATATGTCATCTTGTAGCATTCAACCTCACGAGCGCACACATACCAAACACGGCCCGGCACGCCCCACGCATCGGGAACTGCCAGAGCCACATACATCCCCCATGCATTCCTATGGGCGGCAGGTCTCTCTCACCACGCACACACTCAGGAGGGGACTCACCATCCCCCGGTCACATATACTAAGCACAACTTCAGGGATGGACCTGCCAGACGGGCCAAGTCCAACAGACGACATACAGCAGTGGTTCAAAGCCTATGAGATTGCCATGACCGCCCACCGGGTCGCTCGAAGTGACTGGGGAGCCGGTCTATGGGGGAGATTCGTCAACGAGGGTCGTGATGCCCTGCTGCAGCTTCCGGACCCTCAAATGACGTCCTATGACCACATGAAGGCCGCCCTCCTCAGTCGATATGGACTTACACCCGAAATGTACCGCCAGAGGTTCCGCAACTGCACCCGGATCCCAGGTACGACGTGGTTGGAATACGTGAACTATTTCAGCCGAGCCTTCGAGGGGTGGATCAAGGGTAACAACGTAACCACTTACGAACAACTCTTCAATCTCATTGTGTGGGAGCACCTCTCCAACAACTGCTTTGTCGAGCTCAGGCAGCACCTCCTCGACAGTAAATTGACTGAACCCCGGCAGCTCGCCACCGAGGCTGACCGGTGGGAGAGCACCCGAGTGGCCCGGAGTGGGCCGAATGAGCAGAACAGAACCAACCAAGGTCACCATCGTCCCCGAGGAGGAGGAGGAGGCCCGGGCCGGGGCAGAGACGCCGCCCCGGCCGCACCCACTAACGCCACCCCGGCCCCAGCAGGCCGGGGAAACCCCCCGATGCGCCCGGGGTTCCGAGCTAACGTGACGTGTCATCGATGCCAGCGAGTCGGCCACTATGCCAGTGACCCGACCTGCCCGAAGAACCAGGCCCCCGGGCCCCGCCAGATGGCGGCCGCCGCCCTGGGAGAAGAACAAGTCTCCGAAGACACGGAGACCTATGAGTCGGAGCAGTTCGAGTGGGAACCCGCCGCCATGACCCTGGCATGCCTAGGAGGAAGAGACATGGTCCCGCGGACTCCCCTGCCCGCCAACACTCGGAAGTACAGCCAATGGGTGAGCATCAATGGGCGCAAGGCCGAGGCCCTGCGTGACACCGGGGCCAGTGTGACGGCCGTCCGCTGTCACCTGGTGACCCCAGAACAAATCCTACCAAACGTACTTTGCCCCGTCCGATCGGCAGATAACTCGGAGAGCCTGTGTCGGATGGCCTGCGTCCCCTTCGAATGGGGAGGAGTGTCCGGCATGCTGAAAGTAACTGTCCGTGACGATGCCCCCGTAGACTGCCTCCTGGGGAACGATCTCGAGAGCTCCCCGTGGGCCGCTGTGGAAAGAAGAGAGCATCTGGGGATGTTGGGTCTCCCGGACTGGGCATGCGTAACCACCCGGTCCATGGCCACCCGCACCATCCCTAGACCAGAAGAACCAGAATGGGCAGCACCTCCGCCCTCGATCACTCCAGAAGAAGACTTCCTCCAGACCGACCACCCGGACCCCACCCCAGAGGGGTCCACACAGCCCCCCGAGCTTCCCGACCTGGCTCAGTGGCGTCAAGAAGGGGGGCCCACCCAGGAACAATTCCGGCAGGAGCAAAAGACCTGCCCCTCCCTCGAGGGATTGCGACAGCAAGCGCTCGCCCAGAGCCAAGGAGACACCACCGGGGCCCACTGGGTTTATTGGGACAATGATCTCTTGTACAGCGAACAGAAAATCGCAGAACTGGGGGCCGGGCGAGTGCTGGTGGTGCCCCTCCACTTCAGAGACTTCCTGTTGAACCTAGCCCATGATGTCCCCCTGGCCGGGCACCTGGGCCAAGACAAGACCTACCACCGCCTGGTGACTCACTTTTTTTGGCCCAAAATGAGAAATGACGTATCCAACCATTGCCGGTCCTGCCCGACCTGCCAGGCCAGTGGGAAGAGCGGCCGCAAACTCAAGGCACCCCTACACCCATTCCCCGTGGTGACCACCCCGTTCGAAAGGGTGGGAATAGACATTGTGGGGCCCCTGGACCCCCGAACAGCACAGGGACATCGCTTCATCCTGGTCCTGGTGGATCACGCTACCCGCTATCCTGAGGCGGTCCCCCTTCGTACGATAACAGCCCCAGTAGTGGGTCGAGCCTTGATGGGGATCTTCTCTCGAGTGGGCTTCCCCCGGGAAGTCGTCCGCGACAGGGGTACGAACTTTATCTCAAAATACATGAAGTCCCTCTGGCAACAGTGTGGGGTCACCTACCGATTCACGACCCCCTATCACCCTCAAGGGAACGGACTGGTTGAGCGGTTCAACCGCACGCTCAAAGGGATGATTGGGGGGTTGGAAGAGCCCCTCCGTCGCCAGTGGGATGTGCTACTACCGTGCCTTCTCTTTGCCTACCGAGAAGTCCCCCAGAAGTCCCTCGGCTTCAGCCCTTTCGAACTCTTGTATGGACACCCGGTGCGAGGCCCGCTCAGCCTAGTCAAAGAAGGCTGGGAAATGCCCCCTCTAAAGAACCCTCCAGATGTTTTCAAGTACCTCCTAACCCTCCGCAACCAGACCAGAAGGTTCAGAGAGATGGCAAAAGCAAACCTGGAGGCCAGTCAGGAGGACATGAAAAGGTGGTACGATCAAAATGCATCCTCCATCGAATTTGAACCCGGCCAACAAGTGTGGGTAATGTCTCCCACCGAACCATGCGCCCTGCAAGACAAATGGACGGGGCCCTTCAAGGTAATCGAGCGCAAGAGCCCTGTCACCTATCTCATCGATATGGAATCTTCCCGAAACCCTCTCCGGGTCCTCCACGCTAATAGACTGAAACCCTACTTTGTACGCTCCGAACTCAGTCTCCTGATGGCAACCGACAATGGAACCGAGGAGGACTCCGAACCCCTTCCTGACCTCCTACGGTCACGGGAGAAGGACGGCTCCGTGGACGGGGTCCGACTCTCGGAGGCCCTCACCCTGGAACAGCGCCAAGGCTGCCGAGTCCTCCTGCTCCAGTTCTCCACCCTGTTCTCCCTCACCCCAGGGGTCACCCCCTGGTGCTTACACGACGTGGACACTGGAGACAGTCCCCCTATCCGCCATCGGGCCTACCGCGTACCAGATCGGGTACGGGCCTGCATCCAAGAGGAGGTGGCCAAGATGCTCACACTCGGGATCATCGAGCCCTCAGACAGCCCCTGGGCCAGCCCAGTGGTACTGGTCCCCAAAGCGGCCGCCCCCGGCGCCACGCCGGAGCTCCGGTTCTGCGTCGACTACCGGGGCTTGAATGCGGTCACCAGAACAGACGCACACCCCATCCCCCGAGCAGATGAACTAATCGACCGCATGGGAGCTGCCCGCTACCTCAGCATCTTCGACCTGACAGCGGGCTACTGGCAGATCGGTCTCACACCCCGGGCCCAAGAACGATCGGCATTCTCTACCCCTGATGGCCACTATCACTTCAAGGTCATGCCGTTCGGCATGAAGAATGCGCCAGCAACATTTCAGCGGCTAGTAAACCAGGTCCTGGCAGGACTCGAAGGATTCAGCACCGCCTACCTGGACGATATCGCTGTGTACAGCCACCACTGGTCCGACCACCTCCACCACCTCCGAGAGGTGCTACAGGCCCTCCAACAAGCTGGCCTCACGATCAAGGCCAGCAAATGCCAAATTGGCCAGGGGTCCGTGACCTATCTCGGGCACCAGGTGGGAAGCGGTCTGGTGGCCCCGCTGCAACTCAAGATCGCTGCCATCCAGTCGTGGCAGTCCCCCATCACCCAGACCGAGGTCCGCGCCTTCCTGGGACTCACAGGCTACTACCGACGGTTCGTGAGGGACTATGGCAGCATCGTAGGGCCCCTCACGGAACTCACCTCTAAAAACCAACCCAAGGAGGTCAACTGGACCCCAGACTGTCAAGCGGCCTTCGAGAAGCTGAAGGCCGCCATGTGCTCCGCCCCGGTGCTCCAGGCCCCCGACTACAGCCGGGAATTTATCGTCCAAACAGATGCCTCCGACCACGGCGTTGGGGCAGTCCTTTCCCAGCTGAACCCCGAAGGACTTGACCAGCCAGTGGCTTTCATCAGCAGACGGCTCCTGGCCCGAGAACGACGCTGGAGCACCATCGAGAGGGAGGCCTTCGCCGTGGTGTGGGCCCTCAAAAAGCTCCGGCCTTATCTCTTCGGCACCCACTTCCGGGTCCAGACCGATCATCGACCCCTGCAATGGCTCATGCAGATGCGGGGGGAAAACCCGAAACTACTACGTAGGTCCATCTCCCTGCAGGGGATGGACTTCACTGTGGAACATCGACCCGGCCAAGACCACGCCAACGCGGATGGCCTGTCCCGCTTTTTCCGCCTCGACGAGGAAAGTCCCCAAGAAGATGGGTGACTCTCCCCGCCTTCAGCTGGGGGGGACGCATGTTGGACAGGCCACATGAAGGGCTCGCTCCCTCCCCGCAGGACAGGGGCCGGGCCACCGTCAGCACCATTGCCCGGCCCAGCCGCCATCTTGGACACGGCACCACGCGGCCGTGCGGCCTCAGCCCGACCCCAACCCTGGGCCTGGCCAGGCCCCGACATCCCGGCACCACCCTCCACCCAGGAGGTGAACGGCCCACTTGGCAGGTCAATGGGAGTACGAAGTGTCGATGGCTCTCCCCCGCCAGGTGCCGAGCACCCCCAGCCTCCTCGGGCGCTGGCTCCACCCCCCTGCTGGGTGTCTGGACTCCCTCATCCCGGACCTCCCGACCTCCAAGAGAGAGGGTCCGGACATCAAAGGGCGCCAGACCTATAACTGAGGCAGCCCCAGGACAGGAAGGCAGTTGTATCCTGGAGTCGAGAGACACCGCGACGAACTCATCCTTGACGGACTGTTGGCGCTGCCACAGCCCTGACTTGTGAACTATTGTCCTGCCTGCTGGCGCTGCCGCAGCCCTCTGCAACCTTCATCCTCGTGGGACCTGCTGGCGCTGCCGCGGCCCTCTGCAACCTTCATCCTCGTGGGACCTGCTGGCGCTGCCGCGGCCCTCTGCAACCTTCATCCTCGTGGGACCTGCTGGCGCTGCCGCGGCCCTCTGCAACCTTCATCCTCGTGGGACCTGCTGGCGCTGCCGCGGCCCTCTGCAACCTTCATCCTCGTGGGACCTGCTGGCGCTGCCGCGGCCCTCTGCAACCTGCATTCTCGTGGGACCTGCTGGCGCTGCCGCGGCCCGTTGTAACCTTCATCCTCGTGGGACCTGCTGGCGCTGCCGCGGCCCTTTGCAACCTGCATTCTCGTGGGACCTGCTGGCGCTGCCGCGGCCCGTCGTAACCTTCATCCTCGTTGGGACCTGCTGGCGCTGCCGCGGCCCGTGCCACCTACGACCTCTTCGGGACCTGCCGGCGCTGCCGCGGTCTGACCCCTCCGAACACCGAGCTCGAGGATTGTGAGCTATCACCGTTACACACCCGTACCCGTGGGTACCAAGACTGTCCCGCTACCCCCTTCCCTCACTAGAGACTAGAATTGAGAGGATCATCGTGTCCTGATCGCCCTGTATCGTACCACTCTACTACCCGAAGTGCCTATAAAAGGTGTTACCATAAGCTTTGTGTGGTGTCCATCTGTGGGGGGGAAGTTACCTGTCTGTGCGATCACTGTGCTCGGCCGACCCTCCAGGTCCCCGTCTAACACAAAGGAAGAGTGGAGAGGCCAAGACAGGGAAGGGGCAGGAGAGAGTGAGACGGAAACAGAGGAAGAGTGGAGAGGCCAAGACAGGGAAGGACCAGGAGAGAGTGAGACAGAAATAGAGGAAGAGTGGAGAGGCCAAGACAGTGAAGGGGCAGGAGAGAGTGAGACAGAAATAGAGGAAGAGTGGAGAGGCCAAGACAGTGAAGGGGCAGGAGAGAGTGAGACAGAAATAGAGGAAGAGTGGAGAGGCCAAGACAGTGAAGGGGCAGGAGAGAGTGAGACAGAAATAGAGGAAGAGTGGAGAGGCCGAGACAGTGAAGGTGCAGGAGAGAGTGAGACAGAAATAGAGAAAGAGTGGAGAGGCCAAGACAGGGAAGGGGCAGGAGAGAGTGAGGCGGAAACTGAGGAAGAGTGGAGAGGCCAAGACAGTGAAGGGGCAGGAGAGAGTGAGATGGAAATAGAGGAAGAGTGGAGAGGCCAAGACAGAGAAGGGGCAGGAGAGAGTGAGACAGAAACAGAGGAAGAGTGGAGAGGCCAAGACAGAGAAGGGGCAGGAGAGAGTGAGACAGAAATAGAGAAAGAGTGGAGAGGCCAAGACAGTGAAGGGGCAGGAGAGAGTGAGACGGAAACAGAGGAAGAGTGGAGAGGCCAAGACAGGGAAAGGGCAGGAGAGAGTGAGACAGAAATAGAGGAAAAGTGGAGAGGCCAAGACAGTGAAGTGGCAGGAGAGAGTGAGATAGAAACAGAGGAAGAGTGGAGAGGCCAAGACAGGGAAGGGGCAGGAGAGAGTGAGACAGAAATAGAGGAAGAGTGGAGAGGCCAAGACAGGGAAGGGGCAGGAGAGAGTGAGACAGAAATAGAGGAAGAGTGGAGAAGCCAAAGACAGGGAAGGGGCAGGAGAGAGTGAGGCAGAAATAGAGGAAGAGTGGAGAAGCCAAGACAGTGAAGGGGCAGGAGAGAGTGAGACAGAAACAGAGGAAGAGTGGAGAGGCCAAGACAGTGAAGGGGCAGGAGAGAGTGAGGCAGAAATAGAGGAAGAGTGGAGAAGCCAAGACAGTGAAGGGGCAGGAGAGAGTGAGACAGAAATAGAGGAAGAGTGGAGAGGCCAAGAGAGTGAAGGGGCAGGAGAGAGTGAGGCGGAAACTGAGGAAGAGTGGAGAGGCCAAAGACAGGGAAGGGGCAGGAGAGAGTGAGACAGAAATAGAGGAAGAGTGGAGAGGCCAAGACAGTGACGGGGCAGGAGAGAGTGAGGCGGAAACTGAGGAAGAGTGGAGAGGCCAAGAGAGTGAAGGGGCAGGAGAGAGTGAGACAGAAATAGAGGAAGAGTGGAGAGGCCAAGACAGTGAAGGGGCAGGAGAGAGTAAGACAGAAATAGAGGAAGAGTGGAGAGGCCAAGACAGGGAAGGGGCAGGAGAGAGTGAGGCAGAAATAGAGGAAGAGTGGAGAGGCCAAGACAGTGAAGGGGCAGGAGAGAGTGAAACAGAAATAGAGGAAGAGTGGAGAGGCCAAGACAGTGAAGGGGCAGGAGAGAGTAAGACAGAAATAGAGGAAGAGTGGAGAGGCCGAGACAGTGAAGGGGCAGGAGAGAGTAAGACAGAAATAGAGGAAGAGTGGAGAGGCCAAGACAGGGAAGGGGCAGGAGAGAGTGAGACAGAAATAGAGGAAGAGTGGAGAGGCCGAGACAGTGAAGGTGCAGGAGAGAGTGAGACAGAAATAGAGAAAGAGTGGAGAGGCCAAGACAGGGAAGGGGCAGGAGAGAGTGAGGCGGAAACTGAGGAAGAGTGGAGAGGCCAAGACAGTGAAGGGGCAGGAGAGAGTGAGGCGGAAGCAGAGAAAGAGTGGAGAGGCCAAGACAGTGAAGGGGCAGGAGAGAGTGAGGCGGAAACTGAGGAAGAGTGGAGAGGCCAAGACAGTGAAGGGGCAGGAGAGAGTGAGACAGAAATAGAGGAAGAGTGGAGAGGCCAAGACAGTGAAGGGGCAGGAGAGAGTGAGACAGAAATAGAGGAAGAGTGGAGAGGCTAAGACAGGGAAGGGGCAGGAGAGAGTGAGACAGAAATAGAGGAAGAGTGGAGAGGCCAAGATAGTGAAGGGGCAGGAGAGAGTGAGGCGGAAACAGAGGAAGAGTGGAGAGGCCAGGACAGTGAAGGGGCAGGAGAGAGTGAGACAGAAACAGAGGAAGAGTGGAGAGGCCAGGACAGTGAAGGGGCAGGAGAGAGTGAGACAGAAATAGAGGAAGAGTGGAGAGGCCAAGACAGTGAAGGGGCAGGAGAGAGTGAGACAGAAATAGAGGAAGAGTGGAGAGGCCGAGACAGTGAAGGGGCAGGAGAGAGTGAGACAGAAATAGAGAAAGAGTGGAGAGGCCAAGACAGGGAAGGGGCAGGAGAGAGTGAGACAGAAATAGAGGAAGAGTGGAGAGGCCAAGACAGTGAAGGGGCAGGAGAGAGTGAGACAGAAATAGAGAAAGAGTGGAGAGGCCAAGACAGGGAAGGGGCAGGAGAGAGTGAGGCGGAAACTGAGGAAGAGTGGAGAGGCCAAGAGAGTGAAGGGGCAGGAGAGAGTGAGGCGGAAATAGAGGAAAAGTGGAGAGGCCAAGACAGTGAAGGGGCAGGAGAGAGTGAGACGGAAACAGAGGAAGAGTGGAGAGGTCAAGACAGGGAAGGGGCAGGAGAGAGTGAGACAGAAATAGAGGAAAAGTGGAGAGGCCAAGACAGTGAAGTGGCAGGAGAGAGTGAGGCGGAAACTGAGGAAGAGTGGAGAGGCCAAGACAGTGAAGGGGCAGGAGAGAGTGAGATAGAAACAGAGGAAGAGTGCAGAGGCTAAGACAGGGAAGGGGCAGGAGAGAGTGAGGTGGAAACTGAGGAAGCGTGGAGAGGCCAAGACAGTGAAGGGGCAGGAGAGAGTGAGACAGAAATAGAGGAAGAGTGGAGAGGCCAAGACAGTGAAGGGGCAGGAGAGAGTAAGACAGAAATAGAGGAAGAGTGGAGAGGCCAAGACTGTGAAGGCGCAGGAGAGAGTGAGGCAGAAATAGAGGAAGAGTGGAGAGGCCAAGACAGTGAAGGGGCAGGAGAGAGTGAGACGGAAATAGAGGAAGAGTGGAGAGGCCAAGACAGTGAAGGGGCAGGAGAGAGAGAGAGAGACAGATATAGAGGAAGAGTGGAGAGGCCAAGACAGTGAAGGGGCAGGAGAGAGTGAGACGGAAACTGAGGAAGAGTGGAGAGGCCAAGACAGTGAAGGGGCAGGAGAGAGTGAGACAGAAATAGAGGAAAAGTGGAGAGGCCAAGACAGTGAAGTGGCAGGAGAGAGTGAGACAGAAACAGAGGAAGAGTGGAGAGGCCAAGACAGTGAAGGGGCAGGAGAGAGTGAGACAGAAACAGAGGAAGAGTGGAGAGGCCAAGACAGTGAAGGGGCGGGAGAGAGTGAGACAGAAATAGAGGAAGAGTGGAGAGGCCAAGACAGGGAAGGGGCAGAAGAGAGTGAGACGGAAATAGAGGAAGAGTGGAGAAGCCAAGACAGTGAAGGGGCAGGAGAGAGTGAGACAGAAATAGAGGAAGAGTGGAGAGGCCAAGACAGGGAAGGGGCAGGAGAGAGTGAGACGGAAACTGAGGAAGAGGGGAGAGGCCAAGACAGTGAAGGGGCAGGAGAGAGTGAGACAGAAATAGAGGAAGAGCGGAGAGGCCAAGACAGGGAAGGGGCAGGAGAGAGTGAGACAGAAATAGAGGAAGGAGGGAGAGGCCAAGACAGTGAAGGGGGCAGGAGAGAGAGAGGCAGAAACTGAGGAAGAGTGGAGAGGCCAAGACAGTGAAGGGGCAGGAGAGAGTGAAACAGAAATAGAGGAAGAGTGGAGAGGCCAAGACAGTGAAGGGGCAGGAGAGAGTGAGACGGAAACAGAGGAAGAGTGGAGAGGTCAAGACAGGGAAGGGGCAGGAGAGAGTGAGACGGAAATAGAGGAAAAGTGGAGAGGCCAAGACAGTGAAGTGGCAGGAGAGAGTGAGGCGGAAATAGAGGAAGAGTGGAGAGGCCAAGACAGTGAAGGGGCAGGAGAGAGTGAGACAGAAACAGAGGAAGAGTGGAGAGGCCAAGACAGTGAAGGGGCAGGAGAGAGTGAGACAGAAATAGAGGAAGAGTGGAGAGGCCAAGACAGTGAAGGGGCAGGAGAGAGTGAGACGGAAATAGAGGAAGAGTGGAGAGGCCAAGACAGTGAAGGGGCAGGAGAGAGTGAGGCGGAAATAGAGGAAGAGTGGAGAGGCCAAGACAGTGAAGGGGCAGGAGAGAGTGAGACAGAAATAGAGGAAGAGTGGAGAGGCCAAGACAGTGAAGGGGCAGGAGAGAGTGAGACAGAAATAGAGGAAGAGTGGAGAGGCCAAGACAGTGAAGGGACAGGAGAGAGTGAGACGGAAACAGAGGAAGAGTGGAGAGGCCAAGACAGTGAAGTGGCAGGAGAGAGTGAGACAGAAATAGAGGAAGAGTGGAGAGGCCAAGACAGTGAAGTGGCAGGAGAGAGTGAGACAGAAACAGAGGAAGAGTGGAGAGGCCAAGACAGTGAAGGGGCAGGGGAGAGTGAGACAGAAATAGAGGAAGAGTGGAGAGGCCAAGACAGTGAAGGGGCAGGGGAGAGTGAGACAGAAATAGAGGAAGAGTGGAGAGGCCAAGACAGTGAAGGGGCAGGAGAGAGTGAGACAGAAATAGAGGAAGAGTGGAGAGGACAAGACAGTGATAGATACATAGTCTGTGGCTATCCTGAAAACGTGTCAAGGCACCAATCTTCCTGGACTTACGATGGACACCCCTGATGTACTGTTTTTTGTGCATGCATATGTTGTTTTAATGGTGTGCAGGCATGCACTTTTGATAGTGGATCGTGCATTATTTGGGGTTTGGGTGCACGCACTGTATGCTATGAATGCATGCAGTGTGTGTGAGAGTGCGTGGGCTGTCTGTGCACCCTATGCGTTACGGGAGCCCAGGTACAGTTTGACAGCATGAAGAGTGGGCCGCTTGTGCTGTGCTGAAAGGGCGAATGCACCGATTTTATGAGCAAGCACACTCTCTGATGTGCACGCATGCTGCAGAACACCCCTATGGAATGAATGACTCGAACATTCCAGTTACATATGGTGCCAGTGAAACGCTACCGTAGTTTCTGTCGTGAAATATGACTCGCAACCATAGAATGAGGAGACACAACTTAGGAGATGCGTCACTTCCTGCTATCGGGGAACAGTAGGGAAATTCAAGATGACTGGTATAGGAATGCTGGTTAGTCAAGATGACTGGCTTAAGGAACGCTGGTTGTCCTCCGTTTTAGCTCAAATATAGTCTGCTTAGCTTTCGGATACGGCAGCTTGCACTTTATAGAGTGTAACTCTTCAAGGTACTGCGACTGGCTAAGCAAGTTACACCTGGCTCTGGATTCACGAGAGGGAATGTGGGTGCCAAGTCTTTCTTTACTCTTCAGTGTGTAACGCAAGCCTCTCTTGTTTAACCAACTCCCGCCGTTCAGGGGCCAACATGACTTGGTCACGAGTTGTGAGCCAAGAATGTAGCCAAGCAAGGAAAATATACCGTATCTGGTTTCTTTAATTTTAAAACGCTATCAAGAACGTTGGCTCAATGGGGCAACCCGATTATGATAAAGATAGGAAGGAGGAGGTTGCGCCAGAGAAGAGATGAGAGTGAGCTACAGAGAGGGAACTTGGAATTTAAAAGTAATGTGGAGACGGGCAGAGGATGAGGATGACAGGGGAGTGTCCGCTTGAGAACTCGAGATAGTTGATTGAGGGGCGGAGGAAACAGACAAAGACGGGAAGAGGAGGTGGGAAAGGAGGGTCCTGCTGGGAGCTGGGAAAGAGGCTGAAAGGGAGGGGAGAATGCACGGAGCGCATTCCAATGAAGTCTGGTGTGAGGCGTGGGGGGCGGGGGAGGGGGAACAGGCATATGGTGTGTGAGTGAGGCCAAGGGAACGCCTGGGGAAGCTTCATGCTCCAGTACACAACATGCATTGTGAGAAATCCACTTGTGTTCAAGAGAGTTTGGTCACAAGTAATAGGTTTCGAGCAATGAATTGCTCGACCTAAAAATGTGGGGTAGAAAATGCGTTGTAAAGGCATGCAAAGTATTTCCTTGTGTTGTTCCCTCATACAACCCAACAGAATTAACTTGTTTCAGACACAAACCCAGTGGTATCATAATGTTCAAGCATGGACAAGATCTAGATACTTCCAGACACATCATTGCATCTGCTGTGCCAGTCTGATGAAAGTGCAGAGAGGTTACTCACCAGCTGAAAAGGAGTCTCACTGTTGTCTGAATCTACAAACATAACATTTCCACATGCTGTTTCACAGTAAAGCCCATATTGTTGTCAGTGACCACCATGCTATTGCCAGCATCTTCTCTTATGTGAACCTGCATTCCTGCATGCCACCAAAACAGTTTAGTACTCACTCTGCATAGCTATGTGCCAAACGAGAGTCATTTTCCCTATAAACGTCACTTGTCACTCAACAGCTAAAGGAATAGTTCTTAATCACTCACATATTGATAAATCATAAATGATTTTCAAATCCATCCATATTCCATTATAGTGCTTGTATAGTGCCCAAGGTTCCCCAATGCATTTCGAGGGAATGCCCTTTGTAAGGTATGGAATGAGAAATTTCCTAGTTATCACAAAGGAAAGTTTCAATTTTATTAAGGACGCGGAGGCGAGGATTATGCTAGTCCTTTCTCCATTTTATTGGATAGCACGTTAAAAGTAATAAGAAAAAACAACAACCATGAGCTACCCAAACCAACATGGCAGCGGTAGTCATGGCAGCACATTAGCCAGTCAGAGTCCATACAACAGCATAAAGGTATCCCACGTCGGAAGTCCTTCCTCTTTCGTTGCTACTGCTGGAATAAGTCCTCTACCCTCTAGTCCGTTTACTGATCGGAGCCTAGGGAAGAGAAACAATAATAATATCTTGTCCAGAACAATGTTGAACACATTGTAAAGACATTGCAATGGGAATAAGTAAGGATAATCGCAGAAATAGGCAAGAAATATCATATAAAACAAATCAGTCCAATGTATACAGTAAAACAGTGGAAAAGAAAATTACTTCTCTCAAAAGATTCACAATCACCGGAAACCACCATCTTGGGAGGGAAGGCTAGACAAGGCCAGGGTGGGATAATCCTCGCCTCCGCGTCCTTAATAGAATTGAAACTTTCCTTTGTGATAACTAGGAAATTTCTCATTCTATGTCAGGAAGCGGAGGAGAGGATTATGCTTGTTTAAAGCTTACTCACCACGAGAGAAGCAGCCTCATGGATTGGCTTAAAATAAAACTTTTTGAAGGTTGAATCCGAAGACCAATCCGCTGCATTCATAATGTCCTCCAATCTGCCTCCAACCTGGACAGCCTTGGATGCCATTGCGCCTCTAGTGGAGTTAGCGCCGAAGTTCGTGATGTTAATACCAGCCTCAGACATAATCCATCTGACCCATCTGGCAATGGTGGGTGAAGAAACCGCTTTGAAAGGTTTCTTAATCGCAATAAGCAATTGACTTTCGCCCGGAGGGCGGAGTTCCAGAGTCACATTCTCATAAGTTTTGAGGCAACGAACAACACATAGTTTAGGCGAATCAGGAAAAGCTGGATAAGATACTGACCTTGTATTGCACTTAGTTCTTCTGGAAACGGTAAAGATAACTCCTTCAGGGGAAAAAACTCTTGCGGAAATATCAAGGGCGCGAACATCAGAAACCCTTTTGCAAGATATGAGACGGAGTAGAATTGCCAATTTAGCCGAAAGTTCCTTACGTGAAAGATATTCATTATCTTGCCAGGAAAGAAGAAAATGCAAAACCACATTCACATCCCATAACCTGGAATAACGAGGTTCCGGGGGACGGAAAAGACGAATACCCATGAGGAGTTTGCAAACCCAAGGATGCTCTCCAACAGGAGAACCATCCACAAGGGCGTGACCAGCGGAAATTGCCGACCTGAAAGAATTGATGGTACAGTATGCAAGTTTCTTGTGAAAAAGTTCAGCAAGGAAGTTAATTACTTCTGAAATGGGGGAGCCCATGGGAACCAGGTGTTTTGCCACACACCAACGAACCCATCTGTTCCAGGCTGATCGGTATCGTTTAATGGTACTAGGGGCCCAGGCTCGCTGAATGAGGAGTTCAGCGTCTCTCGAAAGAGTGTCGTTAGACCAACGTCCCCTGAAATCCTCCAGGCCATGAGACGTAGATGGCCTTGGAGAACCAGGGGATGTGGATGACCCAATTGATCCGTCAGAATGAGGTCGAAAGACGGCAACCGAAGGGGTCTGTCCCATGATAACTCGGGAACCAACATTGAGCCCTCCAGATTGGAGTGATCAAGATCAGAGAGGCTTGCTGTATGCGGACCTGGGCTGCAACCCTCTGAATGAACAGGAAAGGGGGGAAAGCATAAGTTGGAAACCGGGACCAATCCTGCAGGAAGGCATCTACTGCTTCCGCGCCCGGGTCCGGCTTCCAGCTGTAAAACCGGGGAAGTTGGGCGTTCCACCTGGACGCAAACAGGTCCAACACCGGGAGGCCCCACAGATCCGAAATCTTCTGAAACACAGAAGGATCCAGTTTCCAATCGCTGACATCCCGAAAATTTCTGGATTGCCAGTCCGCCACCGTGTTCAGATCGCCGGGGAGATATTCCGCCATGACGGAAATCTGACGTTGAAGGCAATAGTTCCAGAAATCCTTCGCAAGATCCGCTAGGACTTTGGAATGAGTGCCGCCCAGCCGATTGATAAATCTGATCGCAGTCGTATTGTCCATCCGAAGAAGGACACAACAAGAGACCTTGTTCGTGGTGAACGAGCGGATGGCGAACGAACCCGCTAGGATTTCCAAGCAGTTGATGTGGAGATGAAGTTCCTCCTCCGTCCATCTGCCTCCCACCGAGAGGGAGCTGCACCGGGCTCCCCAACCCTGGCGACTGGCATCCGATTTGATCACCAGGTCTGGACGGGAGCCGAAAATCGCTCTCCCGTTCCAAGCATCCATGTGATCCAACCACCAGAGGAGTTCCGACCGGGCTTCTGTGGACAAAGAAATGAGTTCCGAATAGGTGAGACCTTTGCGAAGATGAAATGCCTTTAGTCTCTGGAGAGCCCTGTAGTGAAGAGGGCCTGGAAAAATGGCCTGGATCGATGAAGACAGTAAGCCCACAATCTGGGCCAATTGACGGAGAGAAATCCGGTCTCGACGAAGGACCTGGCGAATCTCCTTCTTGATTTTGGATATCTTTTGAGAAGGGAGGTGAAGCGTAGCGTTCGTCATTTTGATCAGAAACCCAAGGTAAGTCATTTCCTGCTGAGGAACTAAGTCTGACTTCTGGGCGTTGATGATGAACCCTAGAGACTGAAGTAGAGATATGGTAATCTGAAGATGGTGTAGAAGGAGAACCTTGGATTGATTCATTAAAAGAATATCGTCCAAGTAAATAATTAGGCGAATTCCCATGGTGCGGAGGTGTTCGACGACCGGTCGCAGGAGTTTGGTAAAGCACCAAGGTGCTGAGGAAAGACCAAAGGGAAGGGTGCGAAACTCGTAGACCTGATCCCTCCATAGAAATTGGAGGAATCGACAATGCGGAGAGAAGATTGGAACCGAAAGATACGCATCCTTCAGATCCAAACGTACCAACCAATCGTTCTGTTGCAGAAGGTCTCTCAGAAGATGGATGCCCTCCATCTAGAAATGTCTGTAGATCAACCATTCGTTGAAGGAACGAAGGTTGATAACTGGTCTGAATCCTTTGTCTTTCTTTTCAACCAGAAAGATGTTGCTGAGAAACCCGTTTGGATGAAGAGAAGAGGGAATGATGGCGCCTTTTATGAGCATATCGTGAATCTCTAAGTCTATGAGTTCCTTTTCTGCTTGTGAAAAAACCAGCGGACGAGGGTGAGAGAGTTGAACGGGGGAACCGTAAAACTCTATGTGAAACCCCTGAACAGTTTCCAGAACCCAAGAATCTGAAGTTAGAGCCGACCAGGCCTGAAGAAATAAAGCAATCCTTCCCCCCAGACGTACTGGAGGTAAGAGGGAAAAGCTTACCGTTGAATCCCTTAGAGATGGACTGATTGCCTCCACGTCCTCTGCCTTGGCCTCTGCCTCCACGGGATGGATAGAAGGAACCCTGTCTTCCGTCATTCCATCCATTGTTTCTTCTGGGTTGACCCTTATTGGAGCCTTGTTGGAACTGGCGGCCGGAAGAGCGTCCCCTGCCTCTGCATCTTCTTCATAGAAGCCTGCGCCTTATCTGAGGCAGAAAAAGTTGCTACAAACTTTCCTAGCTCCTTGAAAAAGGGGTCCCCAAACAATGCACCTTGTGCCACTGAACCTGCCTCAGATGAGGATAACTCACCAAGTTTGGGATCAATCTTAAGTAAGAGGGAACGGCGACGCTCTGCAGAGAGAGCACAGTTGGCATTGCCAAGGAGACACATAGCCCTCTGTGCCCAACCCGCTACGTCTTCGACTGGAAGTGGCATACCAGTTTCTTTGGATCGTTGGGCAAGTTCAATGATCTTCGTAAGGGGACCTACAACATCCAATAACTTGTCTTGACAAGCTTTCCAGGATCTGTCTATCCCTTTCTTAGGGTCTTTGATGTATTTTGCAAAAAATGTGCATAATTTTGGGTCTATTTCAGGAGTGACCGCCACTCTATTTGGAAGAGAAGTTCGAGGGCACTCCGAATGTAGACGCAAACGCACGTCTTGAGAGAGCGGTTGTCGAAGCTTAGCAGCGACATAGTCCGCCGTCGACTTTTCAGGGGTCCATTCTTTCTTTCAAAATCTTTATTTCGGCATATATGCCATAAAAGAAGACAGTGCACACATTACTTGCATTACATTAAATAAAACAACATATCACTGCATAAAAACGTTGATAAAAAGTACAATCCATGTTGGGAGTCAAATTGAGCGAAAACAATACATTCATATGTCGTAGGATGGACCACCACATCGGATCAACAGATCAGTTAGATTACAATTGATGCCCCATTTTTTTCCTTTGATAAAAAAGAGAGAGTAAAAATCTACTGACACTAAATATTACCTGTTGGGATGTATTAGTAGTTAGGATTCTCAGAGCCTGTGAGCATGACCTCAAGCCTAAGAGTAGGCATATTGGTTTGATCCATCTCTTTCTTGCCTGAACATACAAGGGGCAAAAGAAAAGGATGTGCTGTTCATTTTCAATCTGTTCATGTTCACACATAGGACAAGTTTCGTCCATTGCTTCGGACGATATATCTCGACTCCTAGCCCAACGAGCCAATGTTGTTTTGATTAAAAGGTTTCCATACCTGAATTTTAAAAATAAAGTTTTGGCAAGTGGGGGCTCTATTTCATCCATAAAAATTTCATAAAGGGGTTCGTCCTTAAAATTTAAGAATTTTGAGATTAAGGTCCCACTTGTTGTGTTACTTATAGTCCTGTTTCCTATAAAGGTCCAGAAAGCCCTTTTTAAAATTTGTTTGGGATTATCCGGTAATTGCTCAGGGTTCTCCCAGAATTGTTTTAATCCTATGCAACTCAACCAGATCTTAACATGCCTTAGCCATGGGGTGGCAGTCTGGCTATCGAGCGCCATAATTTCTTTTAGCCCGTCTCTATAATCTTGGAGTTCGGGGACATGCCATAGTCTAACCCACAGCATTAGGGGTCGAATCAGAACATGATGGTCTGTTCTTTTAAAGTTTAGGTCCAATTCCAAGGGTACGAGTGGAGTACCTCTCGGGACCCTCACCAGGCTTCGCATAAAGTTGTTATCTGATGCTTTAAAAATATCCTTGGCTCCAGGGCCCCATATTTCCGCTCCATAAAGGACTGATGATTGAACCTTAAATTTAAATAGTTCCATCACAGGGGACACTGCTTTACTGGTGCTTTGACTTTGTTCCCTGAGGATTGGTTTAACATTCTGAGCAAATATTAATTTACTTTTATCCATTTGCGCTTTCCAGTTAAACTTGGAATCTAGTGTCACCCCTAAGTAAGAAAAGTGGGGCACTGATTCCAACTTTGCTCCCTTTAATGTTAAGCAACCCTTATCCGGTTTTATAGGATTTAGGGACATACATTTAGTTTTCATTCCATTAATCTCCAACCCCTTTAAGCTACAATATTCGTTAAAAGTGTTCAATAGTGACTGTAGTCCATTTTTCGTTTGGGATATCAAAATTGTGTCGTCAGCAAATAGTAAAGAGGTTACCTTTTCTCCATTCAGTTTAGGAGAGTCGTTTTTACATCCCTCTAAAAAAGAGGGGATATCGTTTACGAACAGGGAAAAGAGCGTGGGAGCCAGAACGCAGCCCTGGCGGACTCCACGTTCAATGGGTATTTTTTGGGTTAACTCACCATTTGGGCCCCATCTAATTCTCGCAAAATTCCCTTCATGCAACTCTTTAATCTGAATGACAAGATTGTTTGGCATACCCGCTGCACTCAAGGTTTTCCATAAAAGATTTCGAGGCACCAGATCGAATGCTGCCCTTAAATCAACAAAGGCAACATATAAGTGGCACCTTTTAATCTCTACGTACTTCCAATAGAGGCAGCAAAATCTAAAGATCTGATCTATTGTGCTGACTTTTGATCTGAATCTAGCTTGGAATTTGGTTAAAATTTTGTTTTCATCCAACCAATCACGCACACGTAATAAAATGTGTCGTGAATAGATTTTCTGTAGGATGTCCATTAAACTTATTGGCCGATAGTTACAGGGGTCCATCCTATCGCCTTTTTTAAAAATTAAAACAATTTCCGCTCCCTTCCAACTTTCGGGAAATTCTAAAGAGCAAGATAATGTATTGCACAGGTAGTTAATATAAGGTGCCCATATTTCTAGGTCGTGCTTGTATAGGTCCCCTGGGATCTTGTCCAAACCTGGGGCTTTCCCAGATTTGATTTGGGTTATGGCCATCTCCGTTTCCCCTAGGGTAAAAACCAAATGCTCCGTCGAGGAGTCGTGGTTTACCACAATCGTATCCATATGTGAATCATCATATTTTTTATATAGATTCGTAAAGTGGGTAACCCACGTTTGCTCATCCAGAAAAACATCTTTTGCCACCCTACCTACATGGTTCCCGTTTGCGACCAGCCTCCAGAACGCCACGTTATCACGTGATCTGGCGGCTTGCAACAAATCGGCCCATTTGTCCTCCTCCCATTTTGTCTTTGAGGCCCTTTGGATAGCCTTATAGTTATTCCTAGCTCTTTTGACATCTCTTGGTGACTTAGTTTTTATTGCCATTAGCAGTTCCCTCTTTGACTCCCTGCATGTTCTATCATACCATGGTTTACCGTGGGACAGATTCTGGGTCTTTTGCTGGGATTTTTTTGGCAATTTAGTGACTAATAATCTTAGGTCAGCAAAAAATTTCTGATGTAAAAACATAAAGGACATTCTAAATTCGTCCTCAGGCTTTGCAGCTAGATGAGGTCCAAATATCTCAGCAAGAAGAAAATATATTTCGCTAAGGATGTTACTGTTGTCCAGTATGAGCGGCCATTTCAGAGATCTTCTATTATTACTAATGTGGATCTCGGAATTATCAGCACTATTGCCCTCAATTGGAAATTGCTGAGCCTTATCGCTAAACAATAGAGCATCTAAAGACAAAATTAGAGGGAAATGGTCACTTTCGAACCGTTCCTTGACTTCAAGGTCAAGCAGGTATGTCCAGAAAGGTATGGAGGCAATCACAAAATCTAAATTGTTTTGGTAATTATTCCTGGTGAATGTTGGTTTTTTAGAGCTATCTGATGGTAACCGTCCGTTGCAAGCCCTAAGAGAATGGTCCGTGCATAAATTGATCATTTGGAGACCCTGTAATGAGCATTTGACCGATTTAACATTCTCGAGAGTGGGTCCATTCAGATGAACGGGGTCTGAAAAGAGTTAGGGTCAAACATATCTGGGGAAACCAGATCACCTTCTCCAAAATCAGAGACACTAGATTTAGGGCGCCAAGACCTGCCAATATCCATCAAATCCTCTGAGGAAGCATTCTTGTCATCATCAACATATTCGTCCTCATCGTCATCTCCCTCAGGGGGAAACCCTTCCTCCGGGTCAAGGTCCTGGGTGGTTCCACCACCAATCTCTCCGGGTGAGTCGTCCCCCCGGTAGGGTGCGCTTCTTAGCGTGCGCGCACTCTTGTGGAAGACTTCCGCAAGTTTGCTAAAGCCTTCCAGGTGCCCCGCGTCACGCTTTTTGGCCGTGCGTGAAGGCACAGAGAGTACCCCACTGGGCCCAGCCCCACTGTCCCCCAGAACGCCTGTACCAGTTTTGAACACATGGGCGGACAGTTTGTTAACACTGTCCTGCAAAGGTGCCAGCGCCTGAGCAATAGCCGTAGACAGGAGTCTGTCCACCTCTGCAGGAGGGCGCAAAAGAGGCTGTGAAGGCTGGCTAGAAGTATTAGCCACATAATCATGATCAGGACTAGTCTGCATCTCCACAGAGGAATGGGCACCCATACAATGAAATACACCCCAAGCTAGGTACCCAGAAAAGTCTACACAGAAAATAACACAGTGTAAATTGCCTGAAGTAAATTTGACTGACAACAGTAACGTTTTTCAAATTTCTTTAAAAATGTCAGTCACAACCAAATTCTTGCCACCAGAAGCAGCGTCAGTGTGGGGAAGAGAGGCTCGATAAATAAACTGAAGCGCTATGCCTCTGCGCGTGTTTACCACAAGCGCGGAAAAGGTGCTGTGGAGAAAGCCGGTCAGCGTCTAAATGAGACGACGCCAGAGACCGCGCACGCGCGAAACAGAGACGCTCGGGCAGTTGAAGCCTACCGCGTCGATAAAGCTGACAAAAGCAACCTGCGTTTGAAATAAATAGTCGCTACCAACAAAGTTTGCCAAAATAAGCTATCTACAACAAATTGCCAAACTGCCACGCCACAGAATAAGTGAGGAGATAAACGGGGACTTATCTTGACGCGGCAGCAATGGAGAAAGAGGAAGAACTTCCGACGTGGGATACCTTTATGCTGTTGTATGGACTCTGATTGGCTAATGTGCTGCCGTGACTACCGCTGCCATGTTGGTTTGGGTAGATCATGGTTGTTGTTTTTTCTTATTACTTTTAACATGCTATCCAATAAAATGGAGAAAGGACTAGCATAATCCTCGCCTCCGCTTCCTGACATAGAATCACAGGTGAAGTGATCTAAAAATAAAATAAAGAGTTGCTCAGATACTCAATTTCATTCCATGTTTGACCATCAGCAATGTCCAAAATATGTTATTCATACCACTGAACAAGGATTTACTCATTCAATATCTGACCATTAAGAATACCTGGCATATCTCTTCCCCGAGGGTAGTGGCAATACAGATGAGGCTCAGATTGGTGCAGTTAAAGATTCTACATAGATCTTATATTACGGGGCCTTGTCTGATCCGTATGGCCCGCTCGGAAGACGTGAAATGTAAGAGAGGCTGTGGGGAACTGGGGACTTTCGCTCATACTCTGTGGCATTGTACTAGCGTGCAAATGTACTGGGGAAAGGTCCATGACGAGCTTCGGGCGGTTCTGGGTATAGAGCTGCAACCAGAGGCCTGTAGGTGCATCCTGAATGTCTGGGAGGCCACTGACCTAAATGCATATCGGAAACAATGGGCAACGTTGGCGCTCATGATAGCAAAGCGTAATATTGCCCAACTGTGGGGAGCCAGCCAACCTCCCCGGCTTGAGAAGTGGAAGGAGGATTTGGACTGGTGCATGCTCAGGGAAAGATCGGTTTATGTTGCCAAAGGATGTCCAAGGAAGTGGGGAAAAATGTGGGTGGCCTGGAATCAATACAGGGGAGATATCTGTGACCCTCTGATGTGTCTAGAAGAAGTAGATGTGCATGTGTCCCCTTGATCAACTGATTGTCTATACTGCACAATATTTTGAACGTATGGAATGTCACCGAGAATTATGTAAGATCTGTAACTGTCACCTGATGTGTTTAATTGTAATTTTGTTAAATAAACAGAAATTGGAGAAAAAAAAGAATACCTGGCATTTATGTCTTTTACAGTTAAACAATCATTTACTCATAAATAATGATTCGTTAAATGTATCCATTGAACAAAATCGTTTGGTATTACTACTCCTTATTACCATATTCGTTATTACATACTTTGTGGAGCATGTATTTGCTTGATACATTATGAGGTTTGGATCTAGTCTTGATAGATCAACCGTCTTGTCACACTTTTATAAACATTCAGTATACTGCTCAAATGCTTAAATGTTACAGTTTGTAACATAAAAATCATATTTCAAGTAAATGGCTTTATCGATGCTTGCTGAAGCTTTCTTTTGGTACTATTTGACTACTGAGCACCAGACAGCTTGAGCTTTCAGCTGGTTTTGTGCACCTCTGTTTTTGAAGATTTAACATTTAATGTAAAAATCAGGAGAGGGAAGGAAGAGGGAAACGGAGGTTGTAACTCATGATTTAACATATAATTCAGTATTGTTTGGCATTACGAAGCCTTGAATGGGGCAAAAAGGTATAATAAATTCAACATTGCTCTAAACTGTGGCCCCAAAATATATCTTGCTCAGGGCCTCACAAATTCATAAGATGTCTTCTGTGGCAGCAAAGAGATAACTGCCGAAGATCACAGTGTTAAGACAAATTGTTAGTTTGAATTGAGATCATTTGTGTATTGGGTGCCAGTGTAGTTTCCTGAGGTGAGATGTAATGTGAGTTATATGTGGAAGTTTGAAGATGAGTCTGGATGACGAGTTTTGGATCGGTTGTCGTCTTCTAGTGAGCTGTTTGATGATCCTGGTGTTGGACCGGGCCCTTCTGGCAGGTCCACCCCTGAAGTTCGGCTTGTTATATGTGACCTGGGAATGGTGATTCCTGCTCTGAGTGCGTGTACATGAGAGAAGCCTGCCCTCCCATAGGGATTCATGGGGCATGTGTGTGTCCCCGATAGTTCCTGGTGCGTGGGGGGTACAGGCTCGAGTCTGGTATGTACGGATTCATGTGATTGAATGCTTCAAGATGATGTATGCGGCTTGTGTGTGGCTAGAAGAGAAGTGCCACTTCTAGACATCGGTGTGTGTGTGCAGTAAGTATGCTGGCGCGTGATTGGCTGAAGTGAGGGAGGGGCTGTGCCTGTATCCTGTATGGGTCTGGGCTGTCCCCCAGACTCCACCCACCTGGGGTGCGTCTGGTGTCCTAGCCTGGCCAGTAACAAGAAATTCCTGATAGCCAGTTCTAGCTGGTTCTCATCCTGCCTGCCCCTTTTTAGACAAAGGGATCTCCTGTATAAAAGGAGGGTGTGCCCTCTTCTCTCTCTCTTTTCCTGCTTGTCCTGACTGGCATCCTGCCAGGGGCATGCTGCTGCTGGGGGCTCAGGGGAAGGGCTCGCCTCCCTGATCCCTGCCCTGCTCCTGATCTGCTGGGATCCTGGACTTCTGTGGGGCTCTGCTATCTATGGCCCTAGCGCTTGGGAGCGCTTTCCTGCTATCCTAGCGCCTTGGGGCGCTCATTCCCGCATCTAGCGCTTGGGAGCGCTTTCCTGCTGTCTTAGCGCCTTGGGCGCTTCATCCCGGCTTCTAGTGTCATCCGGCTGTCCTAGAGCCTCGAGGCGCTGCCGTTCTGCCCCCCAGCGCTGGGAGCGCTCTATTCCTCCAGCCGGTGCCCACCCGGCATCTGCCTGTTCGTGGGAGGGGGCCCGAGCCCCCAGCGAGTGCCTACCTCGCTTGCCCCTTCCTGGCTGCCTTATCGAGGGAGCCGGGCCCTCGTCAATTTCCCCTGTATTCACCGCCGCAGCCCGGGACCCCGCGTGAGGCCCGCCCCGGGCCGCGCACTGATTGGCTGCTGGCCCGATGACGTCTCCCCGGGCCGCGCTCTGATTGGCCGGCGGCCCAGGGAGCTGCTGAGAGAGAGACGAGCATGCAGGGAGCGGCGGGAGCCTACTCCGCGCCCCTGCGTCCCCCGAGATGACTGCCGCTTCCCCCCCGGGGCCCCCCAGGAGCGAGAGGGAGCCCCGGAGAGCGAGAGAGACCGGCGCGCTCGCCGACCGGTGAGTGATGCAGGAGGGGAGGCGGGGCATCGGGCCACATTGCCGGTGGCCGCCCCTCCCCTCCCGCGTGAACACAGAGGTGTTCAGAGGCCCCCGGGGGCCCCAGTGATGCCGGGTCCCCCGAGGGGGGGCCCCGCCTGCCCACAGCTTCAGCCCCTGAGCCCCGAGAGGCTCCATCCTGGCCCGTGGAGCCACCATTGATGCCGGATCCCCCGAGGGGGATCCCGCCTGCCATGTCTTGACCCCTGAGCCCCGAGAGGCCCCACCTCCGGCCTGAGCCCCGTGAGGCTCCTTCCGTATGTCTACCCCCGAGCCCCGAGGAGGCTCCAACGTGTCCTTGCCCCTGAGCCCCGAGGAGGCTCCACCACGTGGCCCTTTCCCTTCTGAGCCTGCGCGGCTCCGCCCAGTGTTCCTGAGCCCGAGAGGCTCCACCGTTTGGCGCCCTTTTCTTCCGAGCCTGCGAGGCTCCCACGTGTTGGCCCCCTCCTTGGTCACCAGCTGCCCAGCACTTCGTGGGCAGCTGCTACGTGTAGGTGTGCGCTGGGCTGCTTACAGCCTGTCCTAAACATTGAGACTCTGGGCGTCCTAGCCCCGGAAGGCCCGTTGGCCTGTTGGAAGTACTAGCTAGATGTAACTGTACTCCTTGAGAGTTATTCTGTGTTTCCTTCCTACAGGTACATCTGTGGTGTTATGTACCATGCCATTCCTTCCCTCCTGTATAACCTTGCTTCATGTGTGTTGATACTGGTTAGAGTGAGTTCTAGTGCTAGTCCTATGAGACCCCGGGGCGTGACGTATTCGAATGCTAAGCTCCTGGTGATTGTGTGTTCTAGTCCTAGTTCGAGGAAACTCCCAGTTGTTATATGTTCTAAATGCCGACTCCATCATGTGCATATCCCTGGCAGTGGTCCCATGGCCCTGTCCTGTATATTTTCCCTTGTAAATCCCGCCCGTGCCTCTGGCGCCCTGTAAGGTATATGTTCCTATGTGTCCCTTGTAATACAAAAGCTATTTTCATATATCTCTTGTGTGGAGTCCTTTTGTGGGGGGCCTGGAAGGTTGTTGCTGGGGGTGCGTGCGCAAATGCTTTACACATGACCTCCGAGATAGGCCTGACTGCTCGTGCCAAGCTACCAAGGGGGCGAGTAGGGGTTGTCTTGGTGGGTGACCCCCTGGCCCTGACGGGGGAGTGGTGGTCTCTGACTGACTCTGGCGCAAGCTCTGGTCGGCCGGGGATCCCATTTCCTACACCTGGCATAGAGGGTGCTCCCATAGTCCAACTTGCTGGTGACTAGGGTGAGAGTGAAATTTGTTCTAGTGTTGCTAAAAGCCATTTTAACATCTTCTTTAGCATCTTCAAGGTGTGGCAGCAGGATGCAGGGACGGCGTTGACTTGTGCGGTCATATCCAGTTTGCTGTTGATGATTATTTCGATTTAGATATAGGCTGGTAGTCCCCACTATTCAACCATGTCTTCTTGAACCAGGCCTGTTCAACGTAGGCCTATAAGAGCCAGGCTCGTGAGATATCTACATTGACATACAATTACATTAAATGTGACTCATATACAAAACCCACAGTTATCCTGTAGCTTTTGGAAGAATCAAGCGCTTTTGGACCAAAGGTGTAAAAGGTTGAAGTAAACAATTACCTGGACAGACCTACTAGCAGAAGTACTCTATATATGTATAACAAGTTCATGAGACCACAGTGTTCGGCTCCTATGCAGAAAATGCTGCTCGCTTAGGTTGTATTTTGCTTTGGTTTTATTTCATAAAATAGAGGCGGTTTTATTTTTGTTCTCAATGGTGCTGGTCTACATTGTGAGTCGATTTCTAGCTTTTTAATAATTCTCTAGGGTACTCATGGAAACCTATGCAAGTTGTACATTTCCACGAGTACTTCTCCCCTATGGAGAATCTGGGGGTGGAGCATGCATGGTGGACAAATTGTATGGGGTAAAATGCTGGTATGTGTATTTGCACATGGAACTTGGTTTTCTTTCCTTCTCCCCATCAAATATGGGGGTGTTCGCTTTTCGTTCACTGTGCACACACTTACTGCAAACTTTCTTGTAGTATATTCACATATTTTGGAAATACCCACCAAGTAATGTTGTTGTGGGCGTGTCATGTTTGTTGCATGGCCGCCCTCTGTCCCCAGCACTCAGCCTTTCCCGCCCCTAACTCTGAACTTAGCTCTGTCAGTTTGTCCCGCTTGAGGATTTTCTGTAGTGCTAAGTTCATCTGCAGGCACAAATGTCCCTAGAGTCTAACTTTCCGAATCAGGATGTGGCACTATATGACCGCAGATGATTTGTTTACCCATCAGTTTAACTTACTTTACAAAAAACATCTCTGAATTGCCCCACCGCCCAGAGAAATATTTTGATTATCTCTATTCACTACTTGGAGAGTAACATTACGTACACTTTATTGATTTATAAAGTACATTGGGGGGCTTAAAAGTGATGAAATAATAGCTTATTTAATGCTTCAATCTCATCAGACTTCTTGCTAAGACAGCAGTAAAGGTCTGTAAATTGAAAACTTCTAGGATTTCAATGGTGGGATGTGGATGAGGAGCCCAAACACTTGCCAATACAATCAATCTACAGAGGGCAAGAGGGGAATTTTTGCGCTAACTGGTGTTTATATTATCAGGAAATTAGTGTGGTCTAGTTTATGCTCTAAGGGTGAGATACAACCCTTGCCTATAGTTGTAACTATAGACAAACAAAGTTTGTCTATTTACACATTTAAACAATATTTTCTCCTCCCGAGCAATACTAGAGAGTTGTATAAAGATCAATCAATCAGAAAAGGACTCTTCAATTCAAATAACAGTCAAAAACAGTATACATCAATTCCCAAAGGGTCTTCTTTATTTCATCTGTTTCTTTCAGTCACTCTGTACTTTCTTCTACGTTTTTCAAAATAATATATTCTTATTCTTTTGCTTTGCCAACACGTGTTTCATCCTACTTTACAGCTTTACAGCTAGTGGACTTCGTCAGGGCGGTAGCAAGATATTATATCTTGACTTGGAGAAATCTTTATGGTAGTGGCCGCCAATAGATTCAAATTTCAGCTTAAATAGAGCTATCACTTATATTCGAGTTGATCGTTTGTGCCTGTCAAGACATATGACAAACTCCGTTATATGTATTTTCGTCGAAGCCGGTTACCTCCTGGCCTTAGGTTTTCTTAAAAACTTAATATCGGCTAGACGCCGTTACTTTAAAGACTCCCTTATGCCGAGGAATAATATCTTGTTACCGATATATGGATAAGCCGATATTAAGTTTTTAAGAAAACCTAAGGCCAGGAGGTAACCGGCTTCGACGAAAATACATATAACGGAGTTTGTCATATGTCTTGACAGGCACAAACGATCAACTCGAATATAAGTGATAGCTCTATTTAAGCTGAAATTTGAATCTATTGGCGGCCACTACCATAAAGATTTCTCCAAGTCAAGATATAATATCTTGCTACCGCCCTGACGAAGTCCACTAGCTGTAAAGCTGTAAAGTAGGACGAAACACGTGTTGGCAAAGCAAAAGAATAAGAATATATTATTTTGAAAAACGTAGAAGAAAGTACAGAGTGACTGAAAGAAACAGATGAAATAAAGAAGACCCTTTAGGAATTGATGTATACTGTTTTTGACTGTTATTTGAATTGAAGAGTCCTTTTCTGATTGATTGATCTTTATACAACTCTCTAGTATTGCTCGGGAGGAGAAAATATTGTTCACTTGCCAATACAAGTTTGTTTTAGGTTTATCCAATCATATTTCGTTTACCTTTAGTAGCTGCATGGATGTGAATAGTATGTATTTTCTGCAATCTTAGCTTAAAAGAAGCAAATAGTTCTAAACAAAATTCTTGACACTTGTTTCAACTCTGATCTGTTATCACACCCTAGCACCTAGAAACGACTCACATGTTATAGAGAACTATAATACGAACTCAGAAGTGTCACTCCAGAATGGTGAGTGCTCGTGTTTTCATTCCAGGAGTGTTATAGGAGGCTGAGGTGCTGATGAGGGCTAGGAATGTACGAGGATACGGATTCTTAGGAAGCCCAAGCTGCTTGTCCTGAAATGTTCTGAGACACATGCTAAGTTTATCCTATATCTCCAGATAACCCGGGATAGAAGGCAGGGAGGGGAGTGAAGCTTTCAAAAATGGTAATAATTCAATGGATTTCAAACATGGAGCATCTACCAGCTTTCACGAGACCTTAATATGAAGTAACGGTGTTCCTTCAGGTCTAGAAAAGGACAACCCGATTGACTCTTGTACTCGAAGTGTAACCTCCACCTTTTCGACACTTGTAGGACTTTCAATGAATGCATGTATTTTGTATAGCAAAAGAAGCATGAAGCAAGCCTTGGCAAAGCCACGAGGTCTGGGTTTAACTTGCTTAGTCATGTACTGTAGGCACACTAAAGCCTGGCAAGAAACAAAAAGCAGACTGGATAGAAGACTAGCTTGCCTTCGATAAACATCAGTTGCTTCTTTTTGAAATGAAGATGAATACAGTTCTAAAGTAGTCCCTCATGCAGATCAATGAAAAAACTGGAATAGAGGTGGAAGGATACCTCTAAACAGTCACTACGTGAGCGAGAAATACTTCAATTGGCTGAGCCAAGACGCAGCTGACAGTTTCAAGCAAATGCCTGAAAGAAGCTGATAGAAAACATCCACTAGTTGAAAAGGGCTGGACTAAAGTCCACTATGTATATTTTAAGACTGTGCTGCGCAACCCAGCCCTACAACACATGGGAAGCTCGAGGCGCTGCTGTGCAGCTTACAGACAGAACATAACTCACAGCAACATCTATTGGGTTCACACTTCTTTTTTTAGCCCTCTACACAGAAAGGAAGGATACTGATGTAGGAATACAAATGTCTTTAATCTGAGTAATTTATAATTACTCCATGGTCCCATGTCTACAATTGTGAAAGATTTGCATAAGTGATGATGATAAATGAGAGCTACAGAAAATTGCTACCAAGCAGTGATTAGGTAGGTGGACCACCGCGCTCGAGCTGGCACTCAATGCAGGTGGTGTTTACTGAACATTTTGTGAATCTACCAAATGTGTTTGGGCTCGTCGTCTACATCCAAGCGCTCGACTTCTAGGAACTTTCTATTTATCTTATGTTCTGAAGATTTTTTGCACACTTATCACCCTTGGGGTATCCAGGTTCTGCTACAGATCTTTGCTGCTGTCTTAGTAAGAAGTCAAATGGGATTGAAATGTTAAATAAAACTGAAATTGAAATTGAGTTGCTTGTGTTTCGGTTCAGGGGGGGCCTGACGGGAGTATGGGCTGGCTGTTCCCATTGGAGTAGGGTCAAGACTGATTTGCATATGGCTGGGTCCAAATTGAGGTGGCATTGTGTACAAAAGAACGAGGGACTGGGACGCGAGTGATTACCAGTGACATAGATAAATTCAAGCGTTCCATCCATCACTTTTTTGTGTACTTTAGTATTGATGTAGTAGGCACTGGGAATCCTTAAGATCCAATCTCTTTTGTAGTCTCCGTTGTACTGTTTAAGTTCTACAATGCTGTGCCCTGATGATGTGTCCTGCAACTGCAGTATTCTCAGTTGGTCACTGGGCTGCGATCAAGGATGCACCATATTGATGCGTTCTTGTTGACCAGTGATTAAAGTTGGTGAAAAGTGTTTCACTGTTCTGTGTCTTCTTTCCCTCTTCACACCTTTCATTTATATTTTTCCATGCTGCAGAGGTGGCCGCCACTGCTGTTTATATGCGGGTCCCCAAGCAAAGGGGCCATCAGGAAAGATTTTAGACCCCACATTACAGCTGTTGGTGGCCAGAATTTCTATGACCAGATGGAAGAAATGCGTTACTTACCTGTAACTGCAGTTATCCAGTATTGGTGTCTTTCATAGATTCACATGCCTGAATCATTCCCCGTCGTTGAGACGGGAGTCTCCGGTACATAGAAAAGTAATGTCTTATAGACATACATAGAGAATAGTAGGCCTAAAGGCCTCACCTTAGTAACATATCCATGTCTTTTTGTAAAAAGGACCAAACTCTAGAGAAGAGCCAATAGCTATCACCTCCCTCTAGAATCTTCCTGGCAGGAGCCTCAGACCCCCAGATTTTCATACGCACTAAGCTAAGTAGGCGTGACACTGAGAGAGTTAGGTGAGTCCTTCCAGGGGAGGCGGTTGGGTTGCATTTGAATCTATGAAAGACACCAATACTGGATAACTGCAGTTACAGGTACGTAACGCATTTCTTATCCAGTATTATGGGTGTCTTTCATAGATTCACATGCCTGAATCAGAGTAGCAAGCAATGCAGAGTGCACATTTCTGATGGAACAGCATATACAAGTCCTTAGATAAGACACCTCATACGAGCATGAACCATCATTAGACCTCCACAATAAGTATTACTAAAGAAATGTGCACACCAGAGTAGGATGGAGGGACGGAGGAAGGCTCACCTTACTGAAAAGATGGCCTAGCACTGATTGTCTCACTGCTGCATCATTCATCAGCTCCGTATCCAGGCAGTAGTGCATAGTGAAGGTATGCGGCAACTTCCATTTTGCCGCCCTGCAAATGTCAATGACTGGCACCCCTGCAAAGAGAGCTATAGAAGTGGACATAGCTCTCGTGGAGTGCGCTCTCACTTTGGAATGCAAAGCCTGTCCAGGTTGGTCATGACAGAAAGCAATGGCTGCAGAACTCCATCTGGAGATGCTCTGCTTGGCAAGCGGTAGACCTTACCTAGGTCTGTTGTAAGCTACGAATAGCTGGTTAGATTTCCTGAATGTGTTCGTTTTGTCAGTGTAAACTCCAAGCATCGCTTGAGATCCAAAGAAAGCAGCGATCTCTCAGCTGCCGTGCTTGGGTTTGGAAAGAAGGAACGCAGAACCACAGGTTCATTTAGATGGAAGTCCGACTGGACTTTCGAGATAAACCTAGGATTGGTTCTCAGGATTACTCTGTCGTATTAAACTGTAGAAAAAGATCCTGGATTGAAAACGCCTGTAGCTCACTGACCCCCCTTGCAGATGTGAGCGTCAGGAGGAGTGTTGATTTCCACGAGGCATACTTTAGGTCTGCTCTGTGTACTGGTTTGAACGGATGTTTCATGAGCTGGTTAATAACCACATTGAGATGCCAGGTAGGTGGCAACATCCTTACTGGCGGGAAAGATCTGTATAATCGTTTTAGAAATTGCTTAATCAACCCGCTTGACCAGAGCGATGGACTCGTTGAAGTTCTTTATAACAAGATATTGCTGCTACGTGTAGTTTAATGGAGGAGTGGGCTAGGCCCGACTGTGCCAGATGTAATAGTTAAGGTAATATTTGCTCTGGTGATGTGGAGAAAGGCCGAATTCCGTGATCTGCACACCAAACACAAAAGCGCTTCCATTTCAGGGAATACGTCTTGGTCGTGCTATCCGCCCTTGCTCTGGCAAGAATGTCTACAGTCTTGTGGAATATTCAGATTGTGGAACTCTCTGACCTCAGGAGCCAGGCGACTAACCTGAGAGACTTCAGATCCGGATGTTGAACTGTATTGTTGTTCATTGTAAGCAGAGATATATACTGCCGCAGGTGGACCGGCGGCTCCAGGGATAGACGGTGGAGCTCTGTGAACCAATGTTGCCTCTGCCAAGTTGGGGCTATTAAAATTAGAGTGCAAGGCTCCACCTAAATATTCCCGAGGACTCTGGGAAGCATCGGGAATGGCGGAAAGGCGTGCGCAACGACGTTGCGCCATGCGATGGAAGATGCATTCCCTAGAGACCCTGACTGGGGATGCCAACTTGCGAAGTGTGGGCATTTGGCGTTCATTGTCGTCGCAAATAGATCGATTTGCGGCGTGCCCCATCTGGAGAAGATCTGGTCGATAATTTGTTGATCTAGCTCCCACTCGTGTGACGATGTTTTCTGCCTGCTCAACACGTCAGTGAGCACATTGTCCTTGCCTGGGACATATTCCGCTCTTAGGGTTATATTGTGGAGTATGAGCCAATTCCAGATTATTTTTTGCAACTCGCGAGAGTGTGTCAGCGAGCGTGTCCCTCCCTCTTTGTTGAGGTAGTGCTTAGTCGTGGTGTTGTCTGTCCGGATGAGCACCAGGGAATGTTTTATTCTTGGCAGGAAAGTTTGAAGAGCCAGGAAGACCGCCCGCAGTTCGAGCAGATTGATACGTAGTTTCTTCTCCATAGGAGACCACTACCCGCTTATCTGTAGCTCTTGCAGAAAAGCTCCCCAGCCTTCCAAGGAGGCGCCTGTTGTGACAACATGAGGAGCAGCCGGAAGCAGGAATGCCAAGCCTTGAGACAGGTTTTGAGATGACATCCACCATTGTAGGGCTCCGACCAGCTGAGGATTCACTTTTATGTGGTCGTCGAATGACCCAGTGCATTGGACCCACTGCTTTGAGAGCGACTCCTGCAGATTCCTCATTCGTAGTCGACAGTGAGGAATCAGGAGGATACACGCTGACATCATCCCCAGGAGGGATTTGAAGAGACGGACTGTCAAGACTATCTTCGAGGCTACTATAGCAGCTAGTGCAAGGGCCTTGTTCATCCTCTCTCTGGATGGGAAAGCTTTTGCTGACCGTGTGTCCAGGGTTGCACCTAGGAAACTGATGCACTGAGAAGGTTGTAGGACAGATTTTTCCTGATTGAGGGTGAGACCCTAGCAATCGAAAAGCTTTAAACAGGCGTTGGAAGACCTGGACGCGTCTTCTAAGGACGGAGCCCTGACCAGCCAATCATTCAGATACGGAAAGACTTGGTGATGGCACTGTCTGAGATATGCCGCCAGCGGGGTACGACATTTTGTGAATATGCGCGGTGCAGACTTGAGCCCAAAGGGCAGAACGCGAAACTGCAAGTGTCTGCCCGCTACTGCAAATCACAAGTACCTTTTTGTGATTCCTGTAAATTGGGATATGGAGGTAAGCGTCCTGTATGTCTAGGGACGCCCCAAAATCCTGCTGTTACAGTAGTTGCAAGATCTCCTGGATCGTTACCATACGAAACGACTGCTTCTCAGGAATTTGTTGAGGGCCATAAGGTCCAAGATTGGTATCCACTGCTTGTCTTTTTTTTTTTTTTTTTTTTCTGGATCAAAAGAAGCAGGAATAAAACCCTTTTCTCTTCTGAGATGGAGGTACTCTCTATATTGCTCCTTTCTGCAGCATAATCGAGATCTCTCCTAGAAGCAGCCGTAGATGTTTGTTAGTTCCGCTGTCCTTTACCTTGAAATGACGACCTCCCAAAAGAGGATTGCTTGTTTTGCTGTTGTTGGCGCTGTTGGTATTGCGGTCTACTGTGGCCCGAAGGGCAGGAAGACTTGTATAAATAATTTCCTCTGTAGGAAGACTGTCCTCTTCCTCTATTTCTTACTAAAGGACTGGTTCTTCTACTGAAGAGTGCCCAAAGCTCTCGCAGTGTCTGCTTCGTCAATTGTTTGTGCCAAATAGTAACTGGCTAACATATGGCATGTCCAAAAGCTTTGTTTGCACCTCAGGACGGAAAGAGGTTTCCTTTAGCCATCCTTGGAGCCGCAAGACTGCTGCTCCAGCCAACTGGCGGAACCCTGTCATAGCGATATCCATCGCGCAGTCTATAGTTTCTGACGCCGATGCTTCATCATCTAGCAGAATCCTCTTTACTTCCTCTTTGGATGAATCTGGCAATTCCGACAGGTATGGGGCTATGTGTGCCCACAATTGCCTATTATAGCGTCCCAAGAGCGCTAGGGCGTTCGCGGCCTTTACCGTCATTGCCGATATTGAGGAAAACCTGTTCCCAATGTTGTCCACTCTTCTTACCTCCTTATCAGGAGGAAGCGACAAAGGGGCCGAAGGATTCCTGGAGGTCTTCTGGGTCGCCTGTGTCACCACGGAGTCCGGCTTAGGATGTCCTGTTAAAAACGCCGTGCTGTATCTGGCACCCTATACTTCTTATCCAACTGAGGGATCACTGGTGATACAGAGGAGGGGTTCTGCATGACCTTTACCCCTTCTGACTATAGGTAATCGATAATCTGTATTGACCTAACTGCCTTCTTGAGAGGTTCTGTGAAGTCATACAAGAAGCTGACCTTTTCTTGAGAGACCATTGAGATCTTAAAACGTTGAGCAGCCCTCTCTATTATAAGAGATTCCAGAATTGTCAGAATTTCCCTCGTCGACGAGTCCGTCTACGAGATTGGCGTCATAGACTATGCCGTCGTAGACGAGCAGTGATAGACGAGGCCGTCGCAGGCGATGTCATAGACGATCCGTCGTAGATGAGGCCGTCGACGACGAGCCATCGTAGAGGAGTAATCGTAGATGAGGCCATCGTAGACGAGGCCATGGTAGACGAGGCCATCGAAGACGAGGCCATTGTAGACTAGGCCATCGTCGACGCCGTAGACTGGCCGTCGTAGACGAGCAGTCATAGACAAAGCCGTCGATGACGATGCCGTCGTAGATGAGCCATCGAAGATGAGCCCTCGTAGACGAGGCCATTGTAGACGAGGCCATCGTCGACGCAATAGACAGGCCGTCGTAGCAGAGCAGGCCGTCGTAGCAGAGCAGTCATAGACGAGGCCGTCGTCGACGAGCCATCGTAGACAAGCCATCGTAGATGAGGCCATCGTAGATGAGGCCATCATAGACGAGCAGTCATAGACGAGGCCATCGCCGACGCCGTAAACAGGCCGTCATAGACGAGCAGTCATAGACGAGGCCGTGGTCGTCGTCGAGCAGTCGTAGATGAGCCGTCGTAGACAAGCCATTGTAGATGAGCCATTGTAGATGAGCCATCGTAGACGAGTCCATCGTAGACGAGTCCATCGTAGACGAGGCCATCGTAGATGAGGCCGTTGTCGACGCCGTAAACAGGCCCTCGTAGATGAGCAGTCATAGACGAGGCCGCCATCGTCGACAAGCCATCGTAGACGAGCCATCATAGACGAGCCGTCGTAGACGAGCCATCGTCGACGAGCCATCATAGACGAGCCGTCGTAGACGGGCCATCGTCGACGAGCCATCGTCGACGAGCCGTCTTCGACGAGCCATCGTAGACGAGCCATCATAGACGAGCCGTCGTCGACGAGCCAACGTTGACGAGCCGTCGTCGACGAGCCGTCGTAGACGAGGCCATCGTAGACGAGGCCATCGTAGATGAGGCCATTGTAGACGAGGCCATCGTAGACAAAGGGGCTGTAATATGTTGGCTTCTTAGTCTTTACCTCAGGAGGTATAGAAGACGCCTTCCTGAAGGGTCCTATGACCAGAGGAGGTGATTTTGACGGCTCATTTTTCCATGATTTTTCTCCAAAAGCAAGTCCTTTACTCTCCTTTTCCACAGAGTGAGGAGATTTGTAAGAACTGCGCCCAAAAGACCCATGAGTGGTCTTTTTGAGGGCCCTCTCAGGATGTTCCCCTGAGGAATGAGTCTGAGGAGAATCTCTTCTCTTTTGAGGTCTCCTAGACGTTGAGGATAACGCCTCATCACGGTCACTGGAGAAAATAAAAAAACCTCCTTTCTGGTCTTAGTGTTTGACCCCATATTAAAAATCACCCTTCACGACCTCTCAAAAACGTACTTGAGAAAGTGCGACATACCTTGCAGTCTTTGGCCTGCGGTACAGAAAGTAAAGGCGGTCCGTGTGAGGGTCAGAGCAGAGCAACCTCACAGGCTCTTAAAAAAAATCTTTTCTTCTCCTTACCAGACATTCTTTTAGGAATGTATTTGAAGATAATCCATAGTGGAAAAGAATCCTTGTCAACAAAGTCATTTAATGAAGTGAAAAAACACAGAATCTGAGCAGAGCTCAGAGGAGACTTCCTTAGCACAACGTGCGGTAGAAAATCTGAGGGTCTGAGGCTCCTGCCAGGAAGGTTCTAGAGGGAGGTGATGGCTGATTGGCTCTTCTCTAGAGTTTGGTCCTTTTTACAAAAGGACATGGATATGTTACTAAGGTGAGGCCTTTAGGCCTACTATTCTCTATGTATGTCTATAAGACATTACTTTTCTATGTACCAGAGACTCCCATCTCGACGACGGGGAATGATTCAGGCATGTGAATCTATGAAAGACACCCATAATACTGGCTAAACAGTGCTAGCAATCACTGCTTAGGAGCAGAAGGTTCCACAAGATGTGAATATATAAGTGTGTGAGAGGAAGGATACAAAATAAGTAGATAAACTGCAGCCTGTTCGAAGAGAACAGTGGAAGGCCCAAATAAAGTTCCTATAGTCCATGTAGAAGAAGAGAGGAGATCGAATGAGGAAATCTGGGGGGGCAGGTAGTCGGGTGTTGAAAAATACCCCCTTCTCTTTACGCCTTGCAGAAAAGATGACTTATCTCAAGGTGAGGGAAAGAGAACAGGTTTTTGCAGCACACCAACAATACAGCCAAATCACCGCCACACACTGCCACTTCAAATGGACTGTAATTTGGGAGAGCACGCCACTAATGGGAAGAATGTGATGGGCTCAGTCGGCTGTGTTGTTGTAGTTGCCACCGTTTAACAATCAGAGGTAACTTCCTTCTTCTCTGGATCCATCCTTGTCCTCACACACATCAGCTGTTCATGCTACGGCTCACTTCAGGCACTGCCTTTCCACCTCCTGTCACAAAGGGAAAGACCATAGTAATGTCCCCGGTGATGCCGGAAAATCTTTTTCAATTTTGATGCAGGTCTGTTTTCCCCTTCACAGTACATCTACTTCAGCAGAGTGAAGCCCAGGAGAGTGGAAAGCTGGGGTCTGAACCAAAAGTCCCCAGATCCTGTGGACATTGGGACACAGTCAATCAGCCCCCTGGAGATGACTGACTAAAGGATGACCTTAAACTTGCAGAGGTCTTGATAGCTGCATAAAGAACTAAGATCACTTTGGGTTGTGTGGATGAATTATCTATGGCACAAGGTACAATGGAGGGTTTACAT
Organism: Lissotriton helveticus; assembly: GCF_964261635.1. NCBI lineage: Eukaryota > Metazoa > Chordata > Amphibia > Caudata > Salamandridae > Lissotriton > Lissotriton helveticus. Next base: position 2,043,818,704 of record NC_136067.1, read on the forward strand.
GTACTCTTAAACTAGCTTCCGAGTGCTCATATAGTGCAGTACGTATCAAATGTGGAAATCATTTCAACAACGTGACCTCAAAGGAATGTCCAGGGGTTAGGGATTCACTCAGGAATATTAGACGTAAAAGGAGATGTTGCAAAATATCTTAAGAGTTATGGGAATGAAACGAGCAAGCAGGAATGGTAAACAGAAGGCTAGTAGAATAAGATGATTTAGGCTGGGATAACGTTGGCTTCAGGGACATAATTTGTTGTGGATGATATGATGAAATAGTAATAAACAGTGAGGGGGCAAGGTTTTCAGTGAAAGTGGAGGTGAATCTTCAGGGGGCTTGATCTGTTCAATGGCAAATATTGTATGAAGCGCTTAAAACTGAGGACATTTTGTAGAGTAAGTATAGAGTTGTCTAACAGACATACTTTACATAAGGTATATGTTTAATTGAGAGATAACCCTCTTAGTTGACTTTAAGACCAGCAGCTTCAAATGTGGCTTAGTGAGAACGCGTTTTCATAGATGCAGACAAATTAAGTGATGGAAAAGGTTGTAAGATTTGACAAATTGCATGCCAATATTTTTAAACTGTCACCTGGATGTCTAAGAAGCCAGTTACAGCTTAGCTGAAAAAGTGGATGGTTTATGTTGCCCACAACTAAACAAGCATTCCCATCTCTTTGAGAAGAAATGTTCCTGAAGAGCTCAGGAGACTGAACAAGGGGTATGGATTAAGCCTGTGAAGAGAAATTAATGATTCGTTTTCACTGTAATTGCAAGAACAGCAGGAGGAGATAAAAGATTATGGACAGATCCACCGCTTAGTTTCTGTTTTCTTTCCTTTGCCTAAATATATGCTTAAAATGGTGCACACCTGTGTGACACCAGGGTCTTTACTAAACTGGATCTGGAAAAATGACTGACTTTCTGCCAACAGTGTTAAGAGGCAAAACAATTAATTACTTTGTGATTAATAAGTTCACCTTTGCTTTTGTGTGGACCAGAAAGAAATGTAAGTGCTCTATCTGGGGAAGACGATTTTGTTGTCAAGACCAATCATAATCCTTGTTCAGAGATGTTGATGAAGAAAGGCTTTGGTGGTATCTCCAGTACAATCTGCAAATGAGTTACATGGGTTATATGCGTACAAAAATATCGTACTTTGAGTTTTGAGAATATACTGGGAGTTAAAAGAACAGTGTCTGAGTTTCTCAAGATGTCATTCTAACGAAGGATAGGTTGTAAAGGAGAAAAGGATGGTATATACAAGATCACAAAAGGAATTAATGTTGCAGTGTAAGAGGAGGGAGATGTTCTCGAGAGAGAGATCCTGTATTTAAGAGGGTGTGTGATCATTTGAGAGGGAATTGACAAAGTTGATTCAAGAAAACTGCTTAATTCGCACTCTAGTTTGGGCAAGGTTCCAGTTGAACTTCTCAAGTGTAGGAAAAGGTGAGTAAGTGGAAAGGATGAGAAGAAATCTTGTAAAGAATACACGTCAGGGGGGAAGCATAAACTTTAGTTCGAGTGTTATGGCATAGAGGAAAGATGCCTGTGTATAAGGGTGGTCAAAGGGAAGATGGGGATGCTAAGAAACGTATATACAATAGTTCAATAGATGTGTAGTAATAAGACACATACGGCCAAGTGTCAGAAGGCCAGAAACGGACATGCATGACACAAAGGCATAACCTTTTGTTTTCCATTTAATTCCCTGGGTCTAGGCAACATAGTTGCTGTGGCTCACTTACTTTCCTGGTACATTGAAATAGTGTGAATTTTGACTTGGCACTAGTGCCCCTGGCTGGTACATAAAAGTCCTGTGAGTTCATGGTCATAATGCTGTGTGGGTCAGAGTCAAACAGCATTATGAAGGCCATGTTTGAGTTTCTTGACTTGCTACCTCACGTAAGAATCAGCCTAACTTCTCAAGTAGCTTTGACAATAAGTTTCTTCGCTGCTACTGTGTCTTTTCAACACCTTAGGAAAGGCATTGCTCCAAACCCCAATGCAACCCAATTTGGAATAAATGCATCAATGGGAATAGGGAAGTACATCAGACAGCGGTTTCATGCAATGTTTAATCCCAGTGTGGCGATGATGGAGTAATCTCTGCGACACTGGACCCTACCTAAAGAATAAGGTATTGTGAAAAGTGTGTCAAATTAGTTTTTAGGGCAACAAATCTCTTGAGGTCCTAATGAATGTGTCTGACTGGTACATATGGGCTGAAACATGTTGACCAGGGTGGCTGAGGTATGATTGCCCCTCATCACCAGTTCTTTACGGTTTGTGGAGGGGGAACAGCCATCACAACGCAACTTTTACTACACGTTGCTATTACATCGCATGTGCTTTTACAACGCATGCGATGTAATGGCTATTCACGTCGTTGTGAAGAAACTGAGGCTGTTTCCACACGACGTGCACCGCCGTGAAGAAGGAAGCAGGAACCGGGAGCAGAGACGTCGAAGCTGTAACCCACGAGCAAAGAGGTAAGGCTGACTTTAGGGTTAAGGGTAGCGTAGGGGTGGGAGTAGTGTGGGTAGTGGTTTAGAGTAGTGTTGTAGTGTCATCGTGTTTTAGGGTTTAGGGTAGTGTAGGGGTGGGAGTAGTGTAGTGTTGTAGTGTAGGGTTGGGCATAGTGTGGGTAGTGTTGTAATGTCGTAGTGTTTTAGGGTAGTGTAGGGGTGGGAGTAGTGTAGTGTTGTAGTGTTTGTATAGCGTAGTGTTTTAGGATTTAGGGTAGTGTAGTGTTTTAGGGTAGTGTTTTAGTGTAGTGTTTTAGGGTAGTGTTGTAGTGTTTGTGTAGTTTAGTGTTTTAGGGTTTAGCGTAGTGTAGTAGTGGGAGTAGTGTGAGTAGTGGTTTAGGGTAGTGTAGTAGTGTTTGTGTAGTGTAGTGGTTTAGGGTAGTGTTGTAGTGTGTGTATAGTGTAGTATTTTAAGGTAGTGTAGTAGTGTAGTGTCTTAGGGTTTAGGGAGGTGTTGTAGTGTTAGTGTAGTGTTTTAGGGTATAGGGTAGTGTTGTAGTGTTTGTGTAGTGTAGTGCATTAGGGTTTAGGGTAGTGTAGTATTTGTGTAGTGTAGTGTTTTAGGGTAGTGTTGTACTGTTGAGTAGTGTTTTAGTCCTGATTAGAAAAACAGCTGGGATGATTTAATTAAGAGTGTTGAAGCTAAGCCAGGATAAACTAGTAGGCAGCCGTTGTAAACTCACTGTGCTGCTGAATGTGTTTCAGGGAGAATGTCATAAGCTGAATATTGCCCCTCCCCATTCTGCGCCACACAAGACCCATGATATAGGTGATGGATAACAGTAGCGGCTGGTGACATTCAAAAGTGTTGAGGTGTAAAACAATAGCTGTACTGCAATGTTGCGAGCGAGTGTAGCAAGCGAGCCCGAACCATCTATGGGGTGTTCGCAGGGGCTCTCCCCTGAGAAAATCTTGAAATAAGAGGGGGCAAATGGTGCATTTTCAAGCCAATTTGAGATAGCAGGAAGGTTAATAAAGTAATTCTGAATCTGTTCTAACAAAGACAGTGAATGGCTCGGCTCTGGTCGAGCTCTTCCTTTTATTTGTTAACTTGCCCACATATAGTGCCATACATTCCCAGTACCCTCACTATCTTTTGTCTCCATCTATTCACCTTTCATGCCCTCCGTTCATCCATCTTTCTCTCCATCACCCATCCATCTTTTCATCTCTCCGTTTCTCCCGTCCTTCCTTCCTTCTATCTCTCCTTTTCTCCCTTCCTTCTTTCCACTGCAAGAGATTGTATTTATGAGCTCCTGGGAGTCCAGACTGAAAGGAGCTTCAAACAAGGTAAATATTTCCTGTTACACAGGATTGTCCGGTGACCTCCACCCCGGCTCAAGCTGCTGTGGTGGGGGGTTTGTGGCGCTCCTCTGCAAAGAAGCCACACACTTGCCACGGAAAGTGTCCACCCAACGCACCACAACATAATACACTTTCCGGCACCAAAACAGTTCACAGTAAAAAACATTTACTTTTTATGGACGTTTCCTCTTCCCAGGCGACTTCCTCAACATGCATTAGGATATTGCAACACACACGGGTTGTCACAGCAAAAAGAGTGACACTCCTCAAGAGGAAATAGACAATGACACAGCCAAGTAGTCAGCACGGTAGGCTCAACCTAAGCAAGCCGGGAAGGGCGCACACCTGAGAGTGTATTTACGATACACTGTGTCACACTCCAGTCCGACGGCGCGCACATTGCAAATTCACCAGTACATACACATCTTAATGATACACTCCAACACGCACAACTGGGACAGACACAGTACGCTTTCAGCACACAAGAGTGTGGAGCACGTAACGTGCTACACTATTGCAAGTTGTGCTGCACCATTGCAAGCTGTGCTACACAGACGCACGTGTGTCTTCAGCGAAGAGGAGCCAGCATGTGGGTAAATACAATAACGCACATACATTCAGGTATTGGAACGGAGACATCCAGGCTTGTTTCGATACACACGCGCCCCAGCACGCGCCAAACATATGTTTATATGTACAAATTACAAATCACCATTCCATTTTGAGAGTAATCTACACCCGATAATAGTGTAAGCTTCTGACATTACTGTCCAATCTTGACAATAATTGTAGAACTGAGTGTGACCCGCACACAGTAACCTGTAAATACCAATGAAAGTATGTGTGAATAGCTATGTACGTACGATGAACAAACTGAAAAGCTGCCATGAACACTTTACTGGTGTCTGCAATTACCAGTCGCGGCTCGCAATATTCGCGGGGGGTCAGGTGGGGGCCAAGGGAGTTTAAAATTAAAATTAAATAAAAAGAAAACTTAACTGACTGGGTCCTCTGCTCCTGGGGAGGGGTCCAGCGTTGGCGCTCTTCAAATTCAGAACAGGAACAGCCGCGTCACTGGCAACCCCTCTCAGCCAATACTGACACTGCTCCAGCAGCGCCAGGATTGGCTTAGCATGGTAACTCGCTGCCCTGCAGCCCATTAGGAGACCAATGGTTGCGGCATTGATCAACCCTCGCTATCCTAATGCGCAGCCGCCAGCCAGAGCAAACACTAGTGCGCATGACTGGGCTGGTCGGAAAAATTCTCCGACCTAAACCGAACATGCGTACGTGTGCTGCTGCCTGCTGTGCGCTTTGCGCCACCCCCTGGTTTGACAATGCATGTCAGTCAGCATGACGCCGGACCGCCCCCCCCCTTCAGACTCTGAAGAGGGTGGGCGGTCCGGTGTCATGCTGAATGACATGCATTGGCAGTTCATACAGAGCAGCCGAGGGAGCTGCGGGCGCGGCTTGTGGGTGAAAGCCCCAGCGCCCTAATGGACGCACTGCCACTGATGGATAGTTTAAAGTGGTCGGATTCTGTGGTCTGCTCGTAGCCCTACTCGGTGTTTAGCTCCTGAGTTTCCTTACTGTTGAATTCTAATGCATGTATTATTGTGCTCAATATGTGTTACTCTGAAGAGAAGGACACCTAAGTCACACCACGCCACTGACCGGTCTTGGAGACCGCAACGACAACGCTCACCTGTGGGTCTCTGCTGCCTTTGTTCCCCGCTCTCCCACCACCTTCAGTGCGGGACGCAGGACCTGAAGGACTCGAAGTCCCAGCACTCCCTCTGCGGCGCTTCCAACGGTCATCAGCAGCAAGCGCCAGGAGGCACTTAATAAGTGGAGTGGGGCTTCCGCCCATGCGGAACGCCGGCGCGTGCCGGGACAAGCCCACGCAAAGGGCGGGCCCATCTGTGCCTGTCTGGGCCTGTACGCGACTGGGCTGGGCCACCCCCCTTTCATGTGAACAGTGAGTACCATCTTAAAGACTACCTTCTTTGCGGGACACTTCAAGAATACGGGGGTTTGTGACTATATTACAACATTGTATGTGCTCGTAGTTGGGCTTTAACTATAGGGGTTTATGCCTCGTTTGATTCTAAATCACAATCCAACTGCTGCCCTCTTTCAGTCTTGTAGTGTGTAGGAAAGGAAATAGTTATGGGGAAGTCTACCCCTCCCCGTGCGTGGCCAAACACCAGACAGAAATCTTCCAGCCAAACCCCTCTTTCACAGCCGACTGCTATTGACAGGATGTTGAGACAGCTGTCCAGCGAAATCAAATGTAAAGAGAGGCGTTTGTCTCTTACTCCAAGAATCCCCAGTATGTCCCCAACGGTGGAGCTAAATTCCCCTGAAGTATCTGTACAACAAGTACCTCCCACGCCCCCAGATCTACCCTTGGCACCAGCAAAGGAACCTATAGAGAGAGCTAATAGGGGGGACAAGGGAGGGAAAGGAAAAAGGAAAGGAGCCTCACAGAAGAAAAGTACAGTCGCAGATTTTCACCAGGTGCCACAACTAGCGCTAAATCCCGCAAAGAACACCACAATACCCAAGATAAATTTGATAAATCCCCCCCTCCCATTTATTGATTTACCCCCAGAATCAACACCTTTCGTGGTTATTTTAGCTGCAGTTCCACCTCTAGACCGAGGCCGGGGTGAAACATTTTTGGAACTAAAAAACAAAACAACTCATTGGTTAAATAAATACAGACCACTCCCTCCTTTGGTACACACTGAAATTGTATTTACTCGTCGGGTTAGCTGGCTTGGGCAGAGACAAAAAAAACATTCAGGGGGACTGTGTGCTGATAAACTTCAGAGACAAAAGGGTGGTCGAACATATTCTTAAATGGGGATACTCAACAGCGACTGGAATCATTCAAGTACTTCCCTTAGGTTATTTTTATCCCCCTGGACCGAATGGATAGTGTATATAAAAAATGCGTACAACATGCCCAGAACACTGCCCCACAATATGTAGTTCAAGAACGGGGAATCCAGAAGTATTATAATATCCCTGTAAATAATCGCTATAGCACTTCAGACCTGGTCGTTTGACTAGCTCTTAGGCATGAATACATGAGCCTGGCCCAAAATATTGACAGTGATCTCCGTTGCACTGTAGATCAAAATCTTGACAACCAATCTCTAGCATCCTAAATAAAAATTATTCCTCATGCTGGAGACCAGTTTACACATAACTCTTCACAAAGTAGTATCGCAGGGTCCATACAGGACCATGTAGGGCTCAGAGAACAGCCCTCGCTTATTCAACCAAAGGTACAGAAGGGTGGGCCCATAGAAATGAACAACACTGGCCACCACATAAATATCCAGCAGAGTGTAACTCCAACATATAGTATCAAGATCTTATCCTGGAACGTAGCAGGTCTAAGTGCAAAACTGGACCTTCCAGACTGGGGCGCCTATATAGACGCCCACGAGATATGCTTGTTCCAGGAAACCTGGTCAAGGGATCCTCCCCATAAAGTGGGGTATGTACCATACTCAATCCCTGCTGTAAAAGGACTCAGGGGGAGACCTTCGGGTGGCCTATGCATATGGGTTGGTATACACTTGGGTTTTACAATTAAAGTGCTAGACACTTTATCCCCAGATATCCAGTGCATCCTCCTGACCTGCCCAAATAATATGAAATTTGTTCTTATTAACATTTATTCAAGCCCAGTGAAGCAGGGGCTGACTTCGCAGGCTATAGACTCCTTGGCAACATTTATATACTCACTGCCGGAGACTGTGCACACAATAATAGGGGGGATTTTAACTGCCATTTCGGACCTTTAAATGGCCTAAACACCTCGATTACGAGTGAGGAGGATTCTGCATGGTCAATTCCAGATTGTAATTCATATCCAGCTAGAGGATGGTCCCCACTAGTTCTACAAATGTTCTCTCTCACCCTTACATATCAGCTTAGGGCATGTAACGGCCGTTTTCCATCAGACAGCCTGGGCATCCCGACCATTAATAAGCCGGGTCAAACATCCATCATATATTACATATTGGTGGATGTGGAGCTATGGCACAGGGTGTTGGATTTTGTAGTAAATCCTCGCTGTGAAAGTGATCATAATTCACTGGTTTTAGAAATTAATCTGCCAAAACTGGAGAATGACCAAATCCTACCTACCATAGTTAATACAAATCTGCTAGCTACAGGAGGAGGGAGAAGAGTTCGATGAAAATCGTTTAGTTTGCTCAATCAAATGATAAAAAGGCCACCCTTTATGAACATATTATTCCACATTTAGAGCTCGCTGCCCAAAGTCATATAAGTGATTCTAGTTCTGGTGGCTTCCAGGAATTAGCTAAAAACCATCATGAAATGTTTGGTAAAATCGCCATGTTCTTCTATATCACCAATCCCAAAAACATTTCGCATGCTAACAATAATGATTCCTGGTATAATAAAAGATGCAGGGAAGCTAAAAGCGCCCTGCTGACAGCCATTAAAGATAAGGATATTGTTCGCTCTAAGAAACCATGGAAAAATACAAAAAAATCATAGAAGAGGCTAAGTCTACATGGGAACTGGAAAAATGGGAGTCAATTAACACGGCCCTTGAGAATCGAGACAGGAGGGGCTTTTGGAATCTTGTGAGAGCTTGGAAGTCCAAAGGTAAACTGGCAATAGAACCTAATATAGGGGAGGCAGCCTGGAGATTGCACTTCCAAACACTTTCGCCTAGATGCATCATTCAGAATTGCATTCGCAAACGGTGCAAATCGCATAATTCGGCCTTTTGCGAATGCAATGCATGGTTTTGGGATGCATCAAGTTTTAATTGTTTTTCGCATTTTTAGGAATCGCTAAAGTCTTTGCGATTTCTTTAAAAAATCGCTAAAGTTGCGAATCACATTTTTTTGCGAGAAAATGCTATGCATGAAATTTCGCAATTTGTGATTTTTTAAGAAATCGCAAATTGGAATTCTTAAAATTAGAAGAAGTCAAACCTGGTGCTAATTTTACACACTTTTTTCACTACAGCTGTTAATCATAAGTACTGCATATAAGGACCTTATAGACCATGAATTTGCTTTTCAGAATGGCAGCACTTTTCTTTTTGGCTCGCAGGCAGAGGTTGAGAGTAGCTGCAGGATGGAGGAGAAGGCTCATACAAGAGAGAATCTTCAGAGTGCGCATAACCTTACTAGGGCAGACTGAATCAGAGATGTTTGCTAAGTATAGGCTCAATGCTAATTTAATTTTAGATTTAATTCAAGAATTGGACCCAATTTTGCAGAGGCAAACACGCAGGACACAAGCTATACCAACCCATGTGCAGGTATTGTGTTCACTACACCTCCTTGCTTCTGGGTCATTTCAGGGTGTAATAGCTATTGCTGGTGGTGTCTCCCAGAGTTCACTTTCCAGATTTTTTAATGCCTTCCTAAATGCCATGTTACAAAGAATAAGGTATCATATAAAATTTCCAAACACACAACAGGATTTGATGAAAACCAAATTAGATTTCTATAACATGGCTCAATTTCCACATGTCATTGGCTGTGTAGATGGCACACATGTTCCCATTTGTCCACCCTCTGAAAATTAGTATATTTTTCGCAACAGGAAATGCTTCCATTCCCTTAACATTCAAGCCATTTGTAATTCAAAAACTATTATCACAGACATAGTTGCTAGTTACCCTGGAAGTGGCCAGGACTCCTAAATTTTTAGACACAGTGCTATTCATGCTAGACTGCTTGCAGGTCAATTTGGAGATGGATACTTGCTGGGTAAATATGCTTTTGAAAATTGTAATACACTTTTTCTTCATCTGGACACACTTCTTCCTTGCAAGTGTAAATGTTTGATTCTTCTTTTTATAGGTGATAGTGCCTATGCAGCGAGGTCTTACATTTTAACTCCATACCTAAATCCAACTTCCAGGAAAGAGCAGCATTACAACCAGGCTCACATAACAACCAGGAATGTGATAGAGAGGACCTTTGGTGTGATGAAATCACGCTTTCGCATACTACATAAGACAGGTGGAGCATTGCAATATCAGCCAGACATTTGTTGCAAAATAGTAGCAGCATGTGCAATGCTGCACAACTTAGCAACTGAGAGAGGCATAGAACTTGATGAAGAAGATGTTTTACCTCAAAATGACAATCAGCCTCCACAACCACAAGCAAGAGCACATGGACCAGAGGCAGCAGAGGGGAGAAGGAGAAGGGCAGAGATCATACAACATTACTTCTGAATGAGGTAGGATGGACACACTGATTTATTTTGTTTTAAAAAAAATGAAAATTTTATTTCAAAGTCAAAATAAATGCTTTCACTTAATGGACTTTAAATGTATCACCAACATTTTACTTTTGTTTAAGTCAGAAATTATAAAATGAAAATCATGAAACCATAAACCACTTGGACATATCAATATCAAGCAAGAGGCATCACAGACATAATGTCATTTCTTACGTCCACGCACTCCTAATGCCTTCCCTGCATTTTTCCCACTGTGCATGGCCATGTTACTTGCATCATTCTGCTTTCTATTGCTACGGCGTGTGCCAGTTAAGCAATGCTCAAGTGTGCCACTCACAGCACTGCCGGCTCCACTCTCCCCCATTGGTAGTTGTTTTTCTGGTGATCCATTGCTATATGATTTTTCCAAAGGGTCATGGATAGTCCCCAATCCCTTGTGAATGTATTCAAAAGTTTTCATCAAAAGTACCTGGGTGAAAAGGGTCTGTTTGCAGAGCCTAGTTGTACAATTTGAAAGGCGAGACATTTGCCTGTTATGAGCCTGCATGTTGTTCATTAGTCGCAGCTGCCTTTTTCACTTATAATTTGCTGGTTTTGCATCAATGTGACCATGCTCTCTAAAGAAGTGGCAATGCGGTCAAGCTTCACTGAAGATGTTTCATGGCCTGTCTTTATTACATTTATCATTTTAATCATACTGTTGGATAAAGAACCCATTTGTTTGCTGATATGTCCAAGTTTACCTTTGATTATTCTAATGTCTTTGCCTTGCAGGCGCTGTACCTTGAGGATTTTGTCTTCAACAAGACTGCCAGTGATGGGACCCTCTCCAAATCGACCACTATCTGTTACATGACCTGGGCGTAAAGAAAACTGCTAAAGTCTCCTTCGCCTACTCAGCCTTCTGTTTGTGACTGTTGGAGTAGTTTGAGGTTGCCTTTCAGCAACATTATCATTGTGCTCAGCTTCAGAATCAGTTTGCAGCAGTTGTCGCACTCTCTGTCTTTCACCTGTTTGAGAATGGAATGCTGATGTGGTAGGGGCATTTCCCTCATCTGTTTCTTGACCTTCTTGGGTGCTGAAATCCCTCAAATCACGCTCAATTAATTCCTGAAGTGCTTCTATGGTTAAAAAAATGCAAACATGATGTTATTTAGAGTTTGCACTTTCAAAAAAGTAATTAATAACATTTGAGAATCTATACAATAACATGATCCCAGTCTACTTCTTTATTTTCTTCTTTGTAAAAATTTTACATTTAAAATTCTTGTTTGTGTAAATGAAGGACTGATAAAAACTACAACTCCCATGATGCACTGCTTTCAATTTCCAAACAGTAAATAACTTATTTTGGAAAAATGAAGAAAATATATCCTACACTACTGAAATACAATTCTGCAAGTACAACTACTTTCACAAGACTCTTGCCATTTCTAGGCTCCATTCAGAAAACCAAAACCATTAACAATTCACTTTCCTTCAGAAGGGGTTGGAATTTCTGAAGTATCAATGTCTATCACTCCAACTACAGCCTCAGTCAACAGTGTGCCTTCCACCATGTCTTCCAGGGGGGTGTTGGGTCTTTCCCTGGGTGTTCCACCTCCAGTTTTTTTGCTGCTTTAATCCTATTTGCTAACTTCTCTTTTGCACGACTGCGCAGGTCATACCATATTTTTTGTAAATTATTTATGTCACGCTGTGCTACACCTACTGTGTTTACCTTTGCTTGTATGGCAATCCATAGATTTCTTTTAACAGCTTCAGGAACCTTCAGAGACTGCTTCCCAAAAAGCTGTTCCTGTCTCGCAGTCACCTCCTCAATAAGAATTTCCAACTCTTGATCAGAAAATTTAATTTTCCTTTTCCTGGCTGTCCCCTCTTCAACAGGATTTTCATTTGCCATTTTTCCACAGATTTGTCAGGCACAGACTGCAGCAGCAACCTCCAGGGAAAGCTCACAAAGCAAACTGCCAAACATCACCTTCAAAAAAGGGAGCAGCTGTGGCTAATTGCTGTACTGGCTTTCAGGCAGTTGATTTAATGAGATTCATCATGTGTGTGATTTCGCATTTTGCGAATTCGCAATTAAGAATTTGTAATTTTCTTGCGATTCGGTAAATTATGCGATTTTTACCGAATCGCAAAAAAATGGCGAAAAAAATGATGCATTGACATTTGCGATTCCTTATTTGCGTTTCCTTATTTTTTGCAAATAAGGAATCGCAAAAAAAAACGTTGATGCATCAACCCATTTATTCCAAGTCGAAGGAAGGAGAGTCACCCGACAGGTGTCCCATAGAGCATAATTTGTCTTCGGCAATTAATGCTCCCCCTTGCTCTGCAAAAGAAGGTATTGCTGCTTTGGACAAAATGCTTCCTGGTAAAGCACCTGGCCTGGATAAAATACAAGGTGACCTATTTAAGAATGAAGGCTCTGTGTGGGTCTCTTACTTAAGTAAGCTATTTAATGCTATTATCCAAGGTATGGAACTCCCTCCAAATTGGGATGGAGAGAAAATTATCCCTATTTACAAGAAAGGCTCCCCATTGAACCTGCCAATTACCGCCCTATAAGTTTAATCGACGTGACGCAAAAGTTATTTGCCCACGTCATTTTGGGTCGCTTGCAGTCATGGACTGATGAACACAATATCCTAACCCCATTTCAAGCGGGATTTAGAAGAAAAATTTCAACAATCGAGCAGCTATTTAGACTGCAACTGATCCACTGGAAAACAGTTATCTTGGACGGTGGCAGCCTTTACCTAACCTTCGTGGATCTAAAATCCGCATTCAACATGGTGCAACGTGACCAGCTTTGGGATATCCTAGGGGGTATGGGTATTCCGACGCATCTAAGCCACTTAATGATACGGTTGCACCAGGATACGTATGCGAAAGTTAGATACGGCAAAAACAGGGATTTGACAGCTCCCTTTCCAGTGGAGAAGGGGGTGAGGTAGGGTTGCGTGCTTGCACCGACCCTGTTCTCCCTCTTTTTAAATGGTTTAATAGATACCCTGCTGGCCAAAAAGGACTTAGATACACCATGGTTGGCTAATCACAAAATAACCGCACTTATGTTTGCGGATGACACGCTGCTACTATCAAGTCGCCAATGGGCCTGCAACGGGTTATAGAGGAGTTCTGTATATTTTGTAAAATAGGAACCTGGACATATATATTCAAAAAACAAAATACATGGTTTTCAATGCAAAAAACACAAACTGCCCACAGCCACAAATTAATAGAAAATCTTTGGAAAGGGTCTCTACCTTTGATTACTGGGGGCTTACCCTTAATGATTCAAATTTGAGACTCACACAGGCCACTGGGGGCATTCTCAAAGTATACAAAAGTTGCTCCCAAAAACCTGTAGGTCCGCCAGTTGAAATTTAAAAAACCCTAGGCTAGAGGAGCTTCCCTCTATGGTGTCGAACTCTGGGGCCCTTGCTATCCAAATGTCCTAGCAACAACCGAAAACACCTTTTTGAGACATTTGTTGAATTTACTGAAGAGCACTCCCCTAACACCACTGAGGGTGGACCTAGGTATTGGCCCGATCAACGAAGTAATTACCTCCCGTCCGCTTTTATATTGGCATCATTTGTTGAGCACGCCTTAGCTCTCAAACTATAGAGAGGGAACCTGCCCTGGCTATCTTACATTAGATCTAGATGCCATTTATTGGGGCTGCCAACCATGTGGTCCTCTCCTGAGGAGACCGGCTCCCTTACTTAAAAAAAACCTTGAAGCACATTATTAGAGAAAATAATTTATCACAACTCCTTCACAGTTCCACTACTAGCTCCCTAACCCACAGCTTTCTGGATATCAAATCGCAGTAAAAGCTAGAACCCGAGTTGAATAACATCCAACCACTTCTTGAAAAAAAACTATTTTTACAATTCAGACATGGGGTGCTTCCCCTTAGAGCCTTCACAAATAAATGGAAGGGAAGCAACAAGCTGGACTGCCCAGGGTGTAGGTTGACTGAAGAAAACAAGTTACTTACCTGTAACTTTGGTTCCCCAGTATTGGTAACTTTCATAGATTCCCATGCTTTTGTATCATTCCCCGTCGTCGGAATGGGAGTCTCGGTAATAACAAAATACCATAGAGTAGGTACAAAAGAGAGAGGAAAGGCCTAGGCCTCATTCCCTTTTGTAGCATATCAGCCTCTTTTTGTAAAAGAGACCAAATATTAGTCATCAGCCAATCAGAAGAGCCTCACCCCTGGAACCTTCCTGAAGGAATCTCAGAGCCTCAGATTTTCGTAGCCGTTGTGTGCTAGACACCCTACTTGCTGAAGGCTGAGCTTTCCCCGGGGAGGTGGGTGGGCGCATGGGAATCTATGAAAGTTACCAATACTGGGGAACCAAAGTTACAGGTAAGTAACTTGTTTTCTTGCCCCAGTATTGGAACTTTCATAGATTCCCATGCTTTTGGATCAGAATAGCAAGCAGTAAACCATCATAAACACATTTTGTAAATAAGCACTGTATATCATAACAAAGAAAATCACAAAATGTGTTACCACTGGAAGGTGGGATAGAAAGGAAAGCTCACCAATCACTGGAAGAGGTTCCTCAGGACAGCCTGGCCCACTGCTGCATCATCCTGCTGCAATGACTCTAAGCAGTAATGCTTAGTGAAAGTGTGCACGCTGCTCCAGGTAGCAGCCCTGCAAATGTCTTTTATAGGCACCCCCGCAAAGAGGGCCGTTGAGGATGCCACTGATCTCGTAGAGTGAGCACGTATCCTGCCCACCAGAGGTTTTCCTGCTATGTTGTGGCAATGCAGAATAGCACTTGAAATCCATCTGGAGATCCCCTGTTTAGACAGAGGGAGACCTTTGCTTGGACCACCAAAGGCGATGAACAATTGCGAAGTCTTTCTAAATTCCTTGGTACGGGCCAAGTAGAATTTAAGACATCGTTGTAAGTCCAGAGTGTGCAATGACTTTTCAGCTGGAGTGACTGGGTCTTTAGAATTACTGGTTCGTTCAAGTGAAAGTCTGTGGGAACTTTAGGAATAAATCTTGGGTTCGTTCGCAAGATGACCGTGTTCTTCTTGAACTGTAAAAACGGCTCCTGGATAGTAAGGGCTTGCAACTCTCCCACTCGCCTGGCCGATGTTAGGGCTAAAAGTAGGGCCAATTTCCATGACAAATATTTCAGGTCTGAGCGGTGAATTGGCTCAAACGGTTCCTTCATCAGTTGAGCCAGGACCAAGTTCAAATGCCAAGTTGGAGGAGGAGGTCTCACTGGTGGATAGACCCTGAACAGACCTTTGAGGAATTGCTTGACAATTCTTGAAGACCACAATGAAGGACCAGAGTCCGCTCTCCTGAATCTGGAAAGTGCCGCCAAATGGACCTTGATCGTAGAATGGGTCAGATTAGACTTTGCTAGTGAGAGTAGGTAAGGCAAGATCTGATGAGGTTTTGACGTAAAAGGATCAACCTTTTCCTTCTTACACCAAATACAGAACCTTTTCCATTTTAATCTGTATGTCTTGTTTGTTGAAGGTGCTCTTGCCTGGGAAAGGATGTCCTTGATCTCCTTGGAAAGAGGGACATTCATGAATTCTCGCTGGTCAGGAGCCATGCAGTCAGGTGCAATGATCTTGGGTCTGGATGCCACACCTGTCCTCCGGACATGGTCAGAAGCTCCGGAACCTCCTCCAGCTGCAATGGAGGGACCAGTGACAGCAGATGTAGTTCTGTGTACCAAAATTGACGCGGCCATGCTGGCGCTATGAGGATCATTTTGCATGGTTCTGTTTTCATCTTCCTGATGAGGCGCGGAATCAGGGGAATCGGTGGAAACGCATAGAGAAACCTCCCTGTCCAGGCTAACGACAGGGCATTGCCCAATGAGCCTTGATGGTGGAACCTGCTGGCGTAAGAGCAGCACTTCTTGTTGGTTGGTGTTGCAAAAAGGTCCACCTCCGGTGTGCCCCATGTCTGAAATAGTAGATCCAGAACCTGCTGTTTTAGTTCCCACTCGTGACTGACTGATGACAGTCTGCTCAGTCTGTCGGCGCCTTCGTTCAGCACTCCTGGTAAGTGCTCCGCCTTTAGCGAAATTCTCTGAAGAATTGACCATTCCCATATCTGCTGAGCTTCCCGCGACAAGAGGAGTGATCTCGTTCCTCCCTCCTTGTTCACATAATGCATGGCTGTGGTGTTGTCCGTTCTGATGAGCACCTGTGAACCCTGGAGTAGCGGAAGAAAAGCTTGAAGAGCTAGCCTGATCGCTCTCTGCTCCAACAGATTGATATGCAGTTTTCGTTCGCGCGGAGACCAATGGCCGCTGACCTGCAGGTCCTGCATCACTGCTCCCCATACCTCCAATGACGCATCCGTCGTCAGTATTTGAGGCGATGGTACGGTTGCGAAGGATAGACCTTGGCACAAATTATCTTGAAGTGACCACCAAATCACTGCCTCCTTCATCTCCCGAGTGACAACCACCTTGTCCTCGAACGATCCGTGCACTTGTTCCCATTGGAGGTCCAGTTGCTCCTGCAGGGGACGCATCCGAAGTCTGCAGTGTGGAATTAAGGGGATACATGAGGACATCACCCCTAGCAGCGATTTGTAACTGCGTACAGAAAGACACCTTTTTACCCGAAGGTTTTGTGACAACCGTTGCAGTTTCTCTATCCTCTCTTGAGTAGGAAACGCCCTCGAGAGCTTTGAATCTAACACTGCTCCTAGGAACCGTGCTCTTCTTGAGGGCATCAGCGTGGATTTTTCTCTGTCAAAGTGAGCCCCAGATTTTGGAACAGATTGGTGCAAGCCTGCACAGCGTCCTGCGCTAACCTTCTGGACGGGGCCTTCAGTAACCAATCGTTCAGATAAGGGAAGACCTGGAAGTGGCTCCTTCGCAGAAATGCCGCCACCGGTGCCAGCACCTTCGTGAAAATCCTGGGGGCAGAGCGAAGTCCGAACGGCAGAACCTTGAACTGAAAATGGCTCTTGGCTACTGTGAAGCGTAGGAACCTTCTGTGTGCTGGGTGAATCGGGACATGGAAGTATGCATCCTCCAGATCGAGCGTGGCCATGAAATCCCCCGGGCTGACCATCTTCAATATATCCTGTAGGGATACCATCCGGAAGGATAGGGAGACGAGATAGGTATTTAGCTCCCTGAGGTCTAAGATGGGGCGCCATTTCTCCAGCGTCTTTCTCACCAGGAAGAACCTGGAATAGAAACCTTGGCCCTGTTGTTTGGAGGGAACCGGCTCTATCGCCCCTTTGCGGAGCATGTGTTGTACTTCGAGCCTTAGGAGACGCAGATGTTTTGACGGAACGGCTGCCGGGGGCCTGGGTGGAGGGACTTCCATAAATTCCAAAGTATGTCCTCGCCTGATGATGTTGATCACCCAACGGTCCGATGTTATTTTGGACCAATTCTGAAGGAATGTTGACACCCTGCCTCCAACTGGAGATTTCTTGGAGGAGGGAACAGTAGGCAGAGCCAGGAGGCCGCTATTGGCGCTTGGACGTCTCCCGTCCATGGGCAGCCTGCTTGTCCTTATTGTAAGGCCTCGAATAACCCGAAGATTGGCCTTGCCTTTGTTGGTATGACTGGCGATTTTGCTGGTATCCAGAGCTGTTCGAAGAATAGCGTTGTTGCTGTTGTTGGTATGAACCCCTATAACCACCTCCTCTGCCTCTCAAACCTCTGAAGGGAGATCTGCGATACTGGAGGGTACCTAGAGACCTGGCTGTTTCTGTGACTTTTTTGATCTCTTGAAGAGTATCATCTATTAATTTCCCAAATAGGGCTTCGCCATCGAAGGGCAGATCAAGGACCTTGTTCTGAATCTCCGGTCTAAACCAAGTCGCCTTCAGCCACCCTTGGCGTCTCAACACTGCCGCTCCTGCTAACGTCCGAAAAGACGTTGTCGCGATGTCCATGGCACAGTCTATAATTTCCATGGAGACCGCCTCACCCTCCTGTAAAGTTTTCTTCGCTTCCGCCCGTGACTCCGGTGGAAGGAGTTCCAGATATGGGGCTACATCGCACCATAATTGGCGATCATATCGTCCTAATATTGCCAAAGCATTGGAGGCACGTATTAGTAGGCTAGTCATCGATGAAAACCGCTTGCCCGTGTTATCAAGTCGTCGCCCATCCTTATCAGGAGGAGCCGTTAATGGAGCCGAAGGGTTCCGCGACTTCCTCTGTGCTGCTTGTGAGATGACAGAGTCAGGTTTTGGATGGCCCGTCAACGCTGCCGGTCCATCATCTGGTGCTTTATATTTTTTATCCAGACGCGGTAGCACAGGGACCACCGTCGCAGGGTTTTTCATAGCTTTCAAACCTTCATCCCACAAATGATCCACGATTGGAATCGATCTTGTCGTTTTGCGATGTGTTTCCTTGAAGTCATATAAGAAACATTCAGTGGTTTCCGCGGGCATTGCCAGTTTAAATCTTCCTGCTGCACGTTCCATCAGTTGGTGAAAACTGCCGATGTCAGCAGGAGGCGACTCTACCAAGTCTTGATGAGGTGAAGCCTGGTCTGGGATGATGTAGTCATCATATTCATCCCGATCCTGATCCGAATCTTGGTTACCATCAGATGAGTCATCATCATCATCATTATCCCCCTCTGGCTGATCGGCTGGGTCTGATGGAGCCTGAGGTGTAGGCCGCTGAGGTTGAGGTGGCGTCCGCGCCGGAAGTACCAAAGGGACTACCGATGAGGGGTTCCTGACTGGTGTCGAAGGAGCAGACCTACGCGGTGCTGGTCTTTCCGCTTTCGACTTATAGTCCTGCAGCATCTTGTGGAGGTCATGCAGGAATGTGGTAGGTACCGAAACCATGTCCTGTGGCACATAGCCCTTAGAGTGGGCCACTTGATGATATTCTCCCTCTCCTTGGTCATATGCCCCATCCGAATCCGTTTCCTGACTCTTGATTAGTAGCTGAGACGGGCTATTGGCATAGTCAGAAACATCCTGTCCGTCTTCCTCTGAGTCTTCTTGATTCAACAACAAAGTTGCCGGTAATTCGGTCACCTTTCCTGGGGATGTCATTTCTGGAGTGATCCTCGTCAAGGAAATCGTCACTCGTCTCTCCGTAGCCAGAATCGTCGATGGCTCCGTCAAAGCCGGAGATATTCTCGTCAACGATATTGGAATCACAGATGTCGTAGTTGACACCGCCGTCGACGAGCCCACCGACGTAGTAGATATTGTTGTCGTCGTCGATGCACTCGTCGACGACACCACCGTCGTCGATACCGTCGACGACGCCGTCGTCGTCACTGCCGTCGACGATGATGGTTTCTTCGTCGACGATGGTAATGAAGCCGTCGACGACGTCTTCGTCGACGATGTCGTCGTCGTACCTCTCGTCGACGCTGCCGTCGGCGCTACCTTCATCGACGACGACGAAGTCTTCGTCGACGATTCCCCCGCCGACGAGCCCGTCGACGGGACCAATTGGATCTTGGGCTTAGTTTTCTTCGTCGACGGACCCACCGTTGACGATGTCTTCGTCGCAGAGGACTTAGAGCTCCTCTCAGAAGAATGTGATGAGGGTTTTTTGAAGGCTGGGTCTGTCTTCTCACCCCTTGGAGGCGAAACCAGTTCTGCCTTATCCTTCCCCCTGCGGTGGGGGGAGCTTCCTGAACCCCGGCTCTCAGACTCTCTGGGGGTCTGTTTTGAAGCCTTCGAGGGGCGCCCAACAGAGGAAGATGGGGAACCTCTACCCCTTTTCACTGACCTTTTTGAGGAAGCAAATGAAGACGATTCCTCCTCATCACTGGAAACTCCATGTTTCCTCTCCTTTTGCCTCTGTAGCCATGTAAGCAGTCTTCCAGCACGATCTCTCAAGGTCTTGGTGGAGCGAGTGCGGCAAATTTTGCAGTCTTCTGCCTTGTGATCTGGATAAAGGCAGTAAATGCAATCCTTGTGTTTGTCCTCTACACTCTTCTTCCCACAGGTGGAACAGGGCTTGAAAAGAGCTTTCTTTTTCTCAACCTCAGACATCTTGATGAAAAGGGGGTATTTCTGAAGTAGAACTGAAGAAATCCTCAAGAAAAAACGGTAGAAATCTACTTGAAAGAGTTGAAAATAGAGCAGAGCTCAATGGAGACTCCCTAGCACAACGTGCGGTAGAAAATCTGAGGCTCTGAGATTCCTTCAGGAAGGTTCCAGGGGTGAGGCACTTCTGATTGGCTGATGCCTAATATTTGGTCTCGTTTACAAAAAGAGGCTGATATGCTACAAAAGGGAATGAGGCCTAGGCCTTTCCTCTCTCTTTTGTACCTACTCTATGGTATTTTGTTATTACCGAGACTCCCATTCCGACGACGGGGAATGATACAAAAGCATGGGAATCTATGAAAGTTCCAATACTGGGGCAAGAGACTTATCTTCATGTTCTACTCTTTTGCCCGGCCTATAGTAAACCTAGGGCCAAATGGGTATTACAGCTATGTAAAAACCTGGGGCTAAGAGACTACACCGAGGTATATAGGCTACTAAAATATGATATTTCCCCATTGTTTGTTTTTGTAACCTCAAGATACTTGCTTGCGATGTGGCATATGCGAAGAGCTACTATCAAGAGCCAGATCGTTGATTCTAGCTAAGAGTGCAATTAATTTGTCCAAAACTACTTTCACTCTTTCACTAAGAAGGTAAAATAAATTCATTCCGTTTCCTTGTGTAATTTTGAAACGGTTACTCTGCTATTCCTATCTTATTAATTGTTTTTACTGGACTTTTATATTTATTTATTTGAACATTTTAATATGTGTATTTTTGCCATGTGTTTGAGTAGAACTGTTGTCCTTCTCCAGTATGATGTCT
This sequence comes from Lissotriton helveticus, assembly GCF_964261635.1. Lineage (NCBI taxonomy): Eukaryota > Metazoa > Chordata > Amphibia > Caudata > Salamandridae > Lissotriton > Lissotriton helveticus. The sequence continues at coordinate 2,043,839,632 of NC_136067.1, forward strand.
TCCTTCTAGCTTTTGTGTAAAATTGAATTTCTTTATTTCCCCTCCCCCTACAACGAAATGTATACATATCCACTTCCAGCTTTTCTCTTTATATGAAGTATGGTGCCTTCTTGATATATTTTTGTTTGTGCTTTTATGGCTTTCAGCCGAAATTAAGTATTTTTGAACATGTTACTCTGAGTTGTATTGTGGGAATGTTGCTATTTTAAATATGGTTCTTATGACGCTTGTTTTTTGCCTCTCCTTATGTTACTTTTTTGGGCGTTATACCTGAAAATGCTACATCTCAGGGAACACTCTTTATTATCATAAGAGCTCACAATAATGTATGTACTGCACAAGTTTGATGATGAAGTTTGAATATATTATAAAATCAATGAAGAGTAATTACAAAAGGTGGCAGGAGCGTGGCCTAGTCGGGATTGGAGAAGGACGTCAGATCCAACATCTCTGCTCCACAGCGACCTCTTCACTATCAAATAGACCCCAATTCTAAACCCCGTAGGATCTATGGTAGACCACAAATGCAGAGCCATGCCTGGCATCCAGCGGACTGTGTTTCTCTTCTCCGAGTGGAGAGGCTGACAAGGCTGGCGCTGTTTTGCAATGGATGTGGGTACCCCGGTGCCAGCAGTGGCAAGATGGCACATATTGGGGATAAAAGGAGAGACAAGTTGGCCAAAATACATCACGATATGGCTCAAATTGGTAGCAGCGGTGGCAAAACGAAACATGGATCGAGCGTGGGGAGTACCAACCGCGCCAAAAATTGAGGACTGGGTAAGCAATGTAGATTGGTGGCAGCAAGCCGAGAAGGCTGTATACCAAAGTTGGGGCTGCCCAAGTAAGTGGCAAAAGATATAGACTGCGTGGGGTAACTATAGAATGACAACATGAATGGGGGGGCTCAGATGGGCGGGGAGGGGCGGGATGATATTATTGTGTGTTTGGCGAAAACACTCTCCTCCTTGTAATACACGATTGGAAGGCGTGATTAATGCTACATTTTGATCCCATGACTTGTTGCCTACAAAAATATCCTTTGCAACTGTGTTGTATGGAAATGCGCCAGAAGTAAAGGTTCAATAAAAAAGATTTATTTAAAAAAAAGGTGGTGAAGGGAGACGGCATTATGACATTTACATGCAAACTACTGCAGAATATCAGGGGTCAACCAGATGCTCCTCCTTTAAGGCTCACTCGTGCGTATTAACACATTCTGCACTGAGGGTGCCACGGACATTCTCACCCAGGTCCGCTTCTTCGAGAATAAGGAAATGATAATGCACAATGCCAAGGGAAAGAAAGATCTTATTTTCAGGAGATTGACTATTTAGTTATGCCTGAATCTATCACCTACCACTCTCAAAAAGCACAGTGACATCAGACCCATCACTAATTAGCTAAGAGAGTACAGTGTGAAATGCCAATGGGGCCACTGCTTCAGCCTCACCTTTCCCTGAAATGGTAAGACCTGCCGAATCTGCTCCTTAGCAGAGGGTAAGTCATTGCTAGGCCTTCCTTTGGAGATGGGTCGCGATGACAATACACCGAATACCTATCCAAAATGCACCGCACTGTGCTTCGAATGGCAAACTGTGCTTCAACCCATAGATCCCACAAAGCCACTTCTCAGTTAACTGCAGAGGCCACTGTATACATTACTGCATACCTACAGAGCATGAACTCGGACCTCCTTCATGGCCCGGGTCCCTCCCCACCTGAGAACTCATTGAAGAGCTCCTCATCAGCTCATGCGCCCACATTGCATTCTTTCTGATTGGAGCACTGATACAGGCAGGGTAGTGAGATGGAGACTGAGGATGCCAGCTAGCACTTGGTACGTTGTGGTTTCTTTCTAACGCTTGAGAGAGCGCAAACTGACCTAAATGTATGAGTGCATCACACTTACCTGTAGTAAGCACAAATCATGAGGAGAAATGCCATGAGTGCTAGTAGTATCTGCAATTATATTCTGAATGTATAGCTAATGTAGAGATTTAAGTAGAAGTGGAACTAATACAGAAATGTGTGACACTATATGATTTTATTAGATGTGATTATTCCTGAATCCATGTCGTGTAGCTGTTAAAATGTAAGATGGCATGTGGTTAAACGCAGAATGTGGTAGGCCTCAGGGCCAGAGCTAGAAGGGAAGGGGAAGGTGTTTCTTTTCACGACATAGATGAACTAATGTTTTGGTCATTGCATTAATGGGCCATGATTTATAGATGTGTTTACTGAATAATAGAATAAGAGTATTAACATGCTTTAATTAATGAAGAAGTTGAATGCTATAATCATTATGAGAAATATTGTAGGCCTGAATTGTTTTAACGTTGGTTTACACGTACATGTCTGGGCCGAGAAATGTTGCAAACCTTTTTGGAAGTCTATGAGAGTTGGGTTCTTGGCTGCAGATGTCTGTCTGCAAGAGAAAGGGAGGATCCGATTATAAATAATATGAATAGAGGTCTGTTCAGTAGACGGCCCAGACATGGAGGAGGGTTCTGGAATGTTTAAGGGGTATCAGCGGGCCGGAGAAGAGTCTGAGAAGCAAGGTCAACTCCAACGTATGAGGCCCAATACAAAGCAGCATGGAAAAAGCCAGAAGCTACACCACGTGAGGGGCGTCTCACGAGGGGCGTCTCAAATGTTGTTGACTGTTTTGTATTAGGGACAGCACCCCTGGGTGGAGTTAGAGCAGATACCTGAGGACCCTTTAGAGAGCGGATGGGTAGGCAGAGAGGGGTCATGACTGGAGAACTATAGGTTTTCACCAAGAGACTAAGAGTGAGTGACTTCCCTTGGGGGTCATTCACTGCTGACACCTTTGTTAGGTTGGGATTTGGTTAAGTAGGGATACCATCTAGAGCAGGGTAGGGACAGCCTAACCTGTGTGTTTTCCTCCAACTTAAATGAAGGAGAGATATGCGTCAATGCTGATAGCTTTATTATTCTTAGAACTTGTGTTAGTAATTTCCGTTGCTCGTCTGAGGGCTTTCAGAGAGCACATGTATGTAGTTGGACCTGTGTATCTCGTGAATCTCATTCTGAGATGCCTGTATTTGCAGCTTATCCTATCCTTACAATAAACTTTTGAAAGCTAGAAGTTGTTTGTGATCTTTTGGAGCGGGGTCCTTTATTGGGTGAACTAGCTTGGTAACAGAGGCACTTTCTTCCTCAAAGACAGGCAACAAAGGTTCAGTCGACCAGATCGAGGTTTGGATCAATAGTGATAAGGTATCGATCAAAATCTCGCCCTTCCAGTTGGTAGCTATAGAGGATGGTTGCCTTCTTGAGGACGGTGACCTAGGCCAGGTTAGCTTACCCCAAGGCCCCTAGAAATCGATGATCGGAAGAACCGCCCGCTGAAGAAGATCCGGATGACGTGAGACAGAAAAAGCAGCAGTATCGGTCGAGAGTGAGTATAAAGGGTCATGCGTGTTAGATTGCGGTGTTTTTGTATTGTATCTATGTTGTAATGTCTGGCGGAGTTGGAATGTCTGTAGAGTGACTGTGGAACAGGTTGTGAGCGCGCGCAACCGGTGGAAATCTTAAGTTCAAGGAGAGCTTAAGTGGTTCGGGTGTATCGGACACCCAGAGTAATTGTCAAATAGTGTGAAGGGGGTCATGAGGTACCATTGATCACCCGAAAGACCGAGATAGGGGGAACGTAAGAGTGAGTGCGTGAGTAACGGACGCTGGTCGGAGGTTACTGTGTGTGTAAGCAACCTATCAGAGAGACGATAGACATTTCGTCAGTTGTGTTGACAATTACATATAGACTGTGGACGTACAGTCGAGGGAAGTGACCGCTTGGTCGGAAGTAGTCATTTTTCGGTGTATGAATGGGACGCATGCATGACCGGGAGACGAGTTGAGAAAGGAGGGGTGCTGCTGCGAAGCGGAGAAAAGTGACGTCAGGAAGTGTCGCGACGTGATTGGCCGACAGGAGAAAGACCGCGCTGTGATAGGCCAGCTAGCAAAGACGTCAGAAAGTGTCGCGACGTGATTGGCCGACCGGAGAAAGACCGCGCTGCGATAGGCCAAGTTAGCAAAGCCGCGACAGGATTGGTGGATTGTCATCAGGAAGTAAACAGAGTAGCGAGGCTGGATATTGTGCGCATAATTATGAAGTGTTTTAAATGGCTGAGAGCGGTGTTTAAAAAAGAGAAGCGGGGATCGGAAGAAGGGGAAGAAGCCCCGCCGGAGGGTACGCCGGCTCGTTACATGGCAGTGAATGTTGGGTTGCATACGATCCTTTGGATATCAGAGTGGAGTAAGATTACGGAAGGAAATGAGGAACTGACGTTCCCGAAGTACGGGACGTTCAGATTAGAGGTGTTACATCGATTAAAATCAGTCATGACCTCAATGAGACCCTTGCCTAGACCGACCCAGTTTGAAGCTCTTGATGCATGGATTAGGGCAGCGCATGAAAAGAATATGAACAGACGACAAGAAAGGGTGAAACGATCGGTAAGGGCAGTGCAGGATGCCAGGTGGGATGCGGATGCTAAAAGATGGAGAGTGCATAACATGGAAGTAAATAAACTGTACCCAGTGTTAGAGGTGCCCGGTAATAAAAGCCCCCTAGAAGAAGATGATGAGAGCGAAACAGAGGACAGCCTGATAAACAGATTACTGACAGACAGGCCACCCCCGTATAATAGAGCAGGGGGAGAGGTCGAGCATAGTGAAAGAGAAAAGGGGGGCAATGCAGGAGAGCATGGACCGCTTCCCAGTTCAGAGTGGGATCCTGAGGCAAAGAAAGAGCTGTCCCAGCCTAGTCAGGTGCAACAGGTAGTCGGGAGGTTTGTGGTACAAAGAGCGCCGGAAACGGAGAGCGCCACATCCTACGCATTACCAGATGCACTACAGGTACCTGTTACCATAGGTCCTATAATATCGATATATGACCAAGAAAGAGCAAGAGGGGAAGAACGGGTACGGAAGGACAGAGAAAGAGCAGGGACGGCAAGGAGGAACGATACGATTAATTCCCCAAGTCAGATGCCGATACCAAGAGAGTGGAGCACCCCGATGCACACAGCAGGGGATCCAGGAGGGGACCCTGGGGGCCCTAGATGGCCAGTGGATCTGAGGGGATCTGGACGAAAATCCTTTCAAGAGCTAAATGAGTACATGAAGAAGTGGGATGAGGCAGTGGAGGCTCACAAGAGCATCATAGCTGCAGAAGCTGAAAGGGAAAGTCAGGACAGCAGAGCTCGGACTCACTGCGGGGCTGGGGAGAGCAGCCCGGAGTGGGACTGGAGAGAGAGAGATAGTAGGGGAGTCACCCATTGGGCCCGGAGTGGGAATAGAACAGACCTGGAAAACGGGGGCCCCGGGAGTGGAGGGGTGGCGTGCCCAATACTCAGTGAAGGGGAGAGGAGAGCGCAAGAGTACAGAAACAGCTTTAAGTGTCCACACTGTGTGCCCGGCACCAGAGAACAGAATGGGAGTTGTGAGAGGTCGCACCATAGTCCCTGTGATGACGGAAATGAGCGCAGCCCAGGGAATATGGGGAACCAGGAAGGATCGTATCGGATACTGAGCGATACTAGGCAAAGGGAGAGTAGCGACCAGAGGGAAAATAACAGAGAGGCGTACGGTGAAAGGAGAGAAGAAGAAGAGAGTGGGCAGAGCAAGAGTGGGGGTAACAGGCCCGTGTTCCATCACCTTCCAAGATCGGATGGCCGAGCATGGGACCTGGAGAGATGGGAGCAAGGGAGAGCACTCATTAACTCTCCCGAGCCCAAACGTAGAGCTCGGAGTTGGGATGGTAGGGAGACCAGTGAGCCCCCTTCGAAAGACATATTGCGAGCTGAGATAAAAGCTAAGAGACTCGATGTCGCCAGCTTAAGGTCAGACCTGGATGACATGATAGATGGTACCCTGCCTTTAGAAAGAATGGAAATGTATGAGCAGGATGAAATACTGTATATGGCAAAGGACATCACTCGAAAGGCGAGAGCAATCCATGAGAAGTTAGTCGAACTAGCAGGCAAATATATGGTGGACCTGTCAAGAACCAAAGCATTACAGGGTAACCACAGGCTACATTACACAGATCGAGACCTAGATGAGAGGAGAACGATTGGGCTGAAAACGCACATAAGGGAACTGATCACTGGAATAAGGACATGGAGGGCACTAGATAAGTGGGAAGAGAGGTGGTCCAAGAAAGGGACCGTCAGGAGAAGCACGCTTGGGACGACACCAGGAAGGCTGCAGGGAATAGAAGCATACCCTTTGCGTGAAGTCGCCAATGGGAACTATGTGCATGTCCCTTGGAGTAGGGGAGATTTAGCTGCTTTTACCACCTCCTTCCCCAAATTGCGGGAAAACCCAGTGGAGTGGTACAAGCAAGTCGAGAGATTTGTAAAAATCTCAAAGGTCCTATGGATAGATCTGAACACGCTGTTCGACATTGTAGTACCAGGAGATCTGTGGACAGCATGCAAGGTTAGCGCTGAGTGGCCCACAACGGAGCCGGAGAGAGATGCTAAGACTAATGGGCCGTCCGAGATTGTGATGGCAAAATTCGAGAGAGTGATGACTTGGCTGAAAGAGAAAGTGCCAATGCAAGACATAGATTGGGTCAGAATAGACCGAACCAGACAGGAACCCAAAGAGACCGTCCACGAATATTACGAGAGATTGCTGAAGGCGTTTAAACAGTATAGCGGCCTGGATGTAATGGATCCAAAAGACATAGGGCAATTCGTGTCCAAGTTCGTCCTGGGACTGAGACCGGATATTAGTTTAATGATTCAGCAACACTCGATTTGTTGGCAAAGTAAACCCCTAGACGAAATACTGAGGTATGCCAGGTACTGCTGTGATGAGATAGACTCCAAGGCTAAGAAACTAAAAGAAAAATTGATGGTGGTACAGATGCAGGCAGCAGGAAAGGGGGGACAGCAGCAACAGCAGCAAGGAATAGGTACAGGAGGAAAGAAGCAGTACAGTCAGAACAAGGGCAATGAGGAGAGTTCCACCTTTAGACCCAGATTAGACATAGCTGCCTTGAAGAAAACGACTAGGTGCCACCAGTGTAACGAGGTGGGGCATTGGAAACGCGAGTGTCCCTACAATGTAGAGATAGGAGAGCAAGAGATAGAGGAGGAAGAGGTCCAGAGCGCGCCTACAAGAGGGGTGACGCCATACCAGGGAAAGGTGCTCAAAGGGGGGGGGGCTCCTCCCCGAGCCCAGTTCCCGCAACCTCCTCGAGTAGGGACTATGGGTAAGACCTATAGACAGATGCCCCTGTTTGTAGAAGGAGAAGAGTGCTATTATGTGGACCCAGTAACCGGACAGAGAGTGGAAAGAGAAGACTGCACCCTCGGGGCAGCCTTGGAGGTGGACCAGAGGGGACCCTATGTCGAAGCAGAAGTAGCAGGGTGCCCCACGACATTTCTGGTGGACACAGGAGCCACTAGATCCACGATCAGATCAGCTGCAGTTCCAGACCTGCCCATGTCTGGAGAGACCATACAAGTGGTGGGGGTCGCAAACAGGAGAATAACCAGCCAATTGACAGAACCAGTACAGGTGAAAATAGGGAAGTACAGCGATGAGCACCAGTTTGTGGTTTGCGATTCAAGTCCTGTGTGTCTGCTAGGTAGAGACCTGTTGTGTAAATTGAATTGTACAATATACTGTACACCTCAGGGAGTGGAGGTATTGACCAATGATGATGACGCAGACTTCAAAGTTGCAAACTCAAGAATATGCGTGGAGCTGTACCCTACTTTGACAGTAGATGAGCTCCCCTGGGACTTGAGAGAGACAGTGGCACCAGAAGTATGGGATTTCACTGGGGAAGAGATAGGATTGGTCAAAGGGGTGGACCCAGTGAAAATTGTAGTGAAACCGCATGCTGAGTTCCCAAGAACACCCCAATATAAATTGACTCCAGAAACGATTGCAGGCATAAAACCCGTGATCAAGTCCATGATTAAACAGGGAATACTGAAAGAAATCGTGGGTAGTCCATGCAACTCCCCGATTATGGGTCTGCAGAAACCAAATGGGAAATTTCGGATAGTACAGGACCTTCGAAAGATTAATAACATAGTCGTTTCGTGTTGTCCAGTGGTACCGAATCCATCAGTGATACTGTTTCAGATTCCATTCCAAGCTGAGTGGTTCACTGTGATTGATCTTTGTCAGGCTTTCTTTTCGATCCCTCTGGACGAAGAAAGCCATTTTCTTTTCGCATTTAAGCTGGAAGGTCGCGTCCTAACATGGTGTCGTATTCCTCAGGGGTATACAGAGAGCCCATCGATCTTTAACCAGCTTTTGAAGAAAAATCTTGAAAGTCTAGTGCTGCCCCAGAAGTCAGTTCTGGTCCAGTACATAGACGACCTCCTCGTGGCGTCAGAAACAGAAGAAGCTTGCAGGGAGGACTCCATTGCTTTGTTAAATCACCTAGCTGCCAATGGGCACAAGGTGTCCCCGGGAAAGTTGCAGTACTGCCTGACAGAAGTGCAGTACTTGGGACACAGAATAGAGAAAGGCAAACGAAAGGTGTCACCAGACAGGATAGAGGCGATCATGAAAATGAATGCGCCTAAGACACAGAGAGAGGTCAGGATGTTCCTAGGGATGGTGGGTTATTGCCGACAGTGGATCGCGAACTTTTCACTGAAAGCAAAGCCCTTGCAAAAACTGACGCATAAGGAGGTGAGCGATCCGGTACCATGGGACAAAGACTGTTTGATGGCATTCCTACAGCTGCGAGAGGACCTGTGTCGTGCTCCGGCATTGGGAATGCCTGATTACAATAAACCATTTTTGCTTTACTGTTGTGAGAGAGAAGGTTGCGCGTTGTCTGTGTTAGTCCAAATCCATGGGAATGCCCGTAGACCAGTTGCTTATTTCTCGGCTACTTTAGACCCAGTAGCCGCAGCGTTGCCCGGATGTCTCAAATCCGTTGCTGCAACGGGTGTCAGCATTGAGAGATGTGAAAATATCGTCATGGGGCACCCGTTAGAGGTGTGCGTGCCCCATTCTGTTGAACTGTTGATGACCAGGACCAAAACACAGCATCTGACCAACAGCAGGCTCACGCGCTATGAGCAAGTTATTCTTGCTGCAGAGAATGTGACCCTCAGGAGATGCTCTGTTTTGAACCCTGCCACCTTGATGCCACTCCCAAATGATATCGAGGATGATGATGAATGTACAGACCATGACTGCCTCGATGTGACTGAACTATGCACCAAACCCAGACCCGACATCGTAGATGAGCCACTGACCGACCCAGACGAAATTTTCTTTGTCGATGGCTCATGTGTAAGAGACGAAGTTGGGCAGTTGAGAGCAGCTTATGCTGTTTGTACAATTACTGGAGTTGTGGAAGCTGGGTGCCTGGAAGGAGTACACTCCGCTCAGGTAGCCGAGATTATTGCCTTGACACGTGCTTGCTTGGCAAGCAATCAAATTCGAGTCACCATATACACCGACAGCCAATATGGTTATGGGGTGGTTCATGATTACGGGCAGTTATGGTCTCAAAGAGGGTTCATGACCTCTTCAGGCTCTCCCATTCGCAATGGAGAGTTTGTGCGCCTGTTGTTAGAGGCGTTGCAATGCCCAGCAGGTATCGCAGTTGTAAAGTGCACCGCACATACCAGAAATGAGGACTTCGTTTCGAAAGGCAATAGATATGCTGATGAAGTTGCGCGGTATTGCGCGGAGCAAGGGTACTCTTTCACAGAGGTGGAAGTGGGTGGAATAAATGTAAGGACTGAATTAGCCATGATATTGGAAACTGTTGATACTTGGGATGAACTGTCAAACATGCAAGAAAATGCTCCTGATTTTGAAAAAGAAACATGGGAAAAGGCAGGATGTGTAATGGGTGAGTCCCATTTTTGGGTCTCAGCAGACGGCAGAGCAGTGTTGCCCAATGAGATGGTGAGTCCAATGGCCAGACTCATACATGGTCCCGTACACCTAGGGAGAGATGCTATGCTGAGAGTGTTTAGACAGACCTGGTACAATCCTAAGTTTAGAATAGCAGCAGAAGCAGTGTGCCAGCGTTGTGTGACCTGTCAGCAGCTGAACGTAGGGAAAAGAACACCAGTTGCACTGAGTCACATAGGAAGGTCTGGAGGTCCATTCAATCGAATGCAGATAGATTTCATTGAAATGCCGAGGTGCAACCGCCTCCGCTATGTCCTGGTGGTTGTTTGTGTATTCTCCAGATGGGTTGAGGCATACCCTACACGTAGGTGCGACACCCTCACAGTGGCCAAGTTACTGCTTAGGGAACTCATTCCGCGCTTCGGGGTGCCGGCCTTTTTGGAATCAGATAGGGGAACGCATTTCAACAGCGAGCTTGTGAAGATGATTTGTGCGGCTCTGAACATAGATCAGAAATTGCATTGCAGTTACCGACCAGAAGCCTCAGGAATTGTGGAGCAGATCAATGGCACGATCAAAGCCCGAATTGCAAAAGTGTGCTCCTCAACGACCCTGAGTTGGCCTGACGCCCTGCCATTGGTCCTCATGAGCCTTCGTAGTACCCCAGACAGAAGAACGGGGTTGTCACCACATGAGGTGTTAATGGGGAGAGCAATGAGGCTGCCATCTGTCCCAACTACTGCACTGTTAAATATCACAGATGATATGATCCTGGACTATTGTAAGGGGCTGTCTGACGCCATTCGTTCTGTGTCCCTTCAGGTGCAGGCTGCCGAGGTTCCATCGTGCCAGGGCCCGTGCCATGACCTGTACCCTGGGGACTGGGTCCTGGTGAAAAAACATGTGAGAAGAAGCTGCCTGGATGTTCGTTGGCGTGGGCCCTTCCAGATCATCCTGATCACGAACACGGCTGTGAAGGTGGGAGGCCTGCCCAATTGGATCCACGCGTCACATACGCGAAGGGTTCCAGCACCTCTGGAAGAAACAGCTCCTCTCTCGGATAGACGTCCAACAGAGGACCGAGAAGCCATAGAGGGGGCTAGCCAAGCTGTAGAGGTGCCAGCGGAAGCAGGGAACGAGTCTGACCAAGCTGAGGACGGTCAGTACAACAGCGAAACAGACGACGCTACAGAAGGAGAAAGTAGCTGGGAGTACGAGTCAGACACTGACAGGTCTGACAGAGAGCGAGAACAGACAAGAAGGAGAAGGAGTAGAAGGGCACGTGGAGAAGCTAATTGGCCGCAAAGAAGGAGCTCTAGCTTGAGGTCAACTCCAGAGATAACCCTTCCTCCGATATCAGAAGACTCAGACCCGGAAGAAGGTGTTCAGGGCGCTGAAGCACCGGACCGAAGAAGGTCAAGAAGAGTGCGTGTGCCTAGCAGAAGATACTCCACCCCTGAGTGGACATATCTGGCGACAAATGTCTGTGAAACAGGAGACAGGGAGGATCCGAGCGGTGGTGGTGTCCAGTTCTGAGCCCATCGTCACCGTGGAAATACGACTGTTGGTACCCGGAGTCGAACAAGAAGGGTCACTAACATTCATGCTCCCCAGACCTCCCCGCCTCAGTAAGTTAAAACATATGTTTCTCTCAGAATTGCAATTCCCCGACTTTGGTACAACGATAACAGCCCATGAAGAGCACAATCTTCGTTTGGAAATACTGAACTTTGCTATCGAAGCTGCAGGTACAAACCTGATAGTAGATGCTTAAAGGACTTTGTAAATAAAGCGAGCAGAAAAAGAAGATTACCTAGCGCCCAGGAAGCAGAGAATATTAGGGAACTTCCCTTGAGTTGATGGAGAAGGGCTAGGGTTGTCTTTATTGAACTGTTAAAGGACTTTTGCGAAGAAGGTTGTCAGCTTCCAGTTGTGTGGATTCTAAAGACAAAAGGATTAAAAAGAGACTGTAAAGGAACGAGAAGAAAAGAACTTTTTGCTAAGATAAGAGAGAGCCATATTGTCTGACGAAATGGAAGCCGGCACCCAGAACCGCAGAGCTAAATGTATAATAGGTACACTAATAGTAGGAGTGATAATATTGATAGCTTTAGTGGTAACAATTTCTTATGTAAAGGGACATGAGGAAGAGGCGAAGGTGACTGATGTGAAATCTGTAGAAACGCTTACACCCACTGTTGCTGGTGAGAAAAGGGAAAACACTCAAGAGAAAGCGTTATTAGCTGCAGAAGCCCGCAGGTTACACGTAGATGAGTCCCAAGGAGACTTTAGGTCAAATGCTTATGCTAAACTCTTATATGAATACGTGGATGCCATGGAGGTTAAGGACTGTTACGTCTGCATGCAGTTGCCGGCGTCTGTAGATGAAGGCATTAGATATCATCACCTCCCGCTGACATATGGCATTACATGTAGCTTATTGCTTAGTATATTTTATGAGAGAGATAGTTTTGAATACTATTTCTCCAACTATGATTCAGTGTTGCCAGAAGTCCCAAATTATAAGCAGATGAACAAATGGGACTACTGGAAGAGTGAAGACAGATTGGCCAAGTTCTTCATTCCTTGGATTACCTTAGATACTTCACATGCCCGTAGAAATAACCTGACATGCAAGGTGTCAGAAGTCGAGAAGAAGTTCATAGGGCAGGTGGATGATCGTTACAGGAGACAAAAGATTTTGAAAAAATCAGGACAATGGAAAACAGATTGGACCGAGGAAGAGAAGGCACACAAGAGAAAGGGTAGTAGTGGTCCAATAGCTTTAGATAAGACGCAGAGAGGAAAGCTATGTCTTCACCGAGCCAAAACGTATTATGAAAATGTATACGTGGGAGAAGTCGACTGTGAACATGCTTTCAATATAGAGTACTATACTAAAGATTTCCTGAAGGGAATGCAAGTGATTCCAAATGTGTATTTTGTATGTGGAAGAAATGCCTACGTGAGACTACCTGACAACTGGTATGGATCATGTTACCTAGCAATTGTCTTCCCCAAAATATATCATGCACAAGACTTAGAGATCATTGAGGGCAAGACATCATCGAGGGGAAGGAGAGATGTAGGAGATGCAGAAATGGTTGGAGATGTCTTTGGAGCTATGTTCCCTCTTTTGGGACTAATCCTTAATGATGTTAAGATTAGACGACTGGCAACAGTCGTCGACAGGTTGTCTGCCAGCACTGCTCAGTCCTTAATGCTGGTAGAAGGAGAGATGCAATCGATAAGGGCTATGGTTCTTCAGAACCGTCTTGCGTTAGACGTCCTACTAGCAAAAGAGGGCGGAGTCTGTAAGGCTTTGAAGGTCCAGGAATGTTGTACTTACATTCCAGACAATTCGAAGCCCCTTGAGAAAGTTATTAGGAACATAACTGATATTCACAAGGAGATCGAAGACTTGAGTAGAGAAAATGTCTGGGAAAAGGTGGGCCACGGAATGAGTGAAGTTGGAGGGTGGATTTCCACCTTAGGCAAAAGCTTTGTGTGGTATATACTAAAACCTATCATCATAATATTGATCTGTGGGATCATATTGTGGGGATTGGTGAGGGTATTCAAATGGTACAGAGCAAGAAGGTCAGAAAGGGCCCAAAGAGAGCAGCTGCAGAGATTGGCTGCCATACAAGATAATCAGTACAGGAGTCTGAGGGCTCTGGAAGCGCAGAGACAAGTTATGCTAGCAATAACTGCAGTTTAAATGTTAGTGATGACCCCGAGAGGTCATCAAAGGGGGGAACTGAGAGAGCGCAAACTGACCTAAATGTATGAGTGCATCACACTTACCTGTAGTAAGCACAAATCATGAGGAGAAATGCCATGAGTGCTAGTAGTATCTGCAATTATATTCTGAATGTATAGCTAATGTAGAGATTTAAGTAGAAGTGGAACTAATACAGAAATGTGTGACACTATATGATTTTATTAGATGTGATTATTCCTGAATCCATGTCGTGTAGCTGTTAAAATGTAAGATGGCATGTGGTTAAACGCAGAATGTGGTAGGCCTCAGGGCCAGAGCTAGAAGGGAAGGGGAAGGTGTTTCTTTTCACGACATAGATGAACTAATGTTTTGGTCATTGCATTAATGGGCCATGATTTATAGATGTGTTTACTGAATAATAGAATAAGAGTATTAACATGCTTTAATTAATGAAGAAGTTGAATGCTATAATCATTATGAGAAATATTGTAGGCCTGAATTGTTTTAACGTTGGTTTACACGTACATGTCTGGGCCGAGAAATGTTGCAAACCTTTTTGGAAGTCTATGAGAGTTGGGTTCTTGGCTGCAGATGTCTGTCTGCAAGAGAAAGGGAGGATCCGATTATAAATAATATGAATAGAGGTCTGTTCAGTAGACGGCCCAGACATGGAGGAGGGTTCTGGAATGTTTAAGGGGTATCAGCGGGCCGGAGAAGAGTCTGAGAAGCAAGGTCAACTCCAACGTATGAGGCCCAATACAAAGCAGCATGGAAAAAGCCAGAAGCTACACCACGTGAGGGGCGTCTCACGAGGGGCGTCTCAAATGTTGTTGACTGTTTTGTATTAGGGACAGCACCCCTGGGTGGAGTTAGAGCAGATACCTGAGGACCCTTTAGAGAGCGGATGGGTAGGCAGAGAGGGGTCATGACTGGAGAACTATAGGTTTTCACCAAGAGACTAAGAGTGAGTGACTTCCCTTGGGGGTCATTCACTGCTGACACCTTTGTTAGGTTGGGATTTGGTTAAGTAGGGATACCATCTAGAGCAGGGTAGGGACAGCCTAACCTGTGTGTTTTCCTCCAACTTAAATGAAGGAGAGATATGCGTCAATGCTGATAGCTTTATTATTCTTAGAACTTGTGTTAGTAATTTCCGTTGCTCGTCTGAGGGCTTTCAGAGAGCACATGTATGTAGTTGGACCTGTGTATCTCGTGAATCTCATTCTGAGATGCCTGTATTTGCAGCTTATCCTATCCTTACAATAAACTTTTGAAAGCTAGAAGTTGTTTGTGATCTTTTGGAGCGGGGTCCTTTATTGGGTGAACTAGCTTGGTAACAGAGGCACTTTCTTCCTCAAAGACAGGCAACAAAGGTTCAGTCGACCAGATCGAGGTTTGGATCAATAGTGATAAGGTATCGATCAAAATCTCGCCCTTCCACGCTCTTGACTCTTAATAACTGTTTGTGTCTACCTTCCTCCAACAAAACATCCTCATTTTTATGAGGGTCACACCACCGGAAGGGTGGTCTGGACTGAGCACCCATGAGTGTTTGTTGGGGATGTAGAGTTTGGCACAGCTGGCCTAATGTTTACCCTTTTTATGTTTGCCTATAAGGTTTATTTTCCAAGGGCCGGGGGACAAATGGTTTGGAGGTTTGGTGTTGGGTGATGAGGTACTTCTTATTATGGTACCTGACTTGATTGATGAGTGGCCCACGCTCTCTGAAACTACTCTCCCCTAACATCGGGGGGCTTACCTTCCCTAATAAATACAAACAAATTTGGAGGTACCTTGCCCAACATGACCCAGACATCATCGTCCTGCAAGACACATATCTTCTTCTGAAGGGCCTCATTAGCTTGCAGCACACGCAATACCCTCATCAATTCTGGGCCTCCACTACAGGGAAAACAGCAGGAGTGGCCACCCTATGCAAAGCCCATGTAGTGCAAAATCAACCCTTGGATTCCAAAGATAGGAAAGACACTAAGTTAAGATCCACATCCTGAGAGCAGATACAACTGACCTTAATACGTGTCTGATTTAGAACTCGGCGGACGGGTTACTCCATTACAGCAGAGATGGATATCCAGTCCGCCAAAATATAAATCCCATTTTGTCCCATAGGATTTATATTTCGGCAAACAGGATATCCATCACCGTTGTGACGAAGTAACCCGTCCGCCGAAATCTAAATCAGGCCCTTTATGTTTACGCACGCAATACAACACAGGACACCTTATGTTTTCTCTTGCGAGAACAATTGAAGAATGCCCCGGGGGACATTATGGTGGTTAGGGACTTCAACCTGGTATGGGACCCAACTCACGACAGGAACCATAACTCATACCAGGGTGCGGGAGCACTGTTGGCCCTACTTGAAAAATAAATCACTGAGTTGCGTCTGGTGGATATCTGGCGCCACTCCAACCCTGATCTCAGAGACTTCTCCCACTACTCCTGTTAGACTTGGCCTTTTTTACAGGGTCATCCCTGAACTTTTTGCCTTCCTCCTGTATTTTTTCTGACTTGTTGCTGGTTGTTTTATGACTCTGGGCACTTTATCACTGCTGATCAGTGCTAAAATGCATATGCTCTCCCTATTATAAATTGATGTATGGATTAGTGACTCCATGATTGGCTGGTTTGGTTTACTTGTCAGACCCTAGTACACTGCACTGAGTGTGCCCAGGGCTTGTGAACCAAATGCTGCTGGTGGGCTTGCAGCACTGGCCGTGCCACCCACAGATACAGCCTGTAAAAGTGTGTCTAAGGCCTGCCATTGTAGAGCCTGTGTGCAGTCTGGTACTGCCATGTTGACTGGGCAAGTACACCCACTTGCCAGTCCCTAAACCTTCCCTTTTCTTCATATCAGACACCCCTATGGTAGGCCCAAGGGCAGGGTGCATTGTAATTATAAGGTAGGCCAATCCCTGATGTGTGTGGCATGTCCTAATAGTGAATTACAGCCATTTCCGTTTTTAGGTCGAGTCTGTAACAGCGCGCATGCGCTGTTCTGGTGAAGACTTCATGTAGGGGCTTCGAAAACTAACCTAAGAATCACACACGCTCGTGCGTGTGTTTTTTTTGGCCCACACTATTGGCCTTTGCTTGCGTCTTTTTAATAAAGACAGCACGCAATTGGCCAAAGGCGGGCGCATTGTTCCACCCATGGCCTATTGGTGTCGGTTACCCGCACGGCTGCCATGTGGTTTCAATTATCGTGCCCAGACGCAAGCGCAATAATTGAAACCAGATGTCTTGCTGTGGCGCGCGCACACCGCTCGCGGGCTTGTTGTAATTGTACTTTTCAACACCCTCCCTCCCAGAGGTCCTCCGTTCCTCGGACACTTTCTCCCACTCCCCTTTGCTGGCAGCCTCCAGCCTTCCCCGTTTGTTTTTTAACTCTTTTAATCTGAGAGTGATATCTCTGCAGGGAGTGCCTTTACCTGCTTATTCTATAATATTTCAGGCAGTAACGTTGCACCCCTAACCCACAAGTACACTGATGTTACTGGAGACTGGCAGCTATGATGTTACTATTGCTTGTGATACCACTGCCATGTTACAACGGACGGATGCCCTCGTGCATTATAGTGATATCATGGTCACCAGAGATGTCCGAGCAGTGATGCCACTGTTGACGATGATGCCACTACAAAATGGTGCCTCTGAAGATATTAACCCTGTGAGAGACAGCTGTGCCATTTTCGTCAGTGATAGCACAAGCCAGGCAATACCATTACTGTAGGCAATAACGTCACCGAAGTTGACGATGACGTCATCGAAAAGAGTTATGCTACTACAGGAAGTGATGCCTCTACAGGCAGGATCATCGCTACGTACAAAGAAGTCACTGAAGAAGTAATGTGACTACAGGTAAGGCATCAATATAAATGCTAATACTGCAGGCAATGATGACACCGAAAGTGACGTCACTATAGTCTGTAATGTACATGCACACTGATATCTCTGTTCATACTGAAGATACTGCAGAAAGCAGTGTCAAGACTGTAGTAAATAAAGTTGCGACATACCCTTATGTCACCACAGATGCTAAAGACAATGTAGAGTGATATATCTTAAGGCAGTGATATCTCCACAGGACAAGATGTCATATAAACTCTGTCACAGCAGACATAGATACAAACACTGCAGACACCTGCGTCTCAGAAGACAATGATGTCACTGTAGGCCGTGTTGCTAACGAACACACCACTGACATTCAGACTTCCTTATACCTATATGACGGGGCACCCATCTCTCCTTCACACAGCAAGCTCCTGGAGGCCACAATAGAACCTGACAAAAATTGAAAAGCCCTTAAGGCAACGCCAATGGAGAAATCACTGGGACCTGTTGGCCTCTTGGCCACCTTTTATAGGATGTTTTGCCACTACTTCACCTTGGTGATGAACCTGACTCATACCATGTGTGACGCTGAATTCACACTCATTCCTAAGTTCGGGAAGGATCCTGCCCACTGTATGTCCTACGGCCAAATAGCATTACTCTAAAAGGATGCTAAGCCATATACCAAAGTAGTGGCATAGCGACTGGAACCTCTACTCCCGAGTCTGTTAGATCGTGACCTAGTTGGATTCATTTGCAAATACAAAGGGGCAGATAACATCAGATGCCTTGCCCATCTGGTCAAAAAGGCACATATGCATAACATTCCTTCTTTACTCCTTTCACTTGGTGCAGAAAAGGCAATTAATAGGGTCAGCTGGGCCTTCCTTGAATGGATATTGGGTAAGATAGCACTGGCAACGAAAATGATCTCTAGGTTTATGGCAGCAGGTATATATTTCTAACTCCTCATATACTTCTCAACGGCCAGTGCACCACCGTCATTAAAATTGAGAGAGGTGGGGGCGTGGCTTTGCGCCGAAGCGTGATGGCCGCATAAGGGAGCAGCTCCGTCCCACATATCCCTGAAGCAACACCATCCGTTAAACTTATCCGCCCCGTTCCCTGGGAAGGCTTCCAGCAGAGCTCCGATACTGTCCTGGCCGATTGTTGCGGACACCGCTGATCCGGGGGGCGTGTGACATGCCCCGGTGTTTTACAACCTACCCTGAGGAGACGGACCGGGTCCTGTGGTGCCTGTGGAGCCTGGAGGACATGTGAGTGCGGGCGGCTGTGGCATCACGGGACACCGGGGATTGAAGCCTGCCCAGGGGGAGTGGTACCGGAGCTCCGGCTGACTCGTGCCCTCCCCCACGAAGACCATGGGGGCTGTGGAATCGCTAGGGCCCCTCCCCCTCCCACCTGACTACACATCTCTTGGTGAATCTGTTGGGCTGCTTTGAGCGGCGTGCGGCCGGCCCTGACCCTCCATCATTCCGGTTATCATCCTGAGGCAGCATTAAGGTAAGGCTGGTGCCTGCAGAGCCCGACGGCTGCGTGAGTGTGGGTGGCTACCCTATCACCTAATCTAGGGGGAGAGGTGCCGGTGGCCGGGCTGAAGCTGTAACCTCCCCCGCAAGGACTCTGGGGGCTGCTGACTTGGTGGCCCCCCCGGCCTATTGCTTCAGACCTGAGCCTAGCGGTATCATGCTGAACCGCATTGACCAGCGGCACGGCCCTGCCCCCCCGATAATCCGGCTGCTATCCTGAGGCAGCATTGAGGAGAGGCTGGTGCCTGCAGAGCCCAGAGGCTGCGTGAGTGTGGGCGGCTACTCCATCACCTGACCCAGTGGAAGTGGTACCGATAACCCGGCTGAAGTTGTGCCCTCCCCCGCGAAGACTCTAGGGGGGACAGATTTAATGGGCCCCCCCAGACTATTGCTGCAGACCATACCCAGCGGTGACCCTGCTGAACCGCTTTGACCGGCGGCCCGGCTGGCTCTGCCCTGCCACCAATCCGGGCCACCACCCCTGAGGCAGCATCAGAGAGAGGCCAGCGCCCCTGTGGTGTTGCCTCGCATGACCAGCAGCCTACTGGGGGAGAGGAAGCAGCGACCTGAGGTCCAGTCCTGACTGTGGTGCGCCCAGCCTGCTGCACTGGTTTTGGTGACTGGTGGACCTTGTGGGCTGAGGTGGTGATACATAACCTGAGGGTGCGGATCGGGTGGAGACGGGTCAACTGTCGGGGCCTGGGGCCCCGCTGCGAGGCCCTACGCCCTGGTCGCCGACCTCCCCCCCTCTCTCCTTGCAGATACCATTGAGCCGGCTGGGGTGTGGAGTGAAGACCAGCGTATTTCCCACCTGTGACGCGGAAGTTCTGTGACGAAACCAGGGCAACCCGCGCACGGATTGGAGTGTTGGGAGTGGTTGACCCATAGCCATAATGAGTGGAAAGGGCACCAGGCCATTACAGCAAGGCAGACTGGATAAATACACCTATTCTAAGGCGACTGTCCCTGAATCCTCCTCCCGAGAAGCACCAACCGGGGATGCAGCGGATGGCCCCTCCGTCCCCACCTTGAAGGATGTCATGGAGGGGATGGCCGGCGTGCGCACCTCGAAGGAACAGAGAACGGACGCAATCGCAGTGGAGGTGACCCTCATCAGAGAGGATTTTGCAAAGATGAATGAGAAGGTTCAGCAGCTCCAAGTAACCACAGCTAGCCTGGTCGAGGATGTATCGCAGATCCAGACCGAACTCCGAGACCTGCAAACCTTCAGGAAATATGCAGAGGACAAGCTTGACGACTACAAGGGGTGCTCCTGGCCCAATAACGTACAAATTATTGGAGTGCCAGAGAGGCAGACGCCTGACCTCTTTGTCGAGGACCTGATACTCAAACATCTTTGCCCTAAGGGACTGTCTAAGTTCTTTGTAGTAGAACAAGCCCACAGGGTTCCCGGGGGTCGTCCGAGACCAGGCCCCCCCACACCTCTACTGGCGAGGTTGCTCAATTTTCGTGATCGAGACACGATCCTACAATGTGCGAGGGCGGCCCGCCCCTCAAATATGAAAACACAGTCATCTCCTTTTTCCCAGACTTCGCCCAAGCTATACAGAAACAAAGAAGATCCTTCCTCGTCGTCAAAAAGAGACTCAGGGACAAAGGAATTAAGTACGCCATTCTCTGCTAGGCTGCGGGTAGAGGTAGATGGCAAACCATGATTCTTTGACAGTGCTGAGGATGTGGCAGACTGGCTGGAGGGATGCCAAGGAACATAATGCCCACTGAGCGTACCTTAGTGGGAGACTTTGACCTTAGGGTGGGCCTCCCATGTGATCTCATGTGCTTGACCTATTCCTGATCCGGGGCCTCATCGGGCGGCCCCTGTGGGTGGCCCTGACAGCATGAGGTGTATTGCTCCCCTGACTCATCCTCTGCCCTTGTTTTGTGTCTAGAGAAACTGGGGGCCGTCCCAGGCGGGGAACAACACTGTCTTGTATTGGTTGCTGTGGTGTGGATGGGGATTGGAGCACCTTATTTCCCCAATTTAGCTACTTAGTTTTTGAGTTGGACGACAGGTTAATCTCATGGGTAGTTTTAGGCCCAGAGTGCAGGGGAGCAGGGAGGGGGGTGGTTGGAGTTGGGAATGGGAGGGGGGTTTGTTTGTTCGAGTTCAATCAGCAGCACTATCTACTAGGGCCCCCGGAGGCCAGCTTGCGCGTGACACCACCTATGGATACACAGTGGGATAGGAGGTTTTCTTTGTTGAGTTGGAATGTCAGCGGGCTGGGTGACATAGTGAAGCACACCTTGGTCCTCCAATACCTTAAGCGACATTCCCCAAAGGTGGTCCTCCAGGAGACTACTTTATGGTGCTCCCAAATTCCTTTGGTTGCATCCCCCTGGGCACACCAATGAACATGTAATTAGAATTTAACAATGCTTCTCAATAGTAATCACATTCACTTATGAATGATTCTTGATGCGATTCTTTATTTCTTTTTGTTGCATATTATTGAAATTATATTAATTTCAATTAATTCAATAAAGTTTTCCAGTTGTAACATCACTCGTTGTAGCTCCTATGCATTTCGGGCTACTCGCCCTTCTTCAGGGAGCATATTTGTAAGAAATCATGGCACATATACAATTCAAGAAACCCTGCAAGTAATTCTGTATCCCTGTTCCCCACTCAGTCATTACGTAACATACATTGCCATAGTAGTTAAATATTCGTGAATGCTAGAAAATATGTATCAAATATGTCATTCAAGGGTGCACCCATGTGTTTGTGAGGTTTAGTGAAGATACGACTTAAACAAAGTGTGAGCAATGTGGTTCTGGTGACTTGTAAGCGAAATCGCCTGTGGCTCGTGACGAGACGCTGTAAAATAAATCAAGTTGTATACTCACGGTGCTAAGCATGTTACATAGTACGCTGCCCTGAAAATAAACGACAAGGGTTGAAATAAGAAAAAACGTGCGTATTAACCGAAATGATTATAAATCAACGTATGTCATCGCTGATAATCAGCTTACTTATATAAGATACGCAAGAATTCGTGCGGCTTTCCTTAGTGAAGTTAACACGTCTATTCGATACCCGGCGTTTCCGTGTGAAAACGATCCTTGCACCCGATTGGCTATAAACATCAGCTGTTTCGACGTAGTCTCAGTTCCCACGGTTCCCGTAGGACTTCGTGGCTAGTAAAAGAGGACTATACATAATATACATATGAGCCATCTTTGTTGTGAATAACCAAGATACCCATGGTATTTGAACAAGATAAGTGATGAAACATAAAGATAAATAAACTCGTCGTATTCAATGTCGAGTGTAAGCGTGTAAAGAAATGAAGCTAATCTAGGGGGGACGACAGTGCACAGATTTATCACTAGATATGTATATCACAAAACATTAGTACCAGCGAACAGAACTCAATAAAATATTCAATAAAAAATTCAAAGTCCAAAGTAAGCTATGTTAAAGATAACATGCGTACTCCATATGGCTTGCATGACTGGAGCTTCATTATCCAGAAATGTTCTCGTCGCAGAAGATGTTTATTGTTGTATCTTCCTTCTTTTTTTGGATGGTTTCAAGGATTAAGAATTTGAGTTGCGTTATATTATGGTGTTGTTCCATAAAGTATGTGGGGATAGTAGACTTGTGTTCTTTGTTCTTATGTTTGATTTATGTTCATTAATTCACGTTTTGATTTTGCGCTCCGTTTTTCCCACGTAAACTTTTCCACATGGGCATTTTAAAAGGTATATTACATTAGTTGTGTCACATGTAGCTGTGGTACGTAATTTTATATTGTATCCTTTCAGGGGATGCGATATGTTGCTTCCTTTTATGACATTGTTATAATTGCTGCAATTCATGCATGGTCTAGTTCCTTTTGCTTCTTGTTGGATTTCCCCCAGATTTCTACTTCTGGTATGTGCAAACAATGGCGGTAGCGAGAACATCATTTTAAAATCCGTTTCTAATGCCAACATCGGCCAATGTCGGTTAATGATTTTTGGGAAAATACTACTCAGGTTTGAAATTTTGGATACAACCACCATTCTGGTGTTTTTGGGTTTGGCAGTGTTTCTCAAGAGATCCGTCCGAGAGATTGAGTGGCAGCTCTGTTTTGCCAGCTCTAACGTAAGTTCTGGGTATCCTTTTTCGGTGAACCTTTTACCCATATCTTCAATCCTCTCATTTAGCTTTTCCGGGTTTGATATTATCCTTTTCATCCTCAACATTTGTGATGTGGGTAAATGCTCTTTTAAAAGATGCTTGGTGGAAACTGCTATAATGTAACAATTTTTTTGTCTGTTTTCTTTCGGAATATGTCTGTCTCCAATCCTGCGCTTGTCCTGGTGATTTCCACGTCTAAAAATTTGAT
Organism: Lissotriton helveticus; assembly: GCF_964261635.1. Taxonomy (NCBI): domain Eukaryota; kingdom Metazoa; phylum Chordata; class Amphibia; order Caudata; family Salamandridae; genus Lissotriton; species Lissotriton helveticus. Next base: position 2,043,862,995 of record NC_136067.1, read on the forward strand.
CCTTGTTTCTGATATTTCAGAGGTGAATTGTATACGTTCGTCTACGCTATTCAAAGTCGATAATGCCAACATCAGTTCATTTCGAATCCCTTTCCATAATCTGAAAATGTTGTCTATATACCGCAAAAACAGTTTAGTGTTGCTCTGCCATTGTGGTTGTGATAGTATGTGGTCTTTCACAAATTTCTGCATAAAGAGATTCGCGTATGCCGGAACAGTACAATTGCCCATGGAAGTGCCCGTTAGTTGTAGGTACCAATCCTCTTTCCATTGAAAATAGCTCTGGTATAGAGTAAAGTAGAGTAGTTCCATCAAAAATACTTCCATGGGTGGCTCTAAATCCGCCTGTTAGAGCATGTTCTATGGCTTCAATTCCTTGGAGGTGCGGGATTGAAGTATATAAAGATTTTACATCCGCTGTACATAACAAGATTTTTTCTTCTTTGGTGATGGTGACATCTTGTAATTTCAATATAAAATCCGTGGTGTCTTTTACATAAGTTTTCATACTCCTCACATTTGGTTGTAAATATTTATCCAAGAGTTGACCTACGGGCTCATGTAAGCTTCCTCGTGTGGACACTATTAGTCTGAATGGTGGGTCTTTTAAGTCCTTATGGATCTTTGGAACCATATACATGACTGGGCTTTTAGGATTGGATTTCAAAAGAAAGGTCTTGTTTTTTTCTTTAATTACTCCTGTGGCATATGCTTTATTGACAATTTCTTTCAATATGTTGGCAAACTGTATTGTAGGGTTCTCCTCTAATTTCATGTAAGTGGTGTTGTCAGAAATATGTTCCATGACTTTTGCCTCATACAGTGATGTGTTCATTATTGCCAATGCTCCTCCTTTGTCAGCTTTTGAGCACTTAATCTTAGAGTTGTTGGATATTTTTCTTATTCTTTCTGTGTGATGTTCCCGGTAATTTTTGTTGTTGTAGTTCAATTTGGATAAGTCTTGCTTGATGAGGTTCTCAAAGAGATCAAGAGTTTTGTGGCTGGTTGGAGCTTGATATGTGCTCTTGCTTTTTAACCCCCTTAGTTGGTCCGGTTCTCGTTGCGCTTGATCTGGTAATATATTTTCAATTTCCTCATCAACTTAAAGAGACTTACTTCCAGTTCCAGTTGATCTGTCTAAGTAGTTGGAACAAAAGATGTGCCTTTCTGTAGTAATTTAAGTTCCTGCAGGGTCAGATCATAATCCAAAATGTTTATGACTAAGTTTCTTTCGGTGTTGTCTTCTTCTTGTCTTTCTTTGGCTTCGTGGTACTCCTTGTGTTTGGATAATCCTTTTCTTTTTCCCCTCCTGGGCCGCCTCTTTCTTGGTGGCCTTGTTCTAAAAAAGGACCCGCTGTTGAGGCACTAGCTGTTGTCGGATGTTGTCCATTGGTGGCTGGTACTGGTGTTTCCTGTATAGTTTGCTGATGAAATCTGTCCGTTGTATCACTTCCTGATGAGGAAGTGTCCGTTTGCTGGGTATATGGTCGATTTCGACGACGTTCAATCATTCAATCAATCAAAGACATTTATAGAGCGCACTACCTACCCGTAGGGTCTCGAGGCGCTAGGGGGGGGGGGGGGCGGTGCTGCTACTGCTCGAACAGCCAGGACTTGAGCTTCTTCCTGAAGGAGAGGTGGTCTTGGGTCAGGCGCAGGTCGGCCGGGAGGGAGTTCCAGGTCTTGGCGGCCAGGTAGGAGAAGGACCTTCCTCCTGTAGTGGCTCTACGGATGCGTGGGACGGCGGCGAGGGCTTGGCTGGCAGATCGGAGGTGGCGTTTGGGAGCGTAGAAGTTGATGCGGTTGTTGAGGTAGCTCGGGCCTTGGTCGTGGAGAGCTTTGTGTGCGTGGGTAAGGAGACGGAAGGTGATTCTCTTGTTGACCGGGAGCCAGTGCAGGTCTCTAAGGTGTCCGGAGATGTGGCTGTGTCGTGGGATGTCGAGGATGAGTCTGGCTGAGGCGTTCTGGATGCGCTGGAGTCTCTTCTGGATCTTGGCGGTGGTTCCGGCGTAGAGTGCGTTGCCGTAGTCCAGTCGGCTGGTGACGAGGGCCTGGGTGACGGTCTTCCTGGTCTCCGTGGGGAGCCACCAGAAGATCTTTCGAAGCATGCGCAGGGTGTTGAAGCACGACGAGGAGACGGCGTTGACTTGCCTGGTCATGGAGAGGGAGGAGTCCAGGATGAAGCCCAGGTTGCGTGCGTGGTTCGTCGGTTTGGGTGCGGTGCCCAGGGCGGGGGGCCACCAGGAGTCGTCCCAGGCGGAGGGCGAGGAGCCCAGGATGAGGACCTCCGTCTTATCTGAGTTCAGTTTCAGGCGGCTCGTCGTCATCCACTCGGCTACCTCTTTCATCCCTTCGTGCAGGTTGGCTCTGGCGGCGGCGGGGTCGTTGGTCAGGGAGAGGATCAGCTGGGTGTCGTCGGCGTAGGAGATTATGTTGAGGTTGTGTTGGCGTGCGATGGCCGCGAGGGGGCTCATGTAGACGTTGAAGAGAGTGGGGCTCAGTGAGGATCCTTGAGGGACGCCGCAGATGACTTCGGTGGCCTCTGACTTGTACGGTGGTAGGCGGACCCTCTGTGTTCTTCCGTCGAGGAAGGAGACGATCCATTCCAGTGCCTTCTCCTGGATTCCGACGTTGCTGAGGCGCTGCACTAGGGTGCGGTGGCAGACCGTGTCGAAAGCCGCGGAGAGGTCTAGGAGGATGAGGGCCGCTGTTTCTCCGTTGTCCATCAGGGCTCGGATGTCGTCGGTGGCGGCGATGAGGGCGGTCTCGGTGCTGTGGTTGGCACGGAATCCGGACTGTGATGGGTCGAGGGATCCATTCGTCTCGAGGAAGCCAGCCAGCTGTTTGTTGACGGTCTTCTCGATGACTTTGGCTGGAAACGGGAGGAGCAAGATGGGGCGATAATTCTTGAGTTCGGTGGGGTCTGCTGTCGGTTTCTTGAGTAGAGCGCTGAGTTCGGCGTGCTTCCAGCTCTCGGGGAAGGTGGCGGTGTCGAATGAGGTGTTGATAATGTCCCGCAGGTGGGGTGCGATGACAGCGTCGGCTTTGTTGAAGACGTGGTGAGGGCAGGGGTCGGTCGGAGATCCGGAGTGGACGGAGTTCATCATGCGGACGGTGTCTTCGGTGTTGACTGGGGTCCAGGCGTGGAGGGTGGTGGTGGGCGTCGTTGCTGCGGTCGTGGCGTGCGTCGGTTGAGTGCTGAAGCTGTTGTGTATGTCCGCGATCTTGTTGTGGAAGTAGGAGGCGAGGGAGTTGCAGAGGTCTTGCGATGGGGTGATGTCGTTGTTTCCGGCGTTGGGGTTGGAGAGCTCTTTCACGATGTTGAAGAGTTCCTTGCAGTTGTGTGCGTTGTTGTCCAGTCGGTTCTTGAAAGCCGTTTTCTTGGCGGTGCGGATCAGTTGGTGGTGTTTCCGGGTGGCGAGCTTGAGGGTGGTCCTGTTGTCCGGCGTGGGTTCCTTTCTCCAGGCTTTTTCGAGGGCTCGGCAGTTCTTCTTGGAGCTCTTGAGTTCGTCGGTGAACCATGGGGCTCTCTTACTGCCGGGTCTGCTGGGCGGGGTCCTCAGTGGGGCGAGTTCGTCTGCGCAGTTGCTGATCCACTTCGTGAGGTTGTCGGCGGCCTGGCTGGGGTTCGCTGAGCTGGCCGGAGGGTGCTGGTTCAGGGAAGCGGCGAGCTGGTCGGCTGTGATCTTGTTCCAGCTTCTTCGGGCAACCTGTTGCTGGTGGTGGTGGATCGTCGTTCTTCTGAAGGTGAAGTGGATGCATCTGTGGTCCGTCCAGTGGAGTTCTGTGGCGTGGCTGAAGGCGATGTCTTTGCTGGATGAGAAGATGGCGTCGAGTGTGTGTCCGGCGAGGTGGGTGGGGGTGGACACCAGCTGCTTGAGTCCAATGTTGGCGAGGTTGTCGAGCAGGGTGCTGGTGTTGCAGTCGTTGTTGTTCTCCAGGTGGAAGTTGAAGTCCCCTAGGAGGATGTAGTCAGCGGAGGGGAGGGCGTGCGGGCTGATGAAGTCGGCGATGTCCTCGCTGAATTGAGTGCGTGGTCCTGGAGGTCGGTAGATCAGGGTGCCTCTGAGGGTGGTCTTCGGGTCGGTGTGGATCTGGAAGTGCAGGTGTTCGGCGGAGGGTGGGGTGTTGTCGGTGCTGGTCGTGATGCGGATGGTGTTCCTGTGGATGATGGCGATGCCTCCTCCCACCTGGTTGACGTTGCGGTCCCTCCTGGTGATCTTGTAGCCTTTAGGGATGGCGATGGCGATGTCGGGCGCTGAAGAGGCGTTCATCCAGGTCTCCGTGATGAAGGCAACGTCAGGGGCTGTGGCGTCTAGGAGGTTCCAGAGTTCGATGGCGTGTCTGTGGACGGAGCGGGTGTTGAGCAGGATGCACTTGAGGTGGTTGCTGTTAGTGTTCGGCTTGGCAGGTGCTGGTGTCGGGCAGGTCCGGATGCAGGTGAACTTGCAGGCGTGGCAGCTGAAGGGTCCGTGGGTTTGTTTCGGGGTGGCTTGGTAGCATCCTGGGGGTCGACCGGCGTTGAGGGCACTGAGATTGGCGGCGGTGTACGTCAGGCGGGTCGGTCGGGGTCCTCGAGGGCCAGGGGTCCTGGCACTGGGCGCGGTCCAGGCGCGGACGGGCGCAGACGGGCTTACCTTTGGCGCGCCTTCGGCGCACAATCGGCGCGCCCGCTGCGCGTTCGCACGGTCGCCATATATGGCGAAGTGCGCGGGTGGGCGGAGCAGCTGGGAGGCGGGAGCGGGGAGGGAACAGAAGGAAAAAAGGGGCGTGGTCAGCGGTGGTGGCGGGAAGCGGGGAGCGGGGAGGGAAGACGGAGGGCGGCAACAGGCAGGAAAGAAAACAAGCAAAACGGCAGGAAAAACAGCAATCAGAACAAAAACAATTCTACACAGTAAATGCACCAGGGGCACAGGGTGAGGAGCGCCGAGCGGGGAGGGAGGGAGGGAGGGAAGACGGAGGGCGGTAACAGGCAGGAAAAAATACAAGCAAAACAGCGGGAAAAACAGCAATCAGAACAAAAACAATTCTACACAGTAAATGCACCAGGGGCACAGGGTGAGGAGCGCCGATCACGGACCACGCCGCTCGAAGGAGGGGGCGTGGTCACGAGGCGGCAGTCGGGCAGCGAGGCACAATGGAAGGGGAGGCACACGCAGCAGCTGGTGGCCGTGCGGCGCGGGGGTGTCCTAGAACTAGGTCACGTTGGGCATAAACCTCTGCCCACGTGTAAACTTCTCTGAGTTTATAATCCAAAGTGTCCCTACGAAATTTTCTGATTTTTCTCTCATTGATTTCTTGTGAGTGTCTTGCTATTTGTTTATTCCTCCAGGAGACACATCTAGTAGGCAAATGAGGCAAGGCACTAAACAGATGGGGATATAGACTAGTGGCCCATTCAGGTTTCACCTCCGGATCCAGGGGGGTGGGGATTCTGATTAAGCGGTCCCTTCCTTTTTATGTACAGTCAACACGCACTGATGAGTGGGGCAGATATGCAGCCGTGACGGGGCGGTGGGAGGGCAGTACACTCACCCTAATATCAGTATACGTACCGCCTGGCCTGCAAACTCAGACCTTTTCCCATCTGGGGACCAAGTTGTTTCACTTCCTGAGGGTCTCTTACTAGTGGGAGGGGATTGCAATGCCGTGGTATCTGATGGACTCTCTGACTTCCTGGAGTCCTTTGGTCTATCTGATGTGTGGTGGACTCTTCACCCTGGTGATATCCAATATACCTTTTTCTCAGGGGCGCATCGAAGCAACTCTCGCACTCCCAAATTACACATATCCGTGAGATTCGACATCTAGACGGGGAATCTCAAACCACTGTGGACCCGTCTGGCCCTGGATGACGTGCGGGTTGGTGTGATTGCGCCAATCAATCACTGGTTTCTCTGCAACCCTCTAGTTCGCAAAGGCCTCCTGCTTGCAATTGACCACTATTTCCAGGAGAACCAGGGCTCGGTTGACTCCCCCCAAACTCTGTGGGAGGTGTTCAAGTCAGTGATCAGGAGTCAGGCTCTCTCACTTATCGCTGGTGTTAAAACAGAAGAACAAAAAGAGCTTGCAGCCATAGAGAGTGATATCCTCTGTCTCGAGGACAGACAGGTTGGGGAAATGGGTCCAGAAACAATCCATCTCCTACAGTTCAAGAGAGACAAATATAAAAATATTGCTATCGACAGGGCTAAGATTTGGGGGAGCGAGAAGGATGGTAGGGTGTATGAATGGGGTGATAAGGCAGGGAAACTCCTGGCCTGGTTAGACAAGAAAGCTATCAGAATAGTCCTAGAGTTGTCTGACGAGGAGGGTGTGGTGCACACTGACCCCCTTGAGATAGCCTGTCAATTTGCCACTTACTATGACAGGGTGTATCAGTTGAGTTCCCCGTACCTTGAAGAGGACTCCATGGGCTTTCTCTGTGATGTTCGTTTGCCCACTCTCTCGGAGGACGACAAGCAGTTCTTAGCCAGTGGCATAACTAACGATGAAATAGCCCAAGCAATCAGAAGCCTTCATCCGGGGAAAGCACTTGGGCCTAATGGCTTGCCCATTGAGCTTTACAAGCTGCGCCGTGACGGACTGGCCCCATTTCTCTGATCAGTGTTTGAGGAGAGTAGAAGCGTGGGCGTCCTTCCTTCCGGATCAGAGACTGACATCCCTTTTCGTGATTCCCAAGGAAGGGAAGCCCAGAAACAAATGCACCTCCTACCCGCCTATTTCCCTCTTGATTGCGGAATTCAAAATTCTTGCCAAACTCTTGGCCACACGGTTGTCTCGGGTAAACACTGGTTTACCCGAATCAATCGGGCTTTATGCCCCACCATAATACGGCCCTTAATCTGCGTAGGGTTCACGGAGTGCTCAAACCATTAGAGAGTTGTGATAGTGACATTAGACGCATCCATGGCTTTTGACACTATAGAGTGGCCATACCTACTGGCAGTCCTTGCAGAAATGGGGTTTGGGCTGATCTTTATCGCATGGGTTAGACTCCTCTACACAGAACCTATGGCCTAGGTGATAGTTAATAATAAGCGCTCAGACTCACTCTGCCTACACTGGGGAACCAGGCAGGGGTGCCCACTGTCCCCCTGTTGTTTGCCCATGCGCTGGAGCCGCTCGCGGCCTTGATCCGGGCAGACCCGGCAATTCGCGGAATGAGGTGGTCGAACGACTGGGAGGACCGCATCTCGCTTGATGCGAATGTTGTGCTCCTCTACCTAACCTCCCCATAGAAGTCTTTAACCTGTGTGTTGAATATTTTCACAGCATTCGGTAAATATTCGGGTTATTCCATTAACTGGAACAAGTCACCCTCATTGCCCAGAACCTTTCCGATGCAGATTGTGCGGGACGGTTTAAACTACCTTGGGATCTTTATCACCGCTGATCCCAAACTCCGATATGAGCGCAACCTGGCCCAACCCCTGCAGTGCCTAAAAAGGGATGTGGCTGGCTGGAGGACTCTGCTGCTCTCGCTATTGGGTAGAGCAGCGTTAATTAAAATGATGTCCATCCCCGGCTGCTGTATGCTTTACAAAACTACCCAGACCTGGTTCCTGCCAGCTAGTTCAGAGAAATTGAGGGGTTGCAAGGAGAGTTGCTGTGGGAGGGGAGGTCCAGAATAGCACTTAATAAATTGGTTCTGAACTGGTATGATGGAGGAATCAGCCTCCCTGACATTCGGAAATATTATTGGGCATCCCATCTGGCCGCCATCAACCACTGCATTTATCGCCAGCCTGACGACCCTGCTCTTGTTATAGATAGGTGGCTATTGCCCTGCGGGAACTACAACAGAGCCTTGTATTCCAACCGCCGGAGACTCTCCCTCACGGGCCCCACTCAGCACTCTGTTCTGATTTGGCAATCCATTAACAAAAGCTTAGGTTGGGACCGGAGGCTCACGCTGGCGAAGCCTTTGTGGGACTCTGAACAGTTATGCAGTCTTTGGTCCACGAAAGGTTTCAATAAATGGGACTTGACTGGTATATCCCGACTGGGAGATCTTTGGGTGAAGGAGGACATAGTTACTTTTGCCACTCTACAGCAGCAATTCAAGCTTGCAAATATGGAATTCTTTCGCTATCTGCAGATCCGTCATGCCATCACCATGACCTTGCAGAAAGGCACAATCCCCCCCTGTATCCTTACCATTAGAAGACCGCCTACTAGACGGCGACCTTCTCCAAAAAGCTATCTCTCTTACATATAAGAAATTGATCAACAACACCCCTGACCCACTGGGGCGCTTGCGTGAGTGCTGGGGGAGAGACGGACTGGAGTTCAATGACGAGGAGTGGCGGGAGGCGGTTGCCTCCCCTAAGGAAGTGGCAATCTCGGCACGTCTGTGTTTGGTCCAGCTCAAGATACTACACAGAACATACATGACCCAGCTAGTTCACATCGGGAGGAGGGAGGAGGGAGATTGCAGATGCAACTGTTGGCGCTTTCATTCACATAATATGGGAATGTGATCAGATACAAAGGTACTGGCGAGATATCCATGAGGTGATGGAGGAAGTGCTTCACAAAACCATCCGTCCGGAGGCTAAAAGGTGTCTCTTAAACATGTGGGGGGCCTACTCACTTAACAAGCATGGAGAGGCTTCTGGCTACGTTGGGGGCTATGGTGGCCAAAAAAGATATCGTACAGCAGTGGGGGGCGGCCAACCCCCCCCCCCCCAATCCCCGACTCAGGCTTAATGGAAGCAGAGTTTAGACTGGTGCATGTTTAGAGAGAAGACTGTCTACGTAGCACAAGGTTGCCCCAGAAAGTGGTCCGCAGTATGGCCTGGGTGGAACGACTATCGAGGTGGAATTTGTGTAGCCCCTGCTTACTCTACAGAGGAGGAACCATTGTCCCCTTGATGCAACTCAAACGACAACTTATCACCACTGTAATAATGAACATTGAATGACAGTAATCATAATTGTGTCCTATCCATGATAAATGTGCTAATGCCAAATGTTATATTTCTATTATTTGTACTCAATAAAAAATAATAATAATTGCGAGAGGTACAGGACAAGGGTGCCTACTCTCTCCCCTCCTCTTTGCCCTGGTTGTAGAGCTGCTGGCGATTTTAGTTTGAAACTCGGCAGAGATCTCAAGGATTACCTTTGGCAACTGCACTCATAAAGTGAGTCTCTTCTCAAGTCATCTCCTCCTCACTCCAACAAATCCATCCTTCCTTACCAGAGAAAGTCAAATTGCTAGGAGGATTTGAACGGGTCTTAGGCTATCAATTCAACAAACATAAATCTCAGGTCCTCATCCTTGATTTTCCAGAAAGCCTGACCATTCACCGCAGACTCCTTGTTTGTTTCCGCTGGGCCCCTTGCTCCATTTGACACCAAGGCCTTACTATGGCTCCTCTCCTGGAATGATGGACTAAGGCCAACTGGCCAGCCCTTTGCCAGCATATCCTCGAGGACCAATGAAGGTGGAGACCCCTGTATCTTTCCTTGTTGAATAACAATAATGTGGTAAAAATTAATGTACTCACTAAAGTACTCTACCTGTTTCAGTCTTAACCTACCCCTATGCCTGAATCATCTGTAACCTCCAATCCAAACTGCATACGTGAAGCCTCAAATCTCTATTAAACTCTGGATGCTGCCTGTTTGACACGGAGGTCAGGCCAGTCCCAACCTGGTGGAATATTATTTGGCAGTCCAACTACGCTCTATATCGGAGTGGGCGGTCCAGGAGAGTAAAAAGACATGGCTACACATGGATCATGCAGGTCACTGTGGCACCTGGCTTGACTCCCCAAATGCTGTCGCCCCAAGCAACAGCCATGAGAAATGTTCTAGACATCTGTGACCACTCAACCCACTTTCCCATCACACCCCCTGGCATGCAACACAGACTTTTCACAAGCTCTTGACCCTAAAGCATTCTTGGCGAGGACCCAAAATTTTGAGTGACCTTTTTCATGGACCATCCATTTAATCCTTTGAGGAATGTAACTGCAAATTCCGATTTCCTTAAACCGCCTGTCTTCAATATTGCCGATTAGCTACTCTGGCGGCACCACGTCCCATTACCCCGTTTAAATAATTGATTAGATCTTTTGAGCGCACAAAGAGGTGACCTCAATAACTTACACCTCTATCTAAGAATCCAAGCTCCCGGTATCCAAACCAAGTACAATGGGGGTAAGATCTGGAATAACTAGTTGTGGGTTAACAGTGTGACTGTCTATTGAGGGAGATACCTAAAATACACAATATTTCCCATGGAGAAACAGAAGTAAAAGTAATGTTTGAGGGGTATCTGACATCTGTCAGACTCTCCCGCATTTTCTCTACCGCCCCCATGACATGTTGGCATTGCCGCCAAGCCTCTGGTTCATTCCTCCTTTTCTGGTAGTCCTGCTCCGTAATCCAAAAGTATTGGAAGGAAAGTTTGGGGAATATCAAAGGCACACTAAGCTCTCCCCTCCCAGCTAATCCTACCACTCGGTTCTTGGGATATGACCCAGCACCCTGGAAGGCATGACTTATTTGGACTGGGCAGGGATCCACCTTATGACCGGAGAAGCAAAACAACTCATAGCGCTCTTCTGGAAGAAGGCGGAGCCCCCTCCCATGGTGCGCTGGTTTCAAAGGCAATGCATACACTAGCTTTGGAACAAATGACCCATACACTCTCCCTCTACGACAAGCGATTCACCCAACTCTGGCGACCACTACTAGAGAACATTTCCAAGCTGGAATTCCTATGCTTTAACCCTCCTAGGCTCAGGGTGTTGCGACTTTCTGATTATTAAATAGGCCCCCTCCCATATATGCAGTGATGGGACCTTTGGGAGAAAGCGACCGGCCAATACTGGGTCATTCGCTTCGTCTCTTGACTACTACCAGCCAGGGTTCCACTTGGAACCTCCTGCCCCCTGGCTTGAGGGACCATGGGCACCCTCAACTAGATGCCTGACCCCGTCTCCCCCATCGTCCCTGGGGCGGACAGAAAAGGACATGGACCACCCTGTATTGTTTTTAGTGTTCTTTACCTTTGTTTGTTATTCGTAGATATAGACCACATGTAGATGTGCACAATACTGGAGGCCCACAAGACTTTTCTAAGATATGCTGAACTATTGGCCTACTCTCTGCGAGCCTGTGTATGTGTGGATAGATTTTTATAGATAAGCTGGGCCAGAGGTCCATACCTAGGTATCACTAAAATGTTTTAATAAAGATATCTGCATAAACAAAGATGGAGGAGAACATTTCTTAAGGGTCACCGACTTTAAATACACTCTTCCTAGTTTACTTTTGATTCTCGAAAACAACACTTACAAGGTTTATCAGATTTCATCAGTGGGTCACAAGCATACACTTGCTACCCTTAAAAGGTACTGGGGCTTGTTATCCAGGGTGCAAAATACCAGCAATAAGGCACACTGATGATCATCCCTTGGAGAGAAAATAGGGCAGGTAGCCTGTTCCAACTACCTCTAGGTTCTTCACTGCTTTAATACCCATGTATGGAAAGATGGACTATTAGAAAAGATAGCAAATTTGAGTGCAATAGCCTTGCGATTAGTTACAGATCGGTTGAATACTCACACCAAAAATGTGATTCAAAACAGATTGGCTCTGGTTTACCTTGCAGCAACAAAAGGGTGGCTTTGTGCAACTGTAGGGACTAAGCGCCAGATGTACGACCGTATTCAACTCTTTTGCGACCGCAAAAAGTGGTGGTGGTGGTATGTACCAATGCTATTTTGCGAGTCACAGACTCGCAAAATAGCGTTTGCAACTCGCTATTAGGAAGGGGCATGCCATGTGCGTCCCTTCTTAATAGCGAGTCCAAATGGTATGTACCAGTTTTGCAACCGCATTTGCGGTTGCAAAACACTCGCAATTTACCACCTATTTCAAGAAAGTAGTAAACCATTTGCAAACGGTATGGGGTCTCCAGAGGACCCCTTGCCATTTGTGAATGGGTGCGAAAATATTTTTTAGGAGCAGCCAGTGGTCCCAGGGACCACTGCCTGCCCTTAAAAAATGAAACTTAAAAGTTTAATTTTTCTTTTTTAAATGCCTCTCGTTTTCCTTTTGAAAAAAAACCAGCTTTATGTAAAAAACAATCCAAGATATGGTGGTCTGCTGACCCGGCAGGCCACCATCCCTGGAAGCGCTAGCCATTACCAATGAGGTCGCAAATTGCGCTTGCCTCATGAATATTGACGAGGCATGCAATTTACGACCTCTTTGGGAATCGCTAAGTGTCTGTGACACTGCTGTGCATTGCATTTTGCGACTCGCAAATTGCGAGTCGCAAAATGCAAGCATCGTACATTGTCCTTCCGCTGAAGAAGAAGCCATCAACAGTTCCGGGATCATTGAATAACCTGCGTCCCATCTCACTCCTGCCTTATTTCTCCAAAATAGCAGAAGAGACAATGATTACGCAATTGGTTGCGCATATAAACAAGCACAACCTACTATATCTAACGCAATCAGGCATTACAGCCATGTACTCCCAGAGTCGGCATTACTCCTCGCCACAGAGACATTACGCAGGCGGGATGATGAGGGGCAGACTGTAGCGTTGGTCCTGCTGGACCTCAGCGCAGCCTTTGGTACGGTATCCCACAAACTGCTTTTGCAGCGACTCTGGTCAGGGGGGCTGGGTGGAGCTGCCATTAAATGGGTGGCCTCCTTTCTACAGGAGCACAGCTTTCAGGTCGCACAACGCCCATACATGTTAAAAAGCATTCCACTCTCACAAGGAGTCAGTCCCCCAGGGCTCAATTCTGAGCCCGACTCTTTTTAATCTTTACCTTCAACCCCTGGCAGAGAGCATGGAAAAATACAAGGTCACCATAGTGTCATATGCTGATGACACGCAGCTTTTTGTAACTCTATCTCACAACTTAGAGCACACTGCGACCCAGTTTTCTTCTTGCCTGAAGGACCTTGCTTCTTGGATGTCTAACAACTGCTTGAAGCTGAACGGCAGTAAAACTGAGGTCATGGTGGTCAGGAAACACCCCTCCATCTGGAGCTCAGCATGGTGGCTCATATGCTGGGTCCCAAACCGACTCCCAAAGAGGAAGTAAGAAATCTAGGAATCTGTCTTGGCCCCAATCTTTGCTTCAAAACCCATACTAGGAAGGTCACAAGGAAAAGTTTTGGGACTCTCAAAATGCTAAGAAAAACTCTGGATACCAATTTCAGCCAGGAAAACCTTGGTCCACTCTCTTGTTACAGCTCAGTTGGACTAAGGTAACGTCCTATACCTTTGAGCAATGAAAAAAGCCAATACAGGTTGCAATCAATTCAGAATGCGTCAGCCAGGCTAGTTCTTAATCTGCCGAAGAGAGCGTCCTCGGCGAAAGCCATTAATGCCCTACATTGGCTGCCCGTTAACAAAATAATTATTTTTAAAGCACTGTGCTTCTGCCAAAGGATATTGCAAGGTAATGGACCTAGGGCCAGATGTAGGTAAATACTATTTACCTATTCTTAAATACCGAATTTTACCGATTTGGTATTTAAGAATAGGTAAATAGTATGTAGGTAATTTTTGTGTAAATTTTACAGAATCTGTAAAATTCGGTAAATACCGATTTGGTATTTACCGAATCGGTATTCCCCATTCATTCCTATGGGCCTGGAAGCCCATAGGAATGAATGAGAATTACAGATTCGGTAAATTCCGAATCGGTAATAGGGGGTAGACCTACAAGGGTGGCAGGGTGTCACATTGACACCCTGTTGCACCCCTGTATAGTTCATGGGTGCAAATGTGGCACACATACATGCCCTAAGGGCATGTATGTCTGCCACATGGCACAGTTGAAAATGCACAGATTTGCATTTTCAAAGGTATTCCTTATTTACCACCAACTTATAGTTGGTGGTAAATAACAAATCCTAAAATGGGAAAAGCACTCATTTGAGGGCTCCCTACATTGCAAATTCGGTAACTTACCGATTCGGTATTTTAAGGAATCGGTAATATACCAATTCCTTAAAATACAGAATCGGTAAATTACCGAATTTGCAATTTAGGCCACCTACATCCCAAATGCCCAATACCGGTCGGTAACGACCGAAATTCGGCAATTTCAGCCGTTACCGACCGGTATTGGGCCACCTACATCTGGCCCCTAGTTACCTAAATGATCTTCTCACCCCTTATAACCCGACACGTCATTTAAAATCAACAGGGGCAAACCTGCTCAAAGTTCCAAAAATTCAAAGAGCAAGAATGGGTGCACGTTCTTTTGGCTATCTGGCAGCCAAGAACTGGAACACATTACCTTCTATACTCCAAGCTGAGCCATCTGAAACCGCCTTCTGGAAAGGACTGAAAACTTGGCTCTTCCAACTGTGAGCTCTTGGAAGCTCAACCGTCACTACTGCTTGGTTTTGTCACCCTCTCTTCACCCTTCCTTACCGATCTCACTTTAGCAGCTCTTTATGCGGGGACATACCAGTTGGTGTAACCAAGCGCTTTATAAATGTTTTTATTATTATCTGGCCTTAAATGTTGCACCTAACTTCCAAACACTTCTATCTCAATACATGAGCACACTGACAACTTTAAGAAGAGCCTGGAGTCTAAAGAAATTACTTGGGATACAAACTGGCTCTGATCAGAATCCTGGCGGCATCTGAAAATGGCTTGTTGGAGATTTATGGTCCTTTGAGTATGGAAGTGTTTGAATCCATACTGGAGTAATTTTGATTGCGGTTGTTATATATAATGGTATCGGGCTAATATTTTGCCCATGCAACGGTCTTAATAAAGGGATTGCCTCTTCTCAAGATGTTGAGGAAAGCGACCATGATGAGATCAATAAAAATGGTGATTCTGTATTTTATTGAACTGCTATAAACTAAAAATGTTTCCCATCAGAACAATGGAGTGCTGTGAAAACGTACGTTTTGACAGTATCATGTACATATATTACTAGGTAGTAGAATGTTAGCGAACACAGACAGAATCCAGACACTATCAGCAACTTTAATTAAATATGAATGTTATTTTATGGTTGTCCAAAGCTTCCTGCAACACTGAACATGTTTGCAACTTGTCTTGACTTCAGTAGGTCTGGAAACCATTGGGCTTAGGGTTGTACCTTTGCACATTTTCTGGCAGCGCAGCCTCTCTCTAGAACAAAGGTCTTCGAACTTTTGTAGGTTAAGCCCCCTCAGCTGAATTTTTTTAGATGTTGGGCCCCCCACCACCTGACAGAAATTTCTGGAATTGGCTGCCACACGCACATTCCGGGCATATCCAGCAAATAATGTTCAATGCAATAAGAGTGTTTAGTAAACTGCAGGTTTGTGAGTGGGTGTGGTGAAATGACAGAGGTTTATTACATAGCTCACAACACTACTTTCCAAGATAACATTTGATCAAATTGTTTTTACTAGGATGCTTTGTTTTACACATGACATGGATTTATAATAACACCACCAACATAAATGTGACAGGTTAACCTGTTTTTCAGAGACGGTCAATCTGTGGATGGATTTTTGCTACTGACATCCTCAGGTTGTGCTCCACATTCAATCTTGAACGGTACTTAGTCTTTAATACCGCAAGTGCTGAGAATCCAATCTCACATAAATAGGACAAGCTGAAAGACAAGAGAGTTTTGACAGCAGTGTCTCTCAAAGCTGAATATTCTGCAGACATTTTCAGCTAAGACAGGGACTGTAAGGGAGACAGTGTTGTCAGATGTTTCGAGGACTCCCTAGCTTAGACCTGGTACACGAGAAACAAATCTTCTCTAGAAATCATTAGCAAACGTTTTAGGCAGCATTATAATGGGATAATTGCCCACCAACCAGTTATGGATCCGAAGACAGAGAAGGCGCTGAACAAACACCTAATTGAGAATTCCTTAGTGGTACGATAAGCTTGCCTGAAGCAGTTGGGGTTTGCGACATGTCAGGCTTACGTTTAAAAAAATAGAACTAATAATAAATTAATGATGTTGTCTAGTTTACTTCAGAGTAATGTTGTCTGACAGACTTTGTGATGTCAGGGACATGTTAGAGATTTTGGGTGCCCTAGGCCAAAACTAATTTTGGGGCCCATGTTCAGTATAGCTTTGAGTTTAAATGATTTACTTTCAGCTCTGCCATACCCTATTTAGCCAGGCTACTAATGGTGCACAGGCACTGTAGTCGAAATTCTAAAAGCGTTTACATCTAATATTCAGAGATAGTGATGTGTTTTCACTGTTGTAACAAAGCAGCAGCCCACTAATTTTACAGTGAATAATACCTGTGATATTCTCCAATTTCTCATATGTGAGGACCCGCTTGGATCTAACTTTTTTATGGTTAAGTTTTTTATGGTTGTTGCATGAAACAAACACATTTCTCTGCAAATAGTAATAGACTCCCTCACATCAATTACATTAAAAAGAAAATAAACAAACGGTATTTGCAAGAATCTGTTTAGGAATTATTCCAGTCCATCAGGGCAAAAACATAACTGTCTCTATCAAGGGGCCCCTGGAAGGCTGGATTGCAGTGCATTTAGATGTCTCCTTTTGTAATTTAGGACGAAAACCATAATGGGGCACGACATGCCCATACCTGTGTACAGGGGTGAGTGAGGTGACCATATGAATTTGGGTGCAGATATAAGTGCAGAGTGGGACGAATGAATGTATGGTTAGTGGTGGGCTTATTAGAGTGAGATTGCAGATTGAGCAGTGAGGGGGACAGGTGAGTGAAGTGACACAAGTGCAGGTTGAGTAGTGTGCTTGTGTGACTGCAGGGTGAGGCACAGGGTGAACAGCGCAAGTGCATTGTGAGTGCAGAGTGGTCACTGTGAGTGGAGGGTAAGTGGGTGAATGATGTGAATGCATGGTGATCAGTGTGACTGCAGGGTAAGTGGGTGAATGGTGTGAGTGCCTGGTGATCAGTGTGAGCGCATTGTGATCGCTGTGAGTGCAGAGTGATCACTGTGAGTGGAGGGTAAGTGGGTGAATGGTGTGAGTGCATCGGGATCAGTGTGAGTGTTGGGTGAGGGTGAAAGTGAAGGGCGAGAATGAGGAGTGAGTGGTCTGAATGCAGTGTGCATTACCAGACACTTGGAAGTAACTCTGCATGTTATTGACGGCAGCGTAGGGTTTCAAATGTGTTAAACTATTGCTATTATGGCAGTAACCAGGGATCAGGGTGGAGGAAATAAATAATGTGCTGATCCCTCAACAAACTTCCAGTCTTATGATTAGGGTTGCCAGCTCATTATTTTGATGTTACAGATGGTATAAAATAAGCAGTCACCTAAAGCTGTATTTTAAGCACTTGTCTGTGCATACTTTGAACAGCAAATATATATAAACTTTTAATTGTTTTCTAGAGCTGCCTGAATGATCCATGACTGATAATAAAAGGGAACAACGACAGAAAAGTCACATTAGAAATGAATGCATACTTCTTATTTATAACCATAATTAGCAATTTGCAGGCTGTTTAAACAACACATGGCTGGCTGGCATTTTGCGCGCCTGCCTATGTAATTTTAAAAGAAACTTTCAGGGACGTTTAGGGATTTTGGGGGTCCTGGGCCAAATGTATTTTGGGGGGCCCTGTTCGGACCAGCTTTGATTTTATGATCCAGTCTCAGCTCTTTCATGCCTTCTTTGATCAAATACTAAATGTGCGTACATCTAATATTCAGGGATAGTGATGTGTGTTTGCAGTATGTAACACAGTGTTTGCAGTATGTAACACAACAACAGTTCACTAATATTACTGCAAATAATCTCGGTCACACCCTCCCATTTCTCATATGTGAGGTCCTGTATTGAGCTAAAATAAACTTTTTAAATGGAAGTTGCATGAAGCATAAACACATTTTGTCTGCAAAATGTCTGTAATAGACTCTTACACATTACTAATGAATGATAGAAAAACGCTATTTACGACATTGTGTTTAAAAATTATTCAAGGTCTCGAGGACAAGACTGTAGAACAGAGCTGGCTCTTTCACCCCCTCCCCCCCTCCCCCCCACTCCCACCCCCTTTGAAAGGTTGGGGCCCTGGGACAGAGCCCACTTTGCCCATGCTTTAAAACTTCCCTGGAAACTTTGTCTCCTTTCTGGGAAGAGCTAACTCTCCCAGGAGAGGGTTAATTCATAGAGCTGAAATGCTTCAGCTGCAGTGGGAGGCAAGGAGTGTACTCTGCTAAAACCGAAAGTGTGTGCGTTTGTTTGCTTTCGGTTTTAGCAGAGTAGACTCATTGCCTCCCACTGCAGCTGAAGCATGTCAGCTCTACGAATTAACCCCCTCCTGGGAGAGTTAACAAGACAGAAGAACGGGCAGGTAATGCCCCATCGATTTCCCCTCCAACCATACCGGAGTTCTCCAAGAAGATTTGCGACGGACGCAGGGAACAAAGGTAAGATTGGAGTGGAGTTCGCGCCCCCCCCCCCCCTGGGATGGTATCACACCCCCCAGGGGAGCGTACCCCACAGATTGAAGAACTCTGCTCTAGAACATGACACGTGAAAGCAGGGTCTCATAATAATGAAGCCTGTATTGTGTACGTGAATGACATTCTCCTCGAGCATCCCCAGCATTCTGCTTCCTGTTATTTAGATATGTTTTTGCTGACAGTAACATGTTTGCGTCGCATGATATAGCAACATTGACTTGTATTATCGAAAAACACATAATTAAAATGTGTATGTATTTTAGTTAAAGCTTCAACTGATCCATTTCTGGCGATAGCCCTGGTGAGGTGAAATGACAATTGTCTCTGATCATTAGCTGTAATACCTGTTATTTTGCTAGTTGGACTCTAGGCTTTCTGATGTGTTGTGTTTTATTTTTAATAGGACCCAAATATCCTATCCTGAGTCATGGACTTCTGGCAATGGAATAAAAGTGAAATTGTTCTTTCCATCAGGGTAGTTATCCCAATTTGGACATATGGGACTAAGTGTACCAGAGGACTTTGTCAGAGGTTGCAAGCACACAGAACCCAATCTAATACCCAGTAGTCTCTTGCAGATCCCTGTGACTTAACTACAGGTTAGAGGATCATGCTGCAGACTATTGGTCATCCCTCGTCAAGATTCAATCTCTGATCAAGATGACGTCAAAGGAACTTTGCCTCATACTGGGTGTTTGAGGGGAGTGGAAGTAGGGGGTGGGAAAAATCAAGGTCCTATATATTACATGCATTTTTTCACATGGCAATATCGCACCCACAGCATTGACCTACTCCCATACTGTAGGATTTGTGTAAGTGTACTATTCTTAATTCCGTATACTACTGCTTAAGGCAAGTATGGGTGGAGTGAAAAACAGTAAGCATGTACATACCTCACAATATTGTGGCCGGTCAACGTAGTGCATAGTGAAGGGCAAGGTTTTGACCTCAATATAGTGACATACATCCTCCCTCACATTCTCTTCAACTGACAAAGGTGCGCTTTAACTTGGCCAATAACAAATGTGTGTGTAGTAATGAGATCCGCAGCCAGGATGTAGTTTAACGTAGATTTATTGAGTTCAGTTACAGGTAGTTGCGTTCTAGAGATGCAGCCCCACCAGGAGCAGTCTGCCAGCTGCTCAGCCCATATTCCAACAAACGCACTCAAGCATCCAGGCACCCAAACATTCCATTCAAGACTCTCACACCAACATTCCATGCATCACATTCACACTGGCTGAGCAGCTAGGGAGTAAGTAACCAAATAAATACAACACAGGTTACTACATACCCTTCCCTTCTACAAAACACAAAAATAGCAACCACCAAGACAGGAAGGATCAAACAAAGGGAACCTCAAGAAAAAGACAAATGGAAAAGTAGAGAAAAAGCGAGAAGAAAGTGGACCCAAAACATGAAAGGATCATAGGAAAGAAACCAAAGAAAATCAGACATAAATAAAGAAGAAAATACAATGGAGGTATACAAGAGTAAGTGCAATAGAAAGAAAAAATGAAGTAATAGGTTAAGACCAAAGTACAAGAGAAAGGAAAGAGAATATAGAGAAAATATACATGAGATGCACAAAAAGTACATGTAATAAAAATAAACAATGTAGAGGAGATGCAAAGATAAATATATAATATATATATATTACCTACTGGCGGTCGCCAGTAGGTATATATAGTTAGGATTTTTTCTCTATGGGATTTTTGAAAATTCTATGTCTAATAACTTTGGCGTTTGTGGACGGAATTGGCTGAAATTTTCAGGAAAATGGAACATTTTGTTTCTGAGCAGCCCCTGAAAATTTGGGGGGGTTTCGTCAAGGGGGGGCCGAGAAAAAAGGGGGGTCCCAAAACGTGTTTTTAACATTGAGTTTCCCATAGGGCGGTTGGCCTCACTTTTAGCCCGAACGGCTGAATGGATTTGCACGAAACTTGGCAAAATTGTAGGGACTGGTAGCCCGATGTGCCTTTGCTAGGTCTCAATATATGTGCTTCAGTGGATTTTGAGAAATTAACGTTCAAAAAAAGATATATATCTGTAACAGCGGACCGGGCAGCGCTCCGGTTCGCGGACTTTTCGCAGTACGGAGCTTTGTGAAGCGAAGCTGATTGGTTCTCCGGCGTCTGTGAACATTCCAAACAGTCCGTAGCGGCCGCCATCTTGTCTCTCGGTAGGATCGAGAGACAAGAGGAGGCCAAACCGAAGGGGCAAATGACCATAAGGGGGCATAGTAGATCCTCGCTGACCCCCTAGGTTTGATGTGGAGGTTTTAAAAGGGCCCCGCGGGGCAAAAAAAATAATAATAATAATAATCGAACGGCTGAATGGATTTGCACGAAACTTGGCAAAATATTAGGGACTGGTAGCCCGATGTGCCTTTGCTAGGTCTCAATATATGTGCTCCAGTGGATTTTGAGAAATTAACGTTCAAAAAAAGATATATATCTGTAACAGCGCTCCGCTTCGCGTACTTTTCGCGTTACGGAGCTTTGCGAAGCTGATTGGTTCTCCGGCGTCTGTAAACATTCCAAACAGTCCGTAGCGGCCGCCATCTTGTCTCTCGGTAGGATCGAGAGACAAGAGGAGGCCAAAGCGAAGGGGCAAATGACCATAAGGGGGCATAGTAGATCCTTCCTGACCTCTTAGGTTTGATGTACCATTTTGCCAAGTTTGGTGTAATTCCGTTCAGCCATTCAGGCTGTAGACGTATGTAAATGTCCTATGGAAAATTGCATGGGGAAACACATTTGAAAGTGTTGAAATTTAGAACCAATTAAAATGTTACTTTGGTTTTGTATTTGTGTGTGATGAAAGTTAATTGGTTATGTATATATCTCAAATGAGAGGAAACCACAGCCATTTTGTGATACTACTGTCTGAGGTACATTTGTGAGGAATTTTTGGTGGTGAATTTCTGGTGTTTGATTTACACAGTACTAACACTTCTCCTACTTTTAAAAAGGTGAGTTGTTAATTTGTAAGGGGAACTATGTTGTACACTTGAAGATAATTTGAAAAATGTTTTCTGTTATTTATTTGCAGTCCTTCTGTTATACTAAATACTTGATAAAGTTAGTTTTATATTATGTATTACTAAAAACGATAAATGAAAGTGATTATTTTTTTCTGCAATTTACAGCAAGCAATTTCAAAATAAAATGGCTCACAATGAAGAGACCGTGGTAATTTCTTTTGAATTGTCCACTACATTGATTGAAATTGACAGCACCAATAATGAAATATTGTCACAAGGAGGAGATGACTTGAATGATTCCACTACATTGATTGAAATTGACAGCACCAATAATGAAATATTGTCACAAGGAGGAGATGACTTGAATGATTTTTTGGATCAATCTGTTGATGGCGAATTTATTGAATGTTTGGAGACCACAGAGTTACAAGAATCATCATTGCAGACTTTTAATGAGGAGATTCCAGATGAGATGATTGAAGAGGAAATTACTGATGAGGACATGTTACTAGTTCTTTCAAATTTAGAAAATTCAGAAGAATAAATTTATATTTAGAAATCAAAAATTGTTTGAGACATTATTCATTTTTATTTTTAATTTATGAGGTTGTAGCGAAGTGATTGTAGTATAAAATGAGACTTATAGTATAGAGTGCAACATTTTTATGTTACATGGTAAGTTTTCTCATATTTACTTCCCTTCTCCCACTATATTATCTCCAATGTGTATTTGACATCTCTTCTTCATCTCCGGCCTCCTTTCTCTCACTGTGTGTCTCTGATGCATCTTATCGCTGCTATTTTGTGTAATTACAGAAGAGAGTAAAATAAAATAGTTCGGAACGTGAAAAGGGGGCAAAGTAGAGTACCCCTCACCCCCTAGGCCTTCTCAGGCGGTCCCAAAAGGATCAGTTTCTGCTTTCCTGAGAGATTATGGTATGAGTTCCATATACCACAATAATTTGCATTACAACATGCAAGATATATATCTCCTATTACCAACTTTTGGAGATATTCGCGCTAAGCGCTAATATCTCCAAAAACTAACACCTGCCCTGAGCAGTTCTTAGCCATGTTATCCAATGGGAGGTGGATAACATGGCTAAGAGCATTAGCTCGGTAATGCATGAATATCGCTGAGTTTTCAGCGATATTAATGCATTGCGGTCGTTTTTTATCGCATTTGCGATAAACCTTGATAATAGCAAGGTTTATCTTCGATAATTTCTGACGATGCTTAGCGGTAAAAAATTCGTTGGTAAGCATCGTTAGCGATAAATATCGCTTAACTTTGGTAATATGCACCAACGTCTGTTAACGTTCGATTCGAAGGAAATGAGGAAGTGTTGAAAAACATTGTTTGCGCCATCTTGCCTTTTTTGAAATGCCACACTTTTGTCGTGCACGGCAGCCATTTTAGATGCCTTGACCAGACCCACTCTCTGCACGCTGTCGATTCGTAGCATGGCTCCCCACCCTCGCAAGCATCTTCCCCAGGCACTGGTCACCCCCGCTCTCTGTGTTATGCATGGGCAATAAACCTCTCCCCATCTGCGCTGCTCTTCCCTGAGAATCACACTCTGTGCCCGCCCGACACCTCCCTTTCGCCCTATTCACTACCGCACCCTCTGACACTCCTCTTCCTCTGTGTCCGATTGTCCAGGCTATCAGCTAGCCCTGCAGATGTAGTTTATGGCCCCAGCTGTAAAGAATCACCCCTCTTCAAAGGAGTTATAGTAGATCAAGGCCCACACCCGATGAGATCCGTCACACCACACGTGTTCCTACTATCTGAAAACCATCCTGTATTGTGATTGGGGAGGGGACCGAGCCTGAAGCGGAAGATTCCAGGGATGACTCTTTGTACATCAAAGTTTTTACATTTATGTGTCACATTAAAAATATATAGCACTCCAACAAAGTAGTAGGATTATAAAACTTTAATAACTTATAAATATATACAACAAAACAAAAACAGTAAAAACATTTAAACAACGAAGAGACCGTGGCAATTTCTTTTGAATTATCCAATACATTTATTGAAATTGACAGCACCAATAATGAAATTTTCTCACAAGGAGGAGATGACTTGAATGATTTTTTTGATCAATCTCTTGATGGCGAATTTATCGAATGTTTGGAGACCATAGAGTTACAAGAATCATCATTGCAGACTTTTCATGAGGAAATTCCTGATGAGGACATGTTACTAGTTCTTTCAAATTATGAAAATTCAGAAGATGTTGCCTGGGGGTGGGTCGTCAGTAGCAGTCTGTTGTGCGAATAGTTCCAAGGCAGCAGAACGCGCTGAAATCTAGATGGCACAAAGGTGATGTCTAGTAAGTTGCCGCCCAGCAAATAACGGAGTGGGGCGCCGCGGGGGTGAGTGAGTCCAGTAGGCACCACAGGTATTCTTACCGGCATTGCAGAATTACTGCTGGGGACAATGCCTGTGCTGTAGCAGGGTCACAGCAGAAACAAAAAGGATTCTGTTGAAGATGTTGTTGGTTTTCAATTTGAAAACAGTTCTGGTGTCAACTGCTATGCTAATGTAGTGGTTAATGTTTTGTTTTCTCTAGAAAATGTAAAAGAGGGGGAGGCAGTCCAAAGTTCTGGTAAAAGGGCAAAGGAAAGGATCGGTGGTTTGAACTATCAGTCAAAAAGGGGAGGGGGTGCGACAATTTTTCCTACCGGGTCACAGTGTGCTTTCACCGGAACTGAGGTTTGCAGGATTCTAGTAATTCAAAGTGAGGCTGGCGCCAGCATGGGAGCGCCGACGTCCCGCGGATACAGTTTCGTCACTCCACGGGCGATCATGGCAGTCATTCCCCATCGGGGCTGTCTGCGGGGGTCGGAGACTCCCGCGGCTCCTCTAGAATCTTCAAGGTCGTGGAGGACTACTGTGGTGGAGTCAACCAGTGACCGGGCCATTTCTTTATGCTGGGCCCGCTCTTGCCACGTCGATCGCCATTTTGAGAGTTCGGTAGCTACTGGCGATCGCGGGGTCAAATGAGCGGACGGGCTCCACCCTGCCGGGCGAGACGTTGCAGCATCGCCACAGTGGAAGAACCCTTTTCCGGGCGCCTGGAGCGCTGAGGGTGCAGGTGGGAAGCCTCCACTGGGGAGGCGGGAGAGGCCTGTTCGCACCGTCTCTCCCTCCCAGTGCACCCCACGGCGTCTCGCTTAAGATTTGTTATGGCCGGACCAGGCGATGAGGACGAGGGGGGGGGGGGTCGGAGGCATGTGCAAGACATCCCCCCCAGTGTTGTCGCAGCCATTATTCAAGAAAGAAGAAGTGTCCCGTCCGTCTTCGGGCCGGGCTTCCGGTGGATGTCGGCCGGACGCCCCTTGCTCTGGCCCCATGAACGGGTTCCTTGGTTTATCGGCTGCAGCCGGATCCCATCGGCCCCGGCCGTTGGTGGCCGGACTGGTAGAGAATGTGGCGGGACTACCTGAAACTGTCAAGGGCCACCGCGGCCGGACTGGGAGAGAGAGAGGGGAGGGTCGAGGACACGGACATTCCCCCCCCTGCAACTCTCCAGCGTTGTCAATCCCCCTGGCCGGGTCCCGCTGGCCTCGGCCTCTCCTCCGGCTACACCCTACGTGATGATCTCCGAAGCGTGGCAGCAGGACCCGCCTTATATGTGTTGCTTCCGGCTGGGCGTAGCCGAAAACCTGTTGCCCGTTGGAAGTTTCTAGAATGGGGCGGATGTCTGCTGACTTGTATCTTTCCCAGTTTGCCGTTATTTGGCCGTGGCAGGCGGTGGGACAGACACGTTTTGGGGCAGTGAGGGGCGATGTTTTCAGGTTTCTTATTACGGGCTTACTTCTAACGTTTCTTGTTTCTAGGACAATAATAGGTTTTATCATTACGTATTGTTATCGTTTCTTTGTTTGTTATTTAATAAAAAGTTCATCAGTGGCCTACTGATTTTCGTTTTCCTATTCTTTTCTTTCCAGGTTGTTTCATGCTAAAGTTTCTGTTAACAGGATACAGTGATCACTTCGTTATTATTGCATATGTCCTTTTCACTAGGGGTGCTCTCTTGTTGGGCCAGATATCTCTAGTAAATGGTCCGGGTGAAACAGGTGCATCAATCAGTGGGGAGTAGATAGGCATGACAGATTACAACGGGGGAGAAAGGTCCGCATTACCTACCCTTTCACTACTTGCAAAGATTTTCCTACGTTTATTTGCAAACAGGGAATACCTCCAAAAAGAACTAATTCCCAAACAGTCAATGTTCGGACAATCAATCAATCAATGAGGAATGAAATAGGTACGACGTGTTAAAGGCTTGCGTTACCTACCCTTCACTATCTGCAAAGGGAGAGAGAATATTCCTATTCTTCCTTGTTTGCAGGCAGAGAAGATCCTTAAGAGAACCAACTTCGAACAATTCAATGCTCGATTCAAACAATCAACAAGGGGTACTGTGAACACAAATGAACGCCGCTTATGTACATACACATTGCTATTTTCAACAGGTTGTTCCTAATGTTTCTATTTTAGCGAAGTCAAAAAGAGATCCCATTAGTGGCCTACTGATTTTGCTCGATTCCTTTTGTTTTTTTACACGATTTTTCGCTATCTGCAAAGACTAAACAGAGTATTGCGACTCTGTGCTTGTTTGTAAATAGAGAATGAACCAAAGAGAACAATCAATCAAATGGAGAGAGAAGCAGGCACGACGGATTACAACCGGGGCAAAGGCCTGCGTTAACTACCCTTCACTATCTGCAAAGAGAGAGTACTCCTAATAGAAATGAGGGGTGGGGGGCAGCATTCAAAGCAGATCAGTGTGCATAAACACGAAAATGTTTTTACTTACCACGTACTTGACATTCGACAGCTTATGATATTTGCTATTAAAAAACCATTGAAATTCACTGAAAGAACCATAGGTTATAGACCATATATAGTTAGGAATTAGCATTTACAAAACCTTGAAAATTCACTGAAAAAACCATAGGTTATAGACCATATATAGTTAGGAATTAGCATTTACAAAACCTTGAAAATTCACTGAAAAAACCATAGGTTAGAGACCATATATAGTTAGCTGGACATTTTATTGACATAAAACCAATGAAATTCCATATATAGTTAGTTGCACTAACTATATATCGCGCACCCGCAATCCACTGCTGATGATGTCACATATTACATCATTCATGACATGGTCAGTGACATCACTGATGACATCACTGATGACATCTCAAATTACATCACTGATGACATCACTGATGACATCTCATTTGACATCAATGACCACATCACTGATGATATCATTCATGTGACAATACAATGCATCTCCTCACATTTTAATATAACCTCTGTTTCACCCAGTGTTAAATACAGAGTATAATTTTTGAAACCACTGACACACCAATACTAGTTACTACGTACGCACTCACTGATTGCTACGTCTACACACACCTTCACTCATTCACCCATACAATCATTCATACATACAATCACTCATCTTTACAACACTATCATATGCACTCATACACCTATACAGACACTCACAGTCTGCCACTCATCCATGGAGTTACTCACACACCTAGTCAGTCCTGTAAAGAATCAATGACACTTCCATTTTCTTGTCTATACAGTTAAACATAGAGCACCTTACATTTTCAAACATATACTAACACATACTTACCTTCTTATACAATCATTGATACAAGTACACATTGATCTGCACAGAGTCACACACCTCCCAGCTAGCCACACACACACTCAGTCTCCCATACAAATACTTGGGCAATCAATCAATAACCCATATAGTTACTCATATAGCTACTGATCAACACATGCAGCAGTTTACAGAACAACAGACATAATGATGCACAAATTAAGACAGTTTAGTCACTAACCCATGCACTCAGTGAGACACATTTAATCACTCACTCATACAGTCAGTCATGCACCTACTAAATCCTTCGTCCAGACACTTACACATCCACTCATTCTTCAATATGTAAGACATATTTAAACTTTACAGAAACAAAAAATCACTGGATGTTGTTATCAGTGATGTCATTTGAGATGTCATCAGTGATGTCATCAGTGATGTCACTGACCATGTCATGAATGATGTAATATGTGACATCATCAGCAGTGGATTGCGGGTGCGCGATATATAGTTAGTGCAACTAACTATATATGGAATTTCATTGGTTTTATGTCCATAAAATGTCCAGCTAACTATATATGGTCTCTAACCTATGGTTTTTTCAGTGAATATATATATATATATATCACCCACCCATCATCCCCAAATAATTTTTAAAGAAAACATTAGAAATGGGTGATGGACAAGCAAACTGACTTTCCCCAACATAAAGGTGAGTAAATGGACCAAAAACATAGAACATCTACACCAAACAAGAACAAACAAAATGATTAAGGGGAAAGGATAAGTTACTTACCTATATTCCTAATTCTCTTCCAGGAGTATCCTCATCAAAGTCATAAGAACTGAATATTCCCGCCCATGTGCGGGGACCCCGGAAATAATATAAAATTATATATGTAAATCACATATAAATAGCTCCACATATATGTATGCACATATATCATTTTTTCGCAAACCAATGCAGCCCCAAAACTGAGGCTAAACAATGTAAATACTCATACATACACTGAGTTAGCAATGAAATAAAAAACACATTAGGTCAATTATCCCTTGAACTCTGTGTTTTAATGAGCAAAACACTCATAAATTCTGAAAATAGCCAATAAATAGACATTGTTAGCCCATATGCTGCATTGTAAAGCAATAGCATAAAAAATGAAACCATTTTCAACAAACAAAAACTGGCACCGGGCCTTTAAGGCAGCCATGCCCCTGACTTCCCATCATGCCTCAGGGGTGACAGTTAGGCCAGTTGTTCTTTGCATAACCCTGAAGACAGGGCTCACCAAGAAACTAGGAACACATTGATCACATCTCATTTGCCTGGAAAGGAGGGTGGGTTGCTTATGTCTTTGATGAGGATACACCTGGAAGAGAACTAGGATTACAGGTAAGTAACGTATCCTTCTCTTCCAGGGGATCCTCATCAATAGTCATAAGCACTGAATAGAATAGCAAGCCCAACCAACCCCCTGCAGGCAAATGAGCAAAAAACATGACCCAACCAAGATAATTGGAACAGCCGAACTCAGCTGTTAAACAGATTGCGCAAGGAGGCCTGGCCTACTTGCATATCTGCTCTACTGTCTGAATCTAGACAGTAATGCCTGGTAAATGTATGGACGGACCGCCAGGTCGCCGCCTTACAAATCTCAGATATAGGTACATTATTAAGAAAAGCCGTAGTAGCCGCTTTCCCTCTGGTGGAATGCCCCATTGGGAGAAAACCCTAGGGTCTTCTGTGCCAACTGATAAGCTAGCTTAATACAAGACACTATCCACCTTGAAATAGAACGTTTCGAGGCTGTATAACCTGGTCTGATCGATCCACAGTTGACAAATAACTGATCAGACTTACGTATAGTTTTGGACTTATCAAGATAAAATTTCAGAACTCTTTTCAGGTCCAAAGAATGCAATGCCCTCTCAGCTGGTGTGGAGGGATTGGGAAAGAAGGTGGGCAGAGAGATGGTCTGGTTTACATGAAAATCTGATGCCACCTTAGGAAGAAAAGAAGGATGTGTTCTCAACACTACCCTATTCAGATGGAACACTGTGTAAGGCTCTTTGGAACAGAGAGCTTGAATTTCGCTCACCCTGCGAGCTGACGTGATCGCTAGCAAAAAAGCAGCCTTCCACGAAATATGCTGCAAAGTTGCTTTACGAATGGGTTCAAAAGGTGGACCCATCAATTTTGATAACACCAGGTTCAACTCCCAGGGGGGTGACGGAGGTCGTACTGGAGGATAAACCTTTTTCAACCCCTGTAGAAAATCCTTCACAGCTTGCAACTGGAAAAAAGGAGGTTGGGAAGGTGACCGCCTATAAGCTGTTATAGCAGCCAAATGTCTTGCCTCTTTTAAGATGGACATGCAGTCTTGCGGTAGTCCTAGGTGGCCGTATTGTATGACTTCAGGAGCCATGCTGCCAAGCTCAGTGACGGAAGGTTGGGATGATGAATCCTCCCGTTCCACTTGGATAGCAGGTCCGGCCTACATGGCAGCTTCCTGTGCGGGGTCACTGACAGATGGAGAAGGTCCGTGTACCACCGTCTCGGCCAATCGGGTGCAATGAGGATCATCATTGTGCACAAGTTCGTCAGCTTGCTCACCACCTTCGGGATCAGTGGAAGGGGTGGAAAGGCGTACACAAATTCCCCTGACCAGTCTATCAAAAGGGCATTTCCTTTCGACCCTGGGCGGAAGAATCTGGAGGCGAAGTCTCGGCATTTGGTGTTTTCGTCGTCCACGAAGAGATCCATGGTGGGACGACTCAAGACTGGAAGATGTCTTCGACTCCCTCGTCGTTGAGAACCCAGTCCTCTCTGTCTTCGAAATGCCGGCTTAGAGTGTCCGCCCTCACAATCTATTCTCCTGGGAGGTGGACTGCTGTGACTGACAGATTGCGAGCCAGGAGCCTATGCCAAATGTTTTGGGCCTCCAGCGAAAGAGTCCGTGAGCGTGTTCCTCCCTGCTTGTTCAGGTAGTACATTGTGGTGGTGCTGTCCGTCTGTACTAACACTGACGAGTCCTGAATCGGAGGCAGGAACGCTTTGAGGGCCAAGTGGACTTCCCTAAACTCCAACATGTTGATGTGGTAAGTACGCTCTTTGGGGGACCACAGACCTTGCATCTGGAGATGACCCATGTGTGCTCCCCATCCTTGCAAAGATGCATTTGTGATTAACGTCTGGGCAAGAGGAGGTTGATAGAACAGAATCCCGACCTGCATATTTTTCTTTTTTGTCCACCAAGGAATGGATTCTCGGGCTGCGTCTGACAGTGTAATTTTGTCGTCCCAGCATGCTGACTGTTAGTCCCACTTGTCCTCCAGATCCTGCTGAAGAGGACGCATCCGTAGTCTGGCATTCGGGACCAGAAAAATGCAAGATGCCATCGACCCTAGCAGGGAGGCAATCCTTTGCACCTTTAAGTCTTTGCTGTGAAGCACCAGTTGACATTTCTGAGCTATGGAACACTGTCTCTCCTCCGAAGGAAACACCTTTCTTACCTCAGAGTCTAGCAGAGCTCCTAGGAACTGTATCTTCTGCGTAGGTTGTGAGATTGACTTGTTGAAGTTCACATGCAGTCCCAACCGGTGGCAGAGGTCGATGCAGCTCAGAAATGGATTTCTTACACTGTTTGGGGAAGGACCTTTCAACAGCCAGTCGTCCAGGTATGGGTACACGAAGACACCCCTGCAGCGTAGAGCGGCCACTACCACTGAGACACAATTCGTGAACACTCGGGGTGCTGACTTCAACCCGAACGGGAGGACTTTGAACTGGTAGTGAGAGGTCCCCACCCGGAACCGAAGGAATCTTCTGTGATCGTGAGCTATCGATACATGAAAATATGCATCTTGTAGGTCCAGCGAACACATCCAATCTCCTCTCCTGAGATGTGGATATATTTGATGAAGCGCCAACATGAAAAACCTTTCTTTTTTGACATACAGATTGATTGTTCTCAAGTCCAGAATGGGTCTGTATTCTGCCTTCTGGCCCTTTTCCCTGACTAAAAAATATCGAGAATACACTCCTTTCCCCCTTTGAGAGATTGGCACCCTCTCGATGGCTGACTTTTCGAGAAGGGTAGCCACTTTTTTTTCCAGAAGGTTCAGCTGATGACTTGATGTTGGCATTGGAGGAACGGGTGGAGGCAGATGTTGAAAACGAAGACAGTATCCATTCTGAAGTGTAGCGAACACCCAGCGATCTTTTGTAATGGTATGCCACTCTTCCATATGATGCGCGATGCTTCCCCCCACTGGAGTGGTTAACGGCGCTGGGGGAAGGAAGAACTCATGGCTTGGCTTGGGCTTTGTTGGAATTGTTGCCCTGGCGTTGATTTCCACCACCTCTGGAATTACGCCTGCCTCTATATTGAGACTTCTGTTGCCCCTGTTGGTCCTGACCCTTCTGCCACTGAGGGGTTTGAACCCTCTGCTTGGAAGAGCCTTTATTGTAGGGGCAAAACCTTTTTTGAAACTCTTCTTTTCAAGCCCCACGGCTTTAAGAGTGTCTAATTCTGACTTCAAACGCTGCATCTCTTCATCGGTACTTGCCCCAAACAACGATGTTCCTGAAAAAGGCAAGTTCAAGATCCGGGATTGAGCTTCTGGTTTCAATGCAGTAAGACGTAACCAGGAAAACCTTCTTGCACACACCCCGTGAGCATAGCCATGCGCTGAGAGGGTCGCTCCGTCCGCTGCGGCGCTGATGATTTGGTTAGAGACTTGGCTGCCCTCCAAAAGAATCTCCTCAAAGTCCTTTCTATCCTCTTGCGGAGTTTCTCGATGAACTGCTGCAAAGAATCCCACAGGGATCTATCATAGCGGCCCAAAAGCGCTTCCGCATTGGATACTTTCAGGGGAGAGGCTGAGGTGTTGCAGACTCTTCTTCCCCATGAATCCTGAGACTTGCTCTCCTTATCAGGAGGTACTGTGGAAGAGGAAGCTACAGCATGGGATTTTCTCGCCGCTGCGATGATGATCGGCTCTGAGGAAGAGTGGATCCTCCTCTGGCGAGCGATATTTCTTGAGAATCCTCGCTGGGAAGGCCTTTATTGTCGCTGGAGTGAGGAACACCTCCATAACCGGTTCTATAATCCCTGGAACCAAGGGTAGCACAGGTTTGGACGTAGACCTGTGATGCAAAGTCTCCAAAATGACTGAGGTTTTGGTCTGGTGAGTTGTCATGGGAACTGAACTCCCTGCTTAAGAGCCCCTCTGCCCAAGATGTCTTGAAAGGTAAAGATGTCGTCCACTGGAGATATCCTTGATGGAGGACAGTCCGTCACGGTCGAAGAATAATCCCTATGATATCGGGATGGGGAAGAGGAAGAAGTCGGAGATCTGCTTTCCCTTCTTCTGCTCCTAGACCTGGAACTCTGTCTGCTGGAGCGCACCGGGGTGCACGATCGTTCCCTGGGCCTCGACACTGGTCTGTCTCGATCTGCTGCCAGCCTGGCCGCTGATTCCTTGTCTGGCGCCCAGTGATGAAGAGGCCTGTACCATCTTAGTGACAACCTGACGGAGGGCGACTTCCGAGTATCTCTCCTCACAGGCGAACTTGTTGGCGGAGGTGAGCTCCTCTGTTCATGCAGCGAACGAGCAGGAGAATGCCTGGACCTTTCACTGTCGGAGGAATATATCACTACATCTGGTGACCTATTCCGGTGAAAAGAGCGAGAGCCTGAAGAAGATGATTAAAGGTTCACTGGAGGCGAATTCTCTCTGGAAGGGGCTCTAGGGCGGGATCTTGAGCGACTCCGTGATGCCTGATCCGCTGTACCCCTCTTCCTTTTAGCAGGAGGACTCCTGCACCCAAGAGAATGCTCACTAGACCTACAGCGTCTCCCTGAGGCCATCTCTCCTTCTGCCACCGACGCCGACTGTGGAGATCTCTGCTGCGACGGAGGTCTGTGACCTGGCGATGGAGATGGCAAACTCGACGTCATTTTCTGGGTCGAAGTGGACCTGGGCAGTACTGGCCTCGACACCGATGATGGAAGCTGCGCCGAGGATAGTTGAACCTCCCCTTGCAGAGATATATGGCTCGACGTCGACCGCCTCTGGGATTCTAAAGGAGCAACTTGCCTTAACGTTGGACTTTGGTGTGGAGAAGTCGACGACATATGACTCGACGTCGAGAGTCGATGCTTTGACGTCGACGGAGGATGCTTCGACGTCGAGCGATGGTGGTGCGGCGTCGACGGAGACTGCCACGACGTCGAGTGCCGGTGATGAGGCGTCGAGGGAGTGTGTCTCGACGTTGAGCGCCGGTGACGAGGTGATGACGAAGTGTGTATCGACGTCGAGCGCCAGTGGTGAGATGCCGACGGAGTGTGCCTCGACGTCGAGCACTGTTGACTAGGCGTCGACGGAGGAAGCTTCGCAGTCAGGGAGACAGAGGATACACACAGGGTGTGTATCAGTCCTGGCCTTCTTCTTCCCACGGGAAGGGCAGGTGTCAAAAAGAGAAGGCATTTTGACAAAAATATTTCTTTTTTGAAAGTCAAAAAAGGCAGCACTAACATTCTAAGCCTAAAAGACGTCGAGTGAAAGTAAAAACTGAGGACAATCACAAAGTATTTTTGACAGAAAGTCAAAAAAGGTAGGAGCTGTTAAACCAGGGTCCTGACTGAAGGAGCCGTAAAGAACAACTGACCTAACTGTCACCCCTGAGGCATGATGGGAAGTCAGGGGTCATGGCTGCCTTAAAGGCACGGTCGGTTTGTAACAGTGAGCAACCCAGAATACCCTTGAGGGCTTGGGTGAATATATGGAAGGGTAAGGAGTGTCTTCAAGGGAATTTGTTTTTAACAAAATTGTATTATTTTGTAGAAATTACGAGGATAATTGAATGAACCTCTAAAGGAATGAATCCCCAAATCTTATTCACTAGTAACCTAAGACAATGCACATTATTACAAAAGCATGAAGCAAACATAAACAAATATACATAAACACAGGTGTATAGAAAAATATTGTATTTATCAGTCAATAAAAAAGGCAATCAATTCTGCAATACAAATATAAATGAAAAAGCAGGCTTACAGGTACAAAGATTATACATAAACATATAACTCTGTAGATCCTAGTTGAGCCTGTCCTAAAACACAATATAATCTATAGATGGAGAAGGACAAGGCGCTGGTTGCGCGCCAAAGGCAAGCCCGTCTACGCCCGTCCGCGCCCAGCGCCAGGACCCCTGGACCTCGCCGGACCCAGACCAACCGACTGACATACAACACTGCCACCCTCAAACCGGACGAGCGCCCACCTGCTACCTAGCCACCCCCAGACGCACCCACGGACCCTTCACCTGTCAAGCATGCAAATTCACCTGTCTCAAACCCCGCCCCCCGCCCGCCAAAGCAAACAGCAACAACAACCACCTCAAGTGCATCCTCCTCAACACCCGCTCTGTTCACAAGCACGCCATTGAACTCTGGGACCTCCTAGACACTACAACACCAGACGTCGGCTTCCTCGCGGAAACCTGGATGAACGCCTCCTCAGCCCCCGACATCGCCATAGTCACCCGGAGGGACCGCATCAACAAAACAGGAGGAGGGATCGCCATTATCTACAGGAACACCATCAGCGTCACGACCAATGCCGAAGACACCATCTCATCCACCGAACACCTACATTTCCAGATCCACACCGACCCCCAGACCACCCTCAGAGGAACACTCATCTACAGACCCCCGGGCCCACGCATGCAATTCAGCGAAACCATCGCCGACGCCATCAGCCCGCACGCCCTAGCCTCACCAGAGTACATCCTCCTAGGAGACCTGAACTTTCACCTGGAGAACAACAACGACAACACCACCACCACCCTGCTCAACAATCTCGCCAACCTCGGACTCAAGCAACTGGTGGACACCCCAACCCACCTCGCCGGCCACACCCTCAAAGCCATCTTCTCTGCCAGTAACCACGTCGCCTTCAACCACCCCAAGGGACTTCACTGGACCGACCACAGCTGCCTTCATTTCACTTTCAAGAAGACTACATCTCACCACCAAACGCTTCAGATCCCCCGCAGATGCTGGAGCAAAGTCACCACTGACCAGCTTACCTCGTCACTGAGCCAGAACCCGCCTGCCGACACCAACGACGCAGCCCGCAACTTCGCGCAGTGGATCACCAACTGCGCCGACGACCTCGCTCCACTGAAAACCCCCCAGAGCAAGACCACCACCACAAAACCCTCATGGTTCACAGACATCCTCAAAACCGCAAAGAGAACCTGCCGAGCACTCGAAAAGACCTGGGGCCAAGAACGAACGACAGAAAACATGACAGCCCTCAAAACCGCCACCCGCGAATACCACCAGCAGATCCGGACCACGAATAGAACATCGTTCAAGGAGCATCTGGACAACAACACCCACAACAGCAAGGAACCCTTCAGCATTGTCAAAGAGCTCTCCAACCCCAACGCCAGCAACAACGACATCGCCGCTTCGCAAGATCTCTGCAACTCCCTCTCCACATTCTTCCACTGCAAAATTGCAGACATACACGACAGCTTCGGACCCCAAACTCCACCTCAGGACACCAAACCAACGACCCCTAGCAACACCATCAACTCCTGGACCCCCATCAGCAATGATGACACCACCCACGCCATGAGCACCATCCACTCCGGCTCCCCCTCCGACCCATGCCCCCACCACATCTTCAACAAAGCCGGCACCACCATCGCACCCCACCTGCGGAACGTCATAAACAGCTCCTTCACGTCAGCGACCTTCCCTGAAAGCTGGAAACACGCAGAGATCAACGCCCTCCTGAAGAAACCCACAGCAGACCCCAAGGACCTCAAGAACTTCCGTCCCATCTCTCTTCTCCCCTTCCCAGCTAAAGTCATCGAGAAGACCTTCAACAAACAGCTGACTGCCTTCCTCAAGAACAACAACTCGCTCGACCCTTCCCAGTCCGGATTCCGAGCCAACCACAGCACCGAGACCGCCCTCATCGCAGCCACAGACGACATCAGAACCCTGATAGACAACGGGGAACAGCTGCCCTCATCCTCCAGGACCTCTCAGCAGCCTTCGACACAGTATGCCACCACACTCTAATACAGCGCCTCAGCGACACTGGAATCCAAGGAAAGGCCCAGGAATGGATCATCTCGTTCCTCTCCGGAAGAACCCAGAGAGTACGCCTCCCCCCATCCGATCCGAGGCCACCAAGATCATCGGCAGCGTCCCTCAAGGATCCTCACTCAGCCAAACGCTCTTCAATATCTACATGAGCCCCCTCGCCACCATCGCACGAAAGTACAACATCAACATCATCTCCTGCGCCGACGACACCCAGCTGATACTATCCCTCACCAAGGACCTAGCCACCGCCAAAACCAACTTCCAGGAAGGGATGAAAGAAGTAGCTGACTGGATGAAGCACAGCCGTCTCAAGCTCAACTCAGACAAGACGGAAGTCCTCATCCTCGGACAATCCCCATCTGCCTGGGATAACTCTTGGTGGCCCTCAGCACTGGGAACAGCACCCACACCCACGGACCACGCACGCAACCTGGGTTTTATCCTGGACTCCTCCCTCTCGATGACCAAACAAGTCAACGCCGTCTCATCCTCATACTTCAACACCCTGAGAATGCTTAGAAAGATCTTCCGGTGGATCCCTACAGAAACCAGAAGAACAGTCACCCAGGCCCTCGTCATCAGCCGACTGGACTACGGAAACGCCCTATACGCAGGAACTACCACCAAACTCCAGCGCATACAAAACATCGCCGCACGACTCATCCTCGACATCCCTCGCCACAGCCACATAACCACCCACCTGAGAAACCTCCACTGGCTCCCAGTCAACAAAAGGATCACGTTGAGACTGCTCACCCACGCACAAAAAGCGCTCCACAACATGGGCCCCGACTACCTCAACAGCCGACTCTCGTTCTACACCCCCACCAGCCAGCTCCGCTCCACCAGCCTCGCCATCGCCATCGTCCCACGAATTCGCAGAACCACCTCCGGAGGAAGATCATTCTCCTACCTGGCAGCGAAGACCTGGAACTCCCTCCCCACTCACCTACGACTGACCCAGGACCATCTCAGCTTTAGGAAGTACCTCAAGACCTGGCTCTTCGAGCAGTAGCAGCCCCCCCCCCCCAGCGCCTTGAGACCCTCACGGGTGAGTAGTGCGCTCTATAAATGCTTTGATTGATTGAATGCTGCAGGTACAGCGCCTGCAACAAAAATCATTGCGCTCAATAAATAGGCAGCTCAGCAGACTAAACAAAAATCAGCGCTACATGGGGGGAGGGCATCATGGCCATGGCAGGTGCCATACTTGACCTGTGTGTGACATTAAAGCGTGACCAAGAAGCCAGGGACAGGGCTGCCCAACGTGCTAACGCACGTCTGCACAGCTACACCAGGCGGTGAACCGCCTGTGCACGACCCCAAGCAACTTGACCTGTCGCAGCATAAGCATGCAAGTGGAAATATCACACTGCTGCCACGACGTCGCAAGAGGCCTGGCGCAGGTCATCAGTGCTGTAGAGTAGATGCAGACGGCAAACACAGGTGGCTCAGCACTCATGGTCTCTGGGGAGAGTGAGGAGACATCGAGCAGGAGTAGCTGCACACTAACATTGCCATATAATAGAAGGGTCAGTGGCAGACAGGGTGCAGCACCTAGGTACCCAACGGAGGGCACTCAGCCAGGAGAACGGCCAGCAGCAGTCCGTCACCGAAGGAGGTGAACTGTACACTTTAAGAGTTGCGCTAATGGGTGATGCAACCCATTAATACCTATTCCACTGATTTTTAGGACTACCTGCACTGTGGACATAACGTGCTGTGGACAGCAACAGTCATTGTGTTTGAGGTATAAATAAACACAGTACTGATTAAAATAATTATGTTGCCTCATGTCATCCTTACTCACCTAGAAGTAGTTCTGTGTGATCTCAGCCCATCTCTGACGTCCGGCAGCTGCCCCAACTCCTGATGCTTGTCTGCCAGGGGGAGCTGGGCCATTATCGTCCGATGTATCTGTATCAGTCACGTCAATTGTGGTGCCTTTTCTCATAGCCATGTTGTGGAGCACTGCACACCTTGCCACGATTTTACAGCAGGTCTCAGGGCTGTATTGCAGTGCTCCTCCGCTTTTATGCAGGCACCGGAACCGGCTCTTTAGGATCCCAAACGTACGCTCTATTACACAGCACGTAGATCTGTGTGCCCTGTTGTATCTCCTCTCCTTTGCATTGGCTGGATCCAGATACGGGGTCAGGATAAAGTCCTGCACTACATAGGCCCTGTCATCTGCAGGGATAGAAACAATATGTGAGTCACTGCCCCGCCCCCCCCCCCCCTCCAACAAGATGTACTGAATGGATGGATGTGTGCCATGCATTTACCTAGCAGGTAGCCCTCACCAAACTCGCCAGCACTCAGACGTCTGTGTATCCCACTATGTCTAAAGATGAAAGAGTCGTGAGTACTGCCTGGGCATTTAGGTACAATGTCATTGATGATATACTTGGCATTGCACACGACCTGTATATTCAAGGAATGGTAGCATTTATGGTTTCTGAAGACATATTCATTTGTTGATGGGGGGCGGGGGTGATGGGCACATGGGTCACATTTATGCAGTCAATAACGTGGGGGAAACGTGCAATCTGGTAGAAGTCCAGTTTTGTTTGCTGTAATGCCTGTTGTGTGCTGGTGAAGTGTATGTGATGTGGTAGCCTCTGTAGCATTGCATTTAAAAAGGCATGGAAAAAGCGCGACAGGGCACTTTGGAGACCCAACCAGCCATTGCTATCACCCCTTGAAAGCTCCCGGAGGCTAGGAGGTGCCGGGAGCACAGGACCTGCACATGGGTGGGAATTGTTTGGGTCCTGCGTGTTGGGTGTTCCAAATAGGGTTTCAGCTCCTCAATCAGGTCCAAAATGGTCTGTTGGTGCAGCCTGTACTTCTCATGGATCGCCTCTTCAGTCTGCTGGAACAGAGTGACGCGCAGCCTGAAGATCCGTTCTTGTCTCATTCTCCTCTGTGCTAGAGCCTGAATTCGAAGTCTCCTGGCTATTACATATAGTGCTGCCATTGTGGAAGAATATGTTGCATTGTGGGCTGGTTTAAGTAGCTTGCACGTGGTTACCACCTGCATGCACTTGGTGGTAATTGTGATTTCTTATTTTGTGAATTTGCAATTTTCGTAAATTGCAAATTTTCTTTACATTTCATTTCGATTTCTTAAAGTGCAAGTTTTCATTTAGCGAATTCCGCAAACTGAAAAACCGCAGTTTGAGAATTCGCACAGATATTCGCAGAATTATTGGTTCGCATAATAAGAAATTGCTATGTGACGGGGGTGATGCGGACGACGACATAAGAAACAATGACCTTTTGCCTTTCTCCAAACAGCACCCCGAAAACTGGAAGGTATACGAGGTTGTCACACCAGGACTCGAGTACAACCACCCTGAGGAACACTGTTACTTTGATTGGGCGGATCCCGGGGCAAGCCCCACCCACAAACACAAGGTAAAAGCCTGCGAGACCCACGCACAGGTGTGTTCATCACCCGGAGGCAGAGTATGGAGAAGCGAGGAGAGCGACGGCGTGGAGTGGAGGTCTGGAGATTGGAAAGGCGAGGAGTGGAAAGACGAGGAGTGGAGGAGAGAAGAGGACATCGGAGGCGAGCCAGGAGACACGGCAGGAGGAGGAAGATCGGAGGCAGAGAGCGGGGACGGCGGAGGCGTCAAGATCATCGAGGAGAAAGAGGAGCGGACCGAAGGAGAGACTGGAGGGAGAGCAGACGACTGCAGCGACAAGCCAGGAGGCCAACGAGAAGGCGCTTCGCCCAGCCACACTTCAAGGGAAGTGTGGCTCTTGCAGGTACGGTCACGCTTTGCGGGCTGGGCGGGTCGTAAGTGGGCTAAACCTTGAGGCGTTCACACGGTGCACAGTCAAAATATCGACTACAAAATATCGACTGGACACAATATCGAGTTTTAAATATCGAATGGACAAAATATCGACTGGACAGAATATAGACATCAAAAATATCGTTTTTAAGGTAAGTAATGTAATATCGAATGTAAAAAATATAGACATTTAAAATATCGAAGTATATAATATAGGTTAATAAAATTATCGAATTATTGATAATATTGAATTTTTATAGTGTTTTTTGTTATGTGTTAAAAGTGTGTATTTATGTTATAAATATTTTTAATTAATGACATTTTTATTTTTTTATTTTTGCGTAATTTAGTTCTGTAGCGGGTTGTGGGTTTATAGGGGAATAGGGTGGGAAGTAATTTAATTATAATTAATTAAATATGTAAATTTATTTATTGTTATTCATTTTTAATTATTTGGTAATTCATTTATATTTGGTAATTAATTAACTTTTAATTGGCAATTAATTTTAATTAATTGATTAATTGCTAATTATGTTAATTTTACTAATTTATTTTCTGTAGCAGGTTGTGGGTTTATAGGGGAATAGGGTGGGAAGTAATTTAATTATAATTAATTAAATATGTAAATTTATTTATTGTTATTCATTTTTAATTATTTGTTAATTAATTTATATTTGGTAATTAATTAACTTTTAATTGGCAATTAATTTTAATTAATTGATTAATTGCTAATTATGTTAATTTTACTAATTTATTTTCTGTAGCGGGTTGTGGGTTTATAGGGGAATTGGGTGGCAAGTAATTTATGCATGATTAATTAAATATGCTAACATATTTATTGGTATTGTTTTAGAATTAATTGTTAATTAATTTTTTATGGGTAATTAATTACATTAGAATTGCTAATTAATTTATTTAATTGATTAATTGCTAATTCTGTTAATTTAATAATTTATTTTCTGTAGTGGGTTGTGGGTTTATAGGGGAATAGGATGGGAAGTCATTTATTTATAATTAATTACATAAAACCTTTTTTTTATTGTATTTAATTTGAATTTATTGTAAATTAATTTTTAAATGTTAAATTATTAATTGTTAATTTGTAATTAATTTGTATTAATAGTTAAATAATTGTAATAATTAAATTTAATTTGTAATTATAATTGATT
Source organism: Lissotriton helveticus (assembly GCF_964261635.1). Taxonomy (NCBI): domain Eukaryota; kingdom Metazoa; phylum Chordata; class Amphibia; order Caudata; family Salamandridae; genus Lissotriton; species Lissotriton helveticus. The sequence goes on from NC_136067.1 coordinate 2,043,904,156, forward strand.
AATTATTATATTATATAAAATTCTTAATTACTTTCAATTAATTTTTGATAGATATTAATTTATATTTATTGAAATAATATATGAAGTATTTAATTTCCCTACTGTTGCACTCTCTGGAGTGGGAATAGTAATTTTTACCTCTACGCTATCCAACGCTTTCCCAACTGTTGCACTCACTGGAGTGGGAATAGTAATTTTTACCTCTACGCTATCCAACGCTTTCTCTACTGTTGCACTCTTTGGAGTGGGAATAGTAATTTAAACCCCTACGCCATCCAACGCTTTCCTCACTGTTGCACCCACTGGAGTGAGAATAGTCATTTTTACTGCTACGCTATCCAACGCTTTCCCTACTGTTGCACTCTTTGGAGTTTGAATAGTAATTTTTACCCCTACGCTATCCAACGCTTTCCCTACTGTTGCACCTACTGGAGTGGGAATAGTAATTTTTACCCCTACGCTATCCAACGCTTTCCCTACTGTTGCACTCACTGGAGTGGGAATAGTAATTTTCACCTCTACGCTATCCAACGCTTTCTCTACTGTTGCACTCTTTGGAGTTGGAATAGTAATTTTTACCCCTACGCTATCCAACGCTTTCCCTACTGTTGCACCTACTGGAGTGGGAATAGTAATTTTTACCCTTACGCTATCCAACGCTTTCCCTACTGTTGCACTCACTGGAGTGGGAATAGTAATTTTTAACCCTACGCTATCCAACGCTTTCCCTACTGTTGCATATTTTGGAGTGGGAATAGTAATTTTAACCCCTACGCTATCCAACGATTTCCCTACTGTTGCACCCACTGGAGTGGGAATAGTAATTTTTACCTCTACGCTATCCAACGCTTTCCCTACTGTTGCACTCTTTGGAGTGGGAATAGTAATTTAAACCCCTACACTATCCAACTCTTTCCCTAATGTTGCACTCTTTGGGGTGGGAATAGTAATTTTTACCCCTACGCTATCCAACGCTTTCCCTACTGTTGCACTCTTTGGAGTGGGAATAGTAATTTTAACCCCTACGCTATCCAACGCTTTCCCTACTGTTGCACTATTTGGAGTGGGAATAGTAATTTTTACCCCTACGCTATCCAACGCTTTCCCTACTGTTGCACCCACTGGAGTGGGAATAGTAATTTTTACCTCTACGCTATCCAACGCTTTCTCTACTGTTGCACTCTTTGGAGTGGGAATAGTAATTTAAACCCCTACGCTATCCAACGCTTTCCCTACTGTTGCACTCTTTGGAGCGGGAAGAGTAATTTTTAACCCTACGCTATCCAACGCTTTCCCTACTGTTGCACCCACTGGAGTGGGAATAGTATTTTTTACCCCTACGCTATCCAACAGTTTCCCTACTGTTGCACCCACTGGAGTGGGAATAGTAATTTTTACCCCTACGCTATCCAACACGTTCCCTACTGTTGCACTCACTGGAGTGGGAATAGTAATTTTAACCCCTACGCTATCCAACGCTTTCCCTACTGTTGCACCCACTGGAGTGGGAATAGTAATTTTTACCCCTACGCTATCCAACGCTTTCCTCACTGTTGCACCCACTGGAGTGGGAATAGTAATTTTTACCCCTACGCTATCCAACGCTTTCCCTACAGTTGCACTTAGTGGAGTGGGAATATTATTTTTTACACTTATGCTATTGTACGGTAATAATATTGGATATTATTTAATTATATTATGTTAATATATATATATATGTTTTAACAAATATGATTGTAATTTTTTTATAACTTTCATTAATTATTTAATTATTATAAGTTGATTTAAGTATTTTTAAGTATATTTTAGTAATTAATTTTTTATTTTAATTTAATTTAACAGTTTTTAATAAATCGATATTTTTTAAAACTATATTTTTGTAAACGATAATTTGTACTCGATATTTTTGTACTTACCTGTTTGTAGATACAAACTCGATATTTTGTCTGTAGATATTTTTTCCTCGATATTTTTGCTAGTCGATATTCTGTCAGTCGATATTATGTCAGTGATCCGTTCACACGGATATCCAGTGCACTACCCCCTCCCCATCACGGCATTGCCATTCACTGTCGTTTAGAGGGTTGTTGCTGCGCACGTGTGTCCCTCACTCCCTTTCCCTGAATCACTGTACAAACTGTCGACACCCGTACTAAGACTTGTCCCGTTTTCCTCCTTCACTTCCCCGCCTGGATATCAAGCTGGAAGAAGACGAGCCTACCGTCCGGACTGCAGGTCCCAGAAGACACCGGGATAGAAGAGGAACCGGAGCGGAATCGGACAGTGACCTCCCCCTTTCGTATTACCGAAGAGTAATACAGCGAAGAAAAGTGTTTAAATCAATAAAACCCGCGTTACCCTCAGTCCCTGTTTCAGTGAGTCTGTTCCCATCCCCACAAGTGGTGGAGAATGCAGGCACCCCGATAGCCGTCTGCAAAACAAAGATGGAAGAGCTACTGCAAGCACTGATTAAAGGGCAAGAGAGGCTGGGATGGGCAGTGGAACAAAAACTCGCCCGTTAGGAAACGGTGACTGAGGCTGGATTGAAGACCTTGACATGCGTGTTGTCCTGGAATCCCCGTCCCGTCATTTTCCACTAATCCCTAACCCCTTTTGACAACATAGCAGATAGGAATTTTCAGACTCTCCCTGACGCACGTAAAGAGACGCGTCGGAACGTAGCCGTTGCTTGGCTTACTGTTCCGGTACCACGCCCCCTTCCTACTTCCTGATTCTGGAACACGTTGCCGCAGCGCTTTGCTGCTCCCTCTCTGGCGTTTCATAGCAATATTATCCTGATTCCTGCACCTTCTTCTTAGCCCTACTTTCGTTGTGCACGGCTGGAGTTTCATATAGCTGTGTGCCGGCATTTCCCTTCGTAGCTCCCCGTCGGGCGCTGGCATTGCACCCTACCTTTTCACATGCATTTAGTGGGCGTTCTGCTCAGCCCGTGTTTTTAGTCCCTAACCCCGCAGCAAACGGAAGTGCCTCTTTTCTTTTCTTTGTTATCCTTCCTACTGAGAGTGAGCACTCCGCCCTGGTTCTCCCTCGGGGCCGGGTGTCTCTCCTCCTGAGTGTGTCACTGCTCCGCTGTCCCTGCCCCTGCACAGCCGGTCGGTACACCTCACTCCTTCCCCTTTTTCTTTTGTATGTGCGAGTCCTTTGTGAGTTCTGCCCTTCCTAGCCTGATATTCGGGTCTACTGGATATCTCCTTGAACATTTGAACTCACCTTTACAGCGATCACGAACTTCATTTGGGGTAAGAATTTCCTTGCGACAACCACGCATGTCAATGTTCTGAGTATTTACATGTATGTCTAGAGTGTATTGTATATAGTGCCTCCTGTTCTTTTTCTTAGCCTGGACCACCACCTGCAGTACTTCTTCCTGTATGCTGACCCCCTCGTATGAGGAGAGTGGTGGACACTCCTTGGGTTTTCCCTCATACTTTTAGGGGACAGTGGACAGGAGTGTGTTCCCTATCACATTCTTGTTTCTGTGTCCTGGAGGTAGAGGGATTTTTCTTCGTTCCCGTGGAAACTGGCGAATCTGCTAACAGAAAGCCAAGCCCACGAATATATCTTTCCCCTGAGCGAAGATGAATTCCGACCAGACTCATGGTACTCCTGAACTTAACCACCAGGCCCTTACCATGGAGGAACTGGCAGCAGCCTTAGTAACCCTTCAGTCCGAGGTAGGGAGATTAGGTGCCGAAAATCAGAGGTTGCACACAGAGGTTCTTCAGTTAAGGACAGCTGAAAACATGACACATAGAGAAACAGGGACTATCCCTAAATCACGCAAGAATTACATACAACCTGCCAGATTTACTATGGGTTCCTCAGATGCTGACAAAGGGGCTAGCGGAGAGACTATCCCTCCCGTACAAGTCACAGTTCATACTCCTAGTCCGGTTCCCCTAGCAATGCCCGAAAGATTCTCAGGTGATAGTACCAAATACAACGTATTCATGAATCAATGCCAGCTACAGTTCTTATGTAAAGCAGCGGCATTTCCCGATGATTCAGCAAAAGTGGCCTTCATTATATCATACCTTGCAGGGAATGCAGCTGAATGGACGGTACCCTTGGTGCAAAACAACGACCCTTTGTTATATGACCTCTCCTTGTTTCAAGAGAAAATGAGAAGTTTGTTCGCCAAACACACCTACATACAAGCCAGCGATAATGCCCTGCTAAAGCTTAAACAGGGATCCAAAGACCTCATTACATATATAACCAGTTTTAATCGTCTGAAGAAAAGGACAAGAGAAGAAAGCTCAACTTATGCTTGTATTGTGGAAAAGGGGGACATTATGCTAAGGAATGTCCGGTTCTTCCCAAAAATCCGAAAGTATCAGCTAGTAGCATTTCCAGTTCGGAAAACTAGAAAGCTTGGAGAACAGAGAGATCAATTCTTCAAGCAGAAAACCCCAGCAGATCTCTTCAAACAAACTAATCTCGCATAAACCAGTAAAACACTTCACTCTACCCATTACATTAACTTATATGGCTCAAGAGCAGTATAACATGTCTATTCTATTAGATTCCGGAGCTACGGGAAACTTTTTTGACCTACAGCTCGCTAAGAACCTTGGACTATCCTTTGTCACTAAGGAACAGCCGGAATCTATTTGGGCTGTGGATGGGTCTGAGTTATCCTCTGGGTTGATAACCTATCAAACCCCTCCTATGATCATAGTCTTTAGCAATGGACATTCTGAGAGCATTTCTTTCGAATTTAATAGATGCCCCGAATTTTGGCGCTATTCTGGGGGTCCCGTGGTTACAGGTACACAACCCCTTAATAGATTGGATCAAGAGGACGGTCACTTTGATATCCCCGTATTGCCGGTCCCACTGTTACCAGGAGGCCAGAGAACAAGAACACCCTCTATGTTGTGCCGTTCGGACTGGGGTTGAAATGGGAGTACCTGACAAATACATCAAGTTCCAGGGAGTTTTTAGTGAACAAGAAGCCACTAAGTTACCTCCTCACAGGAGCTACAACTGTCGCATTGACTTAATACCCGGTGCTGAACTGCCTTGTAGTCGCATTTATGTATTGACACCCTCAGAGACTGATTATCTAAAGGATTATTTGGACGACATGCTTAACAAGGGTTTTATTCGGCCCTCTACCTATCCTGTGTCCTCCCCTTTATTTTTTATCGATAAGAAGGAAGGTGGACTCAGGGCATGCCTGGACTACAGGGCATTGAATAAAATCACCATCAAAAACAAATACCCGCTTCCTCTCATACCTGTCCTCCTTGATCAAATTAAAGGGGCCAAAATCTTCACCAAAATAGATCTAAGGGGTGCTTACCATCTAATACGTATCAAACAAGGCGACGAATGGAAGACAGCTTTTCGAACCAAGTTTGGTCTTTACGAATATTGCGTCATGCCCTTCGGTCTGTGTAATGCGCCTGCGGCGTTTCAATATTTTATCAATGACATATTAAGGGAATATATCGATATATTCGTCATAGTCTATATCGACGACATCCTCATATTCTCTCAGAACGAACAAGATCATGTGGAGCATGTCCGGAAAATCTTGAACAAACTACAAGAAAACCACTTGTTTGCCAAGTTGGATAAAAGTGTCTTCCACGCCACTGAAGTAGACTTCTTAGGTTTTATTATCAAGCCGGACGGCATTCAGATGGATCCTAAGAAGGTGAAAGCCTTGGTTCAGTGGTCTAGCCCTACCTCAATCAAAGAAATCCAGTCTTTTTTAGGCTTCGCCAATTTTTATCGGCGATTTATCGATCATATTTCTGACTCTGTCTCTCCGATTACGAAACTATTGAAAAAAGGGGTGCCGTTTGTATGGTCTGAAGAAGCAGAACTGGCCTTCTGTGCACTAAAGAACAAGTTCACCACGGCTCCAATCCTTCACCACGCTGATAACACACAACCATTCTTCGCGGAAGCAGATGCTTCCCAGTATGCTGTGGGTGGAATTCTTTCACAGAGAGACAAAGAAACAGGCCACATGCACCCTATAGCATATTTCTCGAAAACCTTATTGCCAGCTGAGAAAAACTACACTATAGGTGAAAGAGAACTGCTAGCAATCAAATTATCTTTTCAGGAGTGGAGACATCATTTACTAGGGTCCCCCCATGTAGTCATCATTTATTCGGATCACAAAAATCTCCAGTTCTTTGAATCAGCAAGAGCACTCACACCAAGACAAATGAGGCGGCTGTCTTTCTTTAGCGAATATGATTTTCTTATCACCTATAGACCAGGGCCGCAGCAGGGAAAGGCCGATGCCTTGTCACGTTTAGGACATGAGAGAGACACAGACACAGACAAAGAGCAACCCCTTCCTATTATTCCTGATAACAAATACTTGGGGTGGGAGATAAAGACACCACGCTCCTTGAGGACATAAAGGAACATCTCCTCTCCGTGCCATCGGCAGAATGGATACAAAATCCCTTAAACACCATCAAAGAAGGGTTGTATTATCATGAAGATAAACTTTTTGTACCTACTCCCGCTCTTCAACAAAAAATCATAGAGTGGTGTCATAGCAGCACCGTAGCTGGGCATCCTGGCAGTCGTAAGACGAATGAACTATGCCACAGGTGGTTCTGGTGGGGATCTATGTCCAAAGATATTCTCGCATTTGTTCAATCCTGCTCCGCATGTGCACGACAAAAGGCTTCGCATTGTGCACCTACAGGGCTACTAAGAAACCTAGCCATTCCACCGTCACCCAGGCACACCATAAGCATGGATTTCATGACTGACCTTCCATCCTGCCAAGGGTACAACACTATTTACGTAGTAGTGGATCTTCTTTCAAAAATGGCCCATTTCATCCCATTGAAAAAGCTACCTTCCTCTAAAGACCTAGCATTTGTCTTTTTGGACCATATAGTAAAACTACATGGGTTACCCTCAGTCATTATATCAGATAGAGGTCCCCGGTTTCCAAATTTTGGCGAGGGTTGTGTTCCATTCTGGGTATCGATCACAGACTCTCCACCTCTTACCACCCTCAAACTGATGGTCAAACAGAAAGGACCAATCAGACCCTACAGCAGTTTCTTCGTTGTTTATTGACTTCCATTCCCTCTACTTGGGTTCAAGCTCTTCCCTTAGCAGAATTCGCTTACAACAATTCTAGTCACTCAGCTACAGGCATTTCCCCTTTCTTCTTTTTGCATGCACAACACCCTAGAATGATACCTATTGTGTTGGAGCAGAAAGATACAGTAATGCCGGAACACCATGCACACATACAAGAAGTATGGGAAACAGCTAAGACAAACACAGAAGAACAGAACCAATGTACACCGTAGGAGAGAAGGTATGGCTATCCACTAGAAACCTTAGAATGCAAGGATCTAGAAAATTCCTACCCAGATTCATAGCACCCTTTCCTATTGAGAAAATCATAACTCCCGTCACTCTGAAACTGCAGTTACCCCCGCACATGAAAATACATCCTGTATTCCACAGTTCATTGGTTAAAAAGTACCTACCCTCAGTTGTCCCTGAAGTTCCACCCCCACCCTTACACATCAATGGAGATGAAGAATATGAAGTGCGTAAAATCCTAGACTCCAGGAGACATCGAGGCATCCTCCAATACCTCATAGATTGGGTAGGATACCCCCCGGAAGAAAGGTCTTAGGAGCCTGCAGAGAACATTCATGCAGCCAGATTAGTCAGACAATTCCACAGACTGCATCCCTCTAAGCCTGGTCCTGTAAATAGGCCTTTGGGGAGGGGTACTGTTAGGAAACGGTGACTGAGGCTGGATTGAAGACCTTGACATGCGGGTTGTCCTGGAATCCCCGTCCTGTCATTTTCCACTAATCCCTAACCCCTTTTGACAACATAGCAGATAGGAATTTTCAGACTCTCCCTGACGCACGTGAAGAGACGCGTCGGAACATAGCCGTTGCTTGGCTTACTGTTCCGATACCACGCCCCCTTCTACTTCCTGATTCTGGAACGCTTTGCCGCAGCGTTTTGCTGCTCCCTCTCTGGCGTTTCGTAGCAATATTATCCTGATTCCTGCACCTTCTTCTTAGCCCTACTTTCGTCGTGCACGGCTGGAGTTTCATATAGCTGTGTGCCGGCATTTTCCTTCGCAGCTCCCCGTCGGGCACTGGCATTGCACCCTACCTTTTCACACGCATTTAGCAGGCGTTCTGCTCAGCCCGTGTTTTTAGTCCCTAACCCCGCAGCAAACGGAAGTGCCTCTTTTCTTTTCATTGTTACCCTTCCTACTGAGTGAGCGCTCCACCCTGGTTCTCCCTCGGGGCCGGGTGTCTCTCCTCCTCAGTGTGTCACTGCTCCGCTGTCCCTGCCCCTGCACAGCCGGTCGGTACACCTCACTCCTTCCCCTTTTTCTTTTGTATGTGTGAGTCCTTTGTGAGTTCTGCCCTTCCTAGCCTGATATTCGGGTCTACTGGATATCTCCTTGAACATTTGAACTCACCTTTACAGCGATCACAAACTTCATTTGGGGTAAGAATTTCCTTGCGACAACCACGTATGTCAATGTTCTGAGTATTTACATGTATGTCTAGAGTGTATTGTATATAGTGCCTCCTGTTCTTTTTCCTAGCCTGGACCACCACCTGCAGTACTTCTTCCTGTATGCTGACCCCCTCGTATGAGGAGAGTGGTGGACACTCCTTGGGTTTTTCCCTCATACTTTTAGGGGACAGTGGAAAGGAGTGTGTTCCCTATCACATTCTTGTTTCTGTGTCCTGGAGGTAGTGGGATTCTTCTTCGTTCCCGTGGAAACTGGCGAATCTGCTAACATCGCCTCTGCACAAGCCGACAGGGAGACGTACCGAACTTCCAGAGAAGTCAGACCGCTCAATCCCACCCCATCAGGCATCTCGTTACAGAAGTACATAGCGGGAGAAGATCCAGATGTCTTTCTGGTCAACTTCGAGAGGGTAGCCCTGGCCTGTGGATGGCCACTGGAGAAATGGCCGTTTTTTCTTGCCCCTCTCTTGACGGGCGAAGCCCAAGCGGCTTATCAGGTGGCCAATAGCATAGGACACACCCCCTATGGTCAAATCAAGACTGTCATTCTGGACCACCTGGGCCTGGACGCCGAAGCATACCGCGTTCGCTTTGGGAAGGAGAGGGGAACCCAGGGCGAAAACCCCAAGACATTGTTCTTTCGACTAAAATCGGCCGCGGACAAATGGCTCACCCCAACCGCCAGCACCAAGGAGGAATTAATGGACAAAGTGTACCTGGAGCAGTTCCTCGAGGCGCTACCTTACGGGACTCAAAAATGGTTAAGGCAACACTCAAACTTGACCACCACCCAAGCCATGGAGATGGCTTCTACGTTCGCCCGTGCCCAACCTCGGGTACATCCCGGTGAACAGGACAGGCCAAGCAAGCCTGTGCCCCGGATGGAACGCAAACCACGACCCCCCCGGGTTTCCTGTGCCACACCTTATGAATCCTACAGCTCCTGTGTCCAGGGGCCCTCAATGCTTCGACTGTGGCGCCTGGGGCCACATAGCCCGCCTGTGCCCCCAAAAACGGAACCAAGAAGAACCCATGGATGTTGGTTATGTTCCAAAGGCCATCATGTATACAGCAGAACTGGGAGGGGCCTACCACGTAAGTGTATGGGTGAATGGGGCTAAAATCAGGGCTCTCCTAGATTCGGGCTGTAAACAGTCAGTGGTACAGGGGGGCTTTGTAAAGTCCCACCAGGTGATGCCAGGAACCGTGGTCCACATAAAATGCGTCCACGGAGACATAAAAAGGTATCCCGTAGCATACGTTCCTCTTGAGTTAGAGGGGGAGAGGAGCCTAGTGGTGAAAGTAGGGGTGCTCGACACGCTTCCCGAGGACATTATAATAGGGACTGACAACCCCCATTTTCTTGACCTGTTCACCATGACCTTAGAAAAGGGGATGCTTCCTCAGTCCCTCTCGGCCTTGGCCTCCCCTGACCCTTGGGAGGGTGACCAAGGGTCAGGGGAGGCTTCAGGTTTGCGCAGTCAAACGACGCTACCTTGTTTAACGCCTGGGAGCAAGCCCACGCAGACAAGGACAACCCCTCACCCAAATATCCCCGCTTTGTGATAAAGGACGAATTATTGTATAGACTGGGAAACCCCGACGAACCCCTCCAACTGCTTGTTCCGACCTGTTTCAGAGAGCAGATCATGTTCTACTCACACACGCACCTTTTGGTCGGTCATACAGGCAGCGAAAAGACCACCCAGAATGTACTACGGTGTTTCTACTGGCCAGGAGTCTACAAAGATATAAAAACACACTGCCAGACCTGTGATGTTTGCCAGTGGAAAAATACGCACAGACCCCCAGGTGTGCCTCTACAACCGCTCCCAATAATAGGGACACCGTTCGAAAGAGTGGCCATGGATCTCATAGGCCCCCTCCCCAAAACACGACGAGGAAATCAGTACGCCCTAGTAATCGTTGACTACGCCACCCGATTCCCGGAGGCATTTCCACTGAAGGCCCCTACGTCCAAGACCATCGCCGAAAAATTCATGGAATTGTTTTCAAGGGTAGGATTCCCTAAAGAAGTCCTGACGGACCAGGGCACCCTGTTTATGTCCAGAGTTATGAGGGAGGTCTGCCAGCTCTTGAACCTCCACCAGATCCGGACCTCTGTGTATCATCCCCAGACAGACGGACTGGTGGAGCGGTATAATGGGACTCTGAAGTCAACATTAAAGAAAATGCTCACAGTAAACGGGAAGGATTGGGATTCACTCCTTTCTCTGGCCCTATACGTCATTCGGGGCCAAAGACAGAGCAGCCTGGGCTGTTCGTCGTTTGAAATGCTTTATGGACGACAGCCGAGAAGCCTGCTAGAAATGACGAAGGAAGTATGGGAGGCGGAACAGCAAGGAGAAACCAAAACACTATTGGAATATAGCCAAAACCTGAAGAACCAATTGGGGAAGATATGGGACCTGGCATATTCCCAGCTAGAAAACAGCCAGAAGAAGCAGAAAGCCCACTATGACAAAGGAAAGAAGTGGAGACGTCTAGCCGTAGACGACTGGGCCCTGGTGTTACTGCCATCTCCCACGAAGAAATTTCACAACGAATGGCAAGGTCCCTACCGAGTGACGGAAACCATAGGGAAGACCACTTACCGACTGCAGCTAGCCGGGAGGAAGACTCAGATCTTCCACATTAATCTATTAAAGAAATGGCTGGGAGTAACCCCAACAAACAACCATCTTGTCCTCCCCACGGGACACCCCGACGAGACTACTGTTATGACCCACGGCGGTGGGATACCGTGAACACTGCTTAGAGCCATGGTTGACATCTAAAGACTACAAATCCCATGATTCCTGGAGGCGAGCGACGCGTCTGGTTATGACGTCACTACACGGACGCCTCAAGACGGAGCAGATCCGGCACCGCCTCGCCGATTATTCTGGTTCCTGGTGGCTGTTCAGGTAGGATCCTGTACTGCGGTTGGAGCAGCGTATCCTTTTCTGGTGACAAGTAATCTTTCACAAAGTCTATTCCTTGTGTCTCGCTTTCCGGAAGTTCTGCTCAGTGTGAAGGCTCCTCTGGGCGGGTACCGGAGCCTCGTGGTCTGTGCTCCGTTTTGTTCGGACCCGCAATTCTGTGCCTATAGACTTTGTGTACTTTGTAAGAGACTCCATTGTTGAACTCTGAGTCGGCGGGGAGAAGTCATCCTTGCCGCATTTACTTTGGACTGTGTGTTTTAACCCACGGGCTGTGGGAGCGTTTTCTGTTTTCATATTTGAGTGAACCTGCAACACAGCGAGAACTGTCGTAGTGATTCCAGGTCACAAGTATCAGGTCCTGCACAGCATCTTCTTCACGTGTGGATAATGGTACTGAATTACAGTGATTCATGATTCTACTAATCGCAACATTTCATGATTATAAGGCTTTGTGTGACAGTAACACTGAAGTCTTTTTCTTTACGTTGTCCTAATTAAGCAGAGACCTAGTCTTTGCTGTTTTTGCTTTTCTTCTACACAACAGGGGTATAATGAGCTTCGCCTGGCTGGCTATTTCCCATTCTGCCCTCTGTTGAAGCCCTGCATTATGCACCATTGGTATGTGAACAGTAGTTAGGACTGTATTGAGCTAATATAGTGTATGCTGTGAATAATGTATGTATATTTTGCAATTATAGGACTGTGCTGTTTCTTTCTACACTTTGATGGCCAGGCAAAGCCTACTTTTTACTACCCTCCAGGTAACCTAAGTTTTGATGCATGAAAGACTCTCCTATCGTACATACTACGAGTCTTAGGTACAAGGGTATACCGTGCTTGTTATGCTTATTGAATCTTGTTCTACTTACAGCTTCTCCGCCCTCCCGTTCCAGTCTTGCAGTCCTGCTGTTCCTGTTATCCCTCGCTTGATCACCACTGAGTGTCTGTTGTTGATCAGACCCAGGGGTTGTCGAGAGGTGGAACCCTTTTTTGCATCGTACCATCCTGAGGACAATTGGGACCTAACAACTACCCTGGACGAGCTCGTGATCAACGAGGAGCTCTTCCAGTCGGAACAAGAGGGGTTACAGAAGGTGCTTCGCCCCTTCTCACAGATATTTTCCAACCTCCCTGGGAAGACAAGACTGACTGAGCACCGGATAGAAACCCCGGTCGGGACCACCGTTAAACAACGTCCCTATCGGATACCAGCAGCAAAAAGAGAAGCCATACGCAAAGAGGTACAAGAAATGATCAGACTCTGAGTGATTCGACCCTCGCGGAGTGAGTGGTCCTCCCCCATCGTGATGGTACCCAAGCCTGATGGGAGTAGCAGATTCTGCATGGACTTCAGGGCCCTGAACGCGGTGTCGGCCTTTGATGCCTACCCCATACCAAGAATCGATGAGCTAATCGAAAAGCTCGGAGATGCCCGATACATCAGCACCCTTGATCTCACCAAAGGATATTGGCAGGTCCCATTAAGAGAGGAAGACAGAAAAAAGACGGCTTTCGCCACACCAGACGGATTATACGAGTTCAACGTCCTACCTTTTGGACTGCATGGAGCGCCTGCCACCTTCCAAAGGCTCATGAACAAGGTTCTGAAAGATCATCAAAGGTTCAGCTCGGCATATCTAGATGACATAATAATATTCAGCCCTACATGGGAAAGCCACTTACAACATCTACAGACCATCCTCCATCAGCTACAATCGGCTGGTCTACACATCAACTCCAAAAAGTCCTGCATAGGGTATCAGAAAGTGAAATATCTGGGCTATGTGCTGGGACATGGCGTCATAGAGCCCCAAATCGAGAAGGTGAGAGCCATAGCTGACACCCCTTTCCCCAAAACCGCAAAGGATATGAGAGCATTCTTGGGACTGGTCGGTTGTTACCGGCGTTTCATCCCCTCATTCTCAAACATTGCAGCACCGCTCACCGACACCTTAAAAAAACGCTTGCCCACACCTGACTTACAAAAACCCAACCCCGACACGTGGAAGGCTTTCAACATGCTGAAAAAAGTAATCACAACCAGTCCGGTCTTGTCCTCCCCCGACTTCTCCAAGCCGTTCATACTTCACACTGACACTTCGGACTTTGGAATAGGAGCCGTGTTGTCCCAGTTAACCGATGCAGGGATTGAGCACCCTATACTTTATATCAGCCGCAAACTGTTCCCTTGAGAGGTGAAATACCCAACAATTGAAAAAGAATGCCTCGCCATTAAGTGGGCCGTTGATAAGCTGCGCTATTACCTAGAGGGGCACCCATTCACCCTGTTCACTGACCACGCCCCCCTGCAGTGGATGAGCCGCAACATCTCCAACAATCCGAGGGTTCTGCGTTGGTTTCTTTCCCTGCAGCCCTTCTCCTTCCAAGTGCGTCACAGAAAAGGGAGGGATAACACAAATGCAGATTTCCTGTCTCGATTTCCTCTCCCCGATCGGGAGATTCCTAGGGGGGAGGTGTGTGACGGGGGTGATACGGACAACGACATAAGAAACAATGACCTTTTGCCTTTCTCCAAACAGCACCCCGAAAACTGGAAAGTAGACGAGGTTGTCACACCAGGACTAGAGTACAAACACCCTGAGGAACACTGTTACTTTAATTGGGCGGATCCCGGGGCAAGCCCCACCCACAAACACAAGGTAAAAGCCTGCAAGACCCACGCACAGGTGTGTTCATCAATCGGAGGCGGTGGAGGAGTGTGGAGAAGCGAGGAGAGCGACGGCGTGGAGTGGAGGTCTGGAGATTGGAAAGGCGAGGAGTGGAAAGGCGAGGAGTGGAGGAGAGGAGAAGAGGACATCGGAGGCGAGCCAGGAGGAGGAAGATCGGAGGCAGAGAGCGGGGACGGCGGAGGCGTCAGGATCATCGAGGAGAAAGAGGAGCGGACCGAAGGAGAGACTGGAGGGAGAGCAGACGACTGCAGCGACAAGCCAGGAGGCCAACGAGAAGGCGCTTCTCCCAGCCACACTTCAAGGGAAGTGTGGCTCTCGCAGGTACGGTCACGCTTTGCGGGTTGGGCAGTTCGTAAGTGGGCTAAACCTCCTTGAGGCGTTTATACGGATATCCAGTGCCCTACCCCCTCCCCATCACGGCATTGCCATTCACTGTCGCTTAGAGGGTTGTTGCTGCGCACGTGTGTCCCTCACTCCCATTCCCTGAATCACTGTACAAACTGTCGACACCCGTACTAAGACTTGTCCCGTTTTCCTCCTTCACTTCCCCGTCTGGATATCGAGCTGGAAGAAGACGAGCCTACCGTCCAGACTGCAGGTCCCAGAAGACACCGGGATAGAAGAGGAACCGGAGCGGAATCGGACAGTGACCTCCTCCTTCCGTATTACTGAAGAGTAATACAGCGAAGAAAAGTGTTTAAATCAATAAAACCCGCGTTACCCTCAGTTCCTGTTTCAGTGAGTCTGTTCCCATCCCCACATGCTATTTTTGCGATTCCTTATTATTGCGATGCGAAAATGTCTCCTACATCGCGTTTTGCGAATTTTTACTTGCAAACGCTGTTTTTTGCGATTCGCAGCGTTTGCAAATAATTTTTTTTCATACATTTGCCCCTTGGTAACCAAATAAATACAACAAAGGTAATGATTATGGCTCCCTGTTGTCCGTTTTTACAGATAAATACAGACATAAAACAATGTGTTTTCTGTCTGCATTTATTTTTAAAAGTGGATAAATACAGAAAACTGTGCTTCTTTTAAGTAATTCTCTGTGCAGTCTTTCATGAATTATAGGCCA
This sequence comes from Lissotriton helveticus, assembly GCF_964261635.1. NCBI lineage: Eukaryota > Metazoa > Chordata > Amphibia > Caudata > Salamandridae > Lissotriton > Lissotriton helveticus. The sequence continues at coordinate 2,043,919,401 of NC_136067.1, forward strand.
GCAGCTGAGCAGATGGACAGTCAAGGAAATTAAAAAACAGGATGAAATTTCTTTAAATAACAGAATATGTCACATACATGTATGGTATGCTAATAATTACCATTGGATGCACTGTTATGTGATATTTAGCAGCTTAAATAGCTAAAAAACAATCAGTTAAATGGATACGGAAATATACAGTTTTACTACTTCTTATATACGAAAAACACAAAATAAATATGGATAAATACAGATAAAACGGCTAGAAAATAAATATGGATAAATACAGACAGAAATGGCCCCCCAAAAAATACCATAAAAACGGAAGTCCTAATTATAATTCTGTCCTGTGTTTGTTTCTTCACCCACTTCTTTGGAATATTTCTAGCAAACATGCCTCTTGCGTATCCTGCATTTATTTTTTGGTAATAAGCAACACTGAGTTTATCACCTCACCCTAATATGTCTATCCAATGAATATCCCCATGTGAGACTAAAAAAAAGAGGGCTGAGCAGCATTAAACTCATAGCATGCATTTTAGATCTATGGGTTTAGTCATATTAATCTTGCTGCCCTTGTGTGTGCTCTATGAAGGAAGATCTGCTGCAGTGATTTAAATCCTCTTATTAACATCCATTTCTAAACCCATCTCTGTGCTCCATACTCCTCATCTTTAGAACTTATAGCCACCACTTTCCAAGACAATAACAGTGGCTTAGCACCCACACTGGGGACAAACCCATCCTGCCATTATCAATCAGCCTGCAATGTCACTGATATCACTACCCATGCTTGCTTAATCATTAGTCAGGCGGGCACACAGCCGAAGGTGACCATGTGGGGTGGCATCCCATTAAGAACTCTGGAAAAAATAATTGCCCTATTTTTATATACATATTCAAAGGTGGCACAACTGCTCTGCCAATCAGAGGTATTGTTAAGGCAGCCCACAACCGGCAGGTGGTCCAGTTGGACCCCCTCCAGCAGGTAAACCCCCTCCCAACCATGTAATAAGCGTGTTTGGCCCATGTTTCTGCTGACATTCTCCCAGCTGCCTCTGACTTACAGAGCTATCCACATATTTGTAATTTTAGTTATTAGTTGGTGGATGTTAAGTTTCAGGGTGACAGACACTTTAATTCTGGAAGTGTAGGCGTTGGGGGTGGTGGACTAAATTAGCTATTTGCACACAGTTGTAGGGCTAGTTTTTGTGTTGTTTTTGTCCAAACTTCTCAGTTGTGTGCCTCACCTGTTACTGTCCCTATATACCTATCCACTATGAGACATGCAGGTTAGATAGACTGTTCTGCATTCTCTCTTGCTAATAGACTTTAACAAGTTAAATAGGGCAGTTGTTGTGAACCACGCCAAAAAAACCAGGCCCTGGATATTCTCCTGATTGAGGAAATCCACCTCTGGGGTAACAACTGTAATTTCCTGGGCCGGTATGGATACACTCGGGTTTATCATGCAGGGTACACAAGGGCGAGGGGAGCCGCCTTCATCCACTAGAGGTCGTTCCAGCTGCTGCCATTACAGGTGACCTGGAGGGACAAACCTGGTCTCACTAACTGCCCTAGCCTACCTGCTGGCACAGGCTCCAGCAGACACCCTCGTCACATCAGTCCTGGGTGGAGATTTCAATGCAGGGATGAATCCTTCGCTGGACACATTCAATGGCAGGACACCAACAAGATAGACTCCCCTCGTCACGTGATCCACTTTACTGGGTTACTGGGATGAGTTGCACCCTGATGAGAGGCAGTATACCTTTTTTCACACCCCAATTCCTCGTTCTCACACCGAGATAATTTTTTCATGCCAGCAGCAGACATTATGGGAGTACAGGACGTTATGGTCCTTCCCAGAGGCCTATCCGACAACTCTCAAGTGAAATTATGCTTTAGGAGCAATCCCATAAACATCAGTAGCGGCTGGCATTTTAATACTTGGTAGATAAGCGATGAGAACTTCTCCAATAAGCTTAAGGTGGAGGTGTTTCATACTTTGATGTTATAGTGGGTTTGGTAGATGCTGCTTGCACAGTCTGGGAGGTCTTTGAACCTGTAGTTCGCAGTATTAAAACTTTTATCTCAGGGGCTACGACTACAGAGGCTGTGTAACAGAGGGTCTTGAGACTGAAATTCTTGCCCTTGAAAAGAATAATTCCCAGTAGTGTGTTGACTCGACCCAAAGATGACTTGCGGCAGCAATGGAGGAACTCTGGCAGCACCAGCTAAACTCAGCCAGGCTCTCTCGGCTTGCCACACAACACAAGATCTATAAATGAGGAGATAAAAGTGGGCAAACTGATATACTGGCTGCAAATGCAAAAATTGGAATCCAGCATCATCCTGCAAGTTTGGCAGGGAGATGGGAAGTTGGTAAGGGACACTACCTCAACTGCGGAGACCTTTGCAACTTACTACACCAGCCTCTACATGGCGCAGACATAATGGCCATGCAGAAAACAAACAGACTCAAACTCAAAAGTCTTACAGCGGAAGAAATTTAGAAGGTTAGCGCCATCATGAAGATGGTTCCCCATTAAATTCTTCAAAATATACTAATTATTAGCGCTTCATATCCTGTCGCTATTGCAGTAGGCTGGGAGGGTACGGCATTTGCTGCTTGATCTATGGGTGGTAATCCCCAAATCATGGAAGAACCTGAACCAGTATCCCTCTTCCAACCCGATCTCAAAGCTCAACATTGAGATCAATATCCTGGCCAATAGATGGCTGTGAGAAAATTGGTCATCTCTGCCAAACTGAGACCAATCTAGTTCAAATACGCACACCAAAAATACTTGGACTCTAATAAACTTTGGGGAGAAGAAGGGAGGATCGCAGTCTGTGCTGTTGAGACAGAGTGGCATTATTTCACATTTTATGGGCTTGCCCAGTGATTATATAAGTTGAAGACATATCAAACACTTAAAACACAATAGGCGTTCCTTTGGCACCTAACTCCAAACAGGCTAGTCTGGGTATTGAATGGGAGGGAGTGGACACCTCCGGGAACTGGCACCCTTTGGTTTGATGGTGACAAAGCAAGATGTAGCCCGGCATTGGATAGGATCTGATCTTTGTACACTCAAAGAATGGATCTGAGGCATGGATCTGTGTACCAGCGCAACAAACTATCTACAGAGTCTGTGGTTGTCTACAAAAATAGAAAACGTTGAATATATGGAGGACCTTTGTAGCTGAATTACATAGGACATGTGGGTGTGATGGAAACTGATTAACAAGGTGATGAGGTTCTGTGATGACTCGTGTAAAATAATGTGTATTTTACTTTAACAGTGTGCTATTTCTTAGGTTTAACCACAATGAATTAATAAGAATGATCAAAGAAACTGTGCCTAGGCTTTCTCTCCCTCACTCGGTCTGTCGCTTTGCATGGTGTGTAGCCGTTCACTGTACATTCTACATGCATATCCGTACAACAGCTTTATTGGTAACAGCAGTAAACATAATTGTAACATAATAGCATTAGCTCTATAAAAAAGACTATAACTGAAAATTAACAGACTTAAAAATAAATCTTAATTTTTAGTAACATAGTTCAAGTTTTATACTGTCAACTTCCCAAAGAAACACACAACACCCTGTAAACAACCTGCTAACACATAATCAGATTGCCTAAATGAAGAAACAGTAATAATACTGACTCTACGAATGTGCCGGAAACGTACAAAGCTTTTGAACAAAAAATCAACCTGCATTTGATGGCAAACAATGTGGCATGAAGTTTATACACCAACACTTAATCTCCTTTTGTATTCTACTCTTTAGTGTCCTATTGCTATTTCTTCTCTATGTTCGTGTCTCAGATTTACCGTTCTTCATGTGTTCTTTAATTTTAGTGTTCAATTAGCTCCATATTCTTCTTTCAACAATCTCCTGATAGATCTCCAAGACCATATATTTCTTTTTTTCAATGTCAGTGTCCTTCTCCATTGTCTTGTTTCTTTACTTGTCTTAATCTCACATTATTCTCATTTCCAAATCCCTGTGTTGTTGGCCTAAGTACATTTGTGTCTCATACTCATGTTTCATATTGTTCATTGTGCATCGTCTTTTTTCTTTATTTTACCCTTTCAGCTTAACTTCATCTAGCGACAATGTGCTCGGTCATGAATGTGCTTCTATTTCACTTTATTTCAACTGCCGTATTCTTCCCGCTTGTATGAATCCCATTGTTTCTTTTTTAAGAACGTTTCCACTGCTAGTTGTCCTGCACATTACTACTTAGTCCCTCTAAGCGGGATACCTGTGCCCATCCTCTGTGCTTCCCACAATTGACTGTGTCTCTTCTTTCACATCGCATCTTTATTGATATACTCCTCTTATCTGCTGCTTTATTGTCTACATACATGCCTTCTATTAGTTTTGAGAGTATTCAAAGTGGAACTCTGTGTGACATTAAGGTATATGTTTTTTTAAAGTCATCTGAACTGTAATCAAATGCTATTTGTTTGTTAAAACTAGATATGCAATAGCCATGCTCCGTTGAGTACCGCAGACGGACTGATCAAGCTGGATGCCAGTTAATAAAATGTAACACTCATTATGGAAGCTGAGGCGGAGTACCTGCTGGCCTTCTTGGCACCCAGCAACATGAGTGGTACATGGATTGCGAACAGTTGTCACAGCAGCAATAAATAATGTGCACAAGCCACAACAGTAGACACCACCTCACAACTTTGGGATGGCTTAATTGTTAGACAGCTGCACAACTCCACCAAACATAAGCAGATGTCCAGTTCATCTTATTTAGAGTGTACGGATATCTACACACCCTAAATAGTGTTTTGGCAAATGTCCAACATCCGCAAATTTCTGAAGCAGGCCCTTTGTCTCTACAACAATACTGTGATTGGTTCAGAGTTTAAGATGATTAAGATAATCTCAATGGCTTCCTAAGAGTCTTCGGGTTTCTACAATTAACAGAAAACAAATACATCTGAAAAATGGAAACATGATTACAAAAGAAAATATTTAGGGGAAATATTTCAATTTCAGTGTATTATTTCCACTTGTACAAGTATTAGATTTCTCACAGGTCTGTAGGTTGTGAAAATGGAATGCTGTTCATGCAGTATTTTGAAAATGGAGATGCAATGTATCAATAAACATTGCTCACAAAGTTAGAGATTCTCATCTTTGAAAGTGTAGCTGTAAGGAAATATATTGTCTAAGGATTTTTAGTGATTCGTTATTTCAACAGCAATATTCACAACCTTCTAAAAAAGGGGAATGGCTCAACAGCAGAAAAATCCACAGGCCATGTGATTGGCATTTAATGATTGCTAGTGTTAAAAACATTCAGTAGAGGCCAGGTTACCAGAAGGCTCCTTTTGGGGAAAACCTGTAGTCCAGAACAGATTTTCAAACTATGTGAAACTGAAAAAACCTGCAGAGAGGCAAATGAGCACAAATAACTAGCAAGAGAAAAAAAACATGATAAAACATAAAATGGTTACATTTACCTTTTAGTCCCTTGGGAACCGCTTGCAATTAAAGGGACAATCTCATTTGATACTTTTTGTACCATTGGCCTGTTCAACTCAAAGTACCTCCCGGGAGCTTTTACAGCATTTATTCAGTCCAGGGGTGAAGAAGCTTATCTTACCAGATGGCAGAGATGAGACACGCTTAAACCAACCAAACTCTCTTTAAACACAAGTTATAAAGAGGACAAGGCCGGGTCATGTAGAAGCAGGTAGAGAAAGTTAGCTGTGGACCTGGGGCCGGCATATCCTGACCTCATCCTTTCTGAAACTACAGGAGAACATGGCAGTTGCATCAGATCACTGTCAACTTCTAGTATGTTTCTCTACCCAGAAACTCCCCAAAAAGTTAAAAGTCCGGGAGAGGTGGAGTAAAGGTGGGACATTGGTGGCACAAAAGAAATGGGCAATTTCAGGTCCTTCTTCAAGAATAGGCCTTTTCACAGACTACCAATCACAACTCATAATGATCTGGGTCAGGTTTCTCAACTTTTGTTCCATCTGGAAGAGTGATTCGCACACTTGTCAGTCGCTCATATCCATCTGGGTCAGTGTATACCACAGCATGCTTTCGGATACTCCGTCCTATCTGCCAGTTATGTGCAAGACGCACAATGGTTTTTATAAAATGAGGATGATCCTCTCTGTGACGACTTATTCGCTTTTTCTTGATTTCCTCTACAATCCAGCATTTAAGCCATTCCTCTCTGTTGTTTTCCACAAAATCCATCACTTCCTCTGGGACATAAGGATACTCCATGCCCCAAACTTCATTTACAAATTTGCGGACCTCCATTTCCGCCCGACTTAACCGTGGAAGCCAATTTCGATAAGGCGTTGCTGGGAGCACCCATACATCGCTACTTCGTGCAGTTTCATTAGCAGTCCCCAGTATCTCCCTTCCCGCACGCGTGCCCTGGATTCTTGTCTTCTTGGTTTCTGCATTCTTGACACCTTGTTTCTCCTGTTTTTGACAGTGGAGCGGAAGTTGACTAACACACCATGAATTTTCACTGTTAGTTACAGTGCTCTGACTGGATTTAAAAGTCAGATCATCATCTGGATGCCTTGCATGTGGCTTATGAAAATCTACTGATTTTGTTTCCCACGAAATGTCAAGCTCCCCATAGCAGGTTTTCTCAACACAGCACTTTGCGACTGAACATTCTTCTACATCCATGAACTCTGAAAGTAAGTTGGTGACCTCTGAGCAGCATATACTCTCAACGTCAGTAAGTTCCACTCTGGTCTCCAACCACTCATTGACTTTTAAAGCTGCAAATTCATGTCGGAGATCAGCCATGTACAGCAAGGATCTTTCATGTACGTTGGTTGGCAATGGTATTTTATCTTGTTCACAATTTATACTGCGCTCCTCGCTGGCCCGTCCCTTTAAAGATACCAGCATATAATCCTGGGCAGTAGATGTAGTGCAGATGTCTTCAGTGTTCTCACTGAGCTCTGCGACTTTCCAGCTTTCGTTATCATGTTCTGTGTTCGTACTAAGTAAAGAAGTACCTTGGCTCTCACCTTCTTCCCCATCAATTGACAGAGTCTGTCTTAGAGGACTCGAGCCATCATTCGTCGATCTTTCACCCTCAATAGTACCATCTAGTCTCTCGTCTTCAGCTCCGTTGGGTGTCTGCAGAGCAGCATTCCATACTTCTTTACCCTGGCACATATTCTCCCGCAAGTTTTTGATAATCTGCGCTGACCTCCACTGGAGGAATTCTGCTTCAGTACCCCTGACAGGCTGGAAGTACATTGCTTGGCAGCTGTCACACCATGCCTCTGGATCAATCTGCTGTCCTCGGCGCTGGCAATTCCAACAAAACGGGACCTCTTCATTCTCACCATCCTTGATGCAGCATATACGTCCAGTAGGAAGGGAGCTGGCCATCTTTGCAAAAACGATCACAAATGGTGATGTAACACACTCAGGTTCACAATAATATGGTTCTGCGAAGTAACATATAAGACAGAAAACAAGGCTTAATCAACATGCAGGAGCAACACTTCGGGGTTAATTTCACGGATGCAATATCAGTTTAATGTAACACATTAGAAATGTCAAAACAAAGCAAATACACTATCAGAAAACAGTACTACACCTCTATGTAAAATATAGGGAACAATGGCCAATGACTGAAAAATAGGAACATCAAGCACAGTGTAGTGAAAACATGGGCTCGTCTTCAGAACCTATTTGTACTTATTTTATACTATGTAGCTAGCATGCCTAGCCAACCAGTTTTTAAGTAGACTGTAATATAAGTGAAGGTCACAGGGGAGGCTGAAGGGGCGATGGGTACAAAATAAAATCAAAGTTTGGAGCCTTTGTTTGTAATTTTGTTACAAGACAGGAGGCTTTATTATGTAGTTCTGGGCAGCAATGAACAAACATAAAAGAAGGACATCACCCACTATAAATAGGAGATGTGCACATTTAACTTCCACTTTTCTGGCTGCGTCTCTTAGCATTTTGCCATTTATAAATTATTTTATTGTATGATTCATTAATGCTTTAAGCATTGAGGATATCGTCACCTTTGACATTGTGTTTTTCATGTTCTTTGGTGGGGCACATGCTTAAATTAACACACAGACTCTTTCTAGTTGTTTGCTTTTCTTTATAATTACTTTCTTGCTGTTTATGTTAAGGGGTGTGTGATTCGCCATATGTAATGTTTCTGATTCTTCAGGCTCTCTGGGTTGGTGCTCAAGAGGTTTTTCAGCTATAAAAGCTGCATGCAACACAATGTAATTTTTCCTTTAGAAAGAAACTATGAGAAGCTTCTATTTCACTTGTTGTGAGGGATTAATTCTCTGTTAGATCACTCATTTGTTATAATTTAAATTAAAATTGAAAAGAAGCAGAAGAAGATGAGATGTTTAAAAACATCCTCTGCAACTTATTTACACTTCTGTGTCTAATTGGTCTCCTCGTCATTTAGAAATGTGACCACTGAAATAGGTAACTCAGTGGCAAGTGCAGCATCAAACGCATTGTTTGTACCTGTGGGCAGCAGAGTACATTTCCAGCACGGGGAATCTTTTAGTCAAGTTGGCAAGAGAAGGATGAAAAAGAATCATACTTCCCCTCATGGGTATGAGGGTGGTGACAGTTCAGTTCCTCATATGGATAATGTCCCACGGTCAATGTGGCAAGACCCAATGGAGGGTACTATGGGAAGTCCAAATAAGAGATCTTACGATGGCATTATTGAAGACAAATTGATGAAGATTGTGAGATTCTAGCGTAAAGGCGGCAAAGATGTCTCATAGAACATCAATGAAACAAATATCATGGAGGACAGGATATCATGATCAATGTTCTTCCCACAGAGAGTTTAATTGGAAGATGTTTACTTGTCATCAGAAGAATTGATACAGAAGGTAGCAATAGAACAGTGTCTCCTACACACAAGGGGTTTTTGCCAACACCATATTTCTGGTTTAGATAAAGAACAAAAAATGTACTTTTAGAAACTTGAGAGATTTAAAACAATTTGTACATTACTGCCATTTCAAGATGGAGATGATTATAAGTCTTGGGGATATTCTTCCGCAAGAAGATTGGTTGATACGCTGGATCTAAAAGATGCTTACTTAACAGTACCAATAAGTCAGCAGCACAGGAGATATCTGCAATTCCTGTGGCAAGGGGCGGTGTTCAGGTTCAAGTCCATTCATTCAGGTTATCCTCTGCTCCTTGGTACGTAACCAAGCTGTTAAAACCTCTTGTGGAGGCACTCAGAGAACAGGAACTGACAGGAACTCTAGATGGTTGTGTCTCTAGATGAGTTGATATTCCTAGGACATGAGAAGGAGAATCTAGTAAAGCAGGTTCAAAGTGCCAAAGAGTTGATCCAAACACTGGGTTTCATTAATAACGTAGCAAAATGGCAATTGATTCCCTAATAAAGGGTGGCATTTTTGGGGTTTCTGGTGGATTCAGAGAAGGAGATACTGTTTTACCTGAATCAAAAGCTAAGAGTACTCAAGGGGCAATTGAGGTTGATTTTGACTCAGTAGTAGATTTCTCTTGGCCAGTTGGTAAGGCCAGTGGACCTTCTCTCTTCCTAAATTCAGTTGGTTTTTCTGGGACCATATTATATGCCCCTTCATCGTGTGAAGATAAGGGATCTGCAAAGGTGTTTGGAATACTCACAAGTGATTCTTTTAGATCAGGAATTAAGGGAGGAAATACATTGGTGGCTAGATCATAGAGATGCCATCTTCCCTACTTCCACAGATTTAGTCTTAGAATCAGATGCAATACTTTGGGGCTGGGGGGCCAGATGTGGCAGTTGCTCGAATTGAGGAGGATGGTCCAGTAGGGAGTTGGCAATTTAAACTATGTAGAGCTTATTGCAGGTTCCTTTGCAAATGGGATCCTGGTTAAAAACACACACAGGGCAAACAGTAGTTCTCCTTTGGAGAGACAGGTATGTAAACAGACTGGAGGGAACGAGATCAAGACTGTTGACGGTACTGGCCAGATCCATCTCTGAGTTTTGCCTTCAGCAGATGATTTCTCTTGTTGCAGAATATATTATGGTCCATGCAATATGGCATGGGACTATAATTCATGGACCCTGTTTGATGACAGCGAGGGGAGTCTGAATCTTTAGATATTAAATGCCATGAATAAGATGTGGGGTACTTCCCACATAGATCTTTTCACCTCTCTGTTTGATAGATCAGCTTAGGAAATATTTCAGCTGGAGACCAGATACCCAGGTCAGCAACAGATGCTTTTCTTCAGGGATAGTCTGTTGGAAATCTCTACACATTTTCACCTTCTGTCATAATGCCAAGATGAATGTCTCAGATCTGCAAGTAATTAGCAAGTGGTACTTTTGTAACTCCACCAAGGAGAGAACAACCTTGGTATCCCCTCTCATATATTGTCAAGGGATTACTGCATTCCAATTAAGGTTTTGATCAATTATTCAGGGATCCTCTTGGGCACTGCACTGTTATGACTGTCCTAGAAGGCAAGCTCACTCTGGTAACAAAAAACCTTTCAGGATGCTTACAGATATCTCAGGGCTTTCTGAGTCAGCCTCTGGTTATATCAAAGCATCCTGAGCAAAGTGCACAACAAGGGTATATAGGTCTAGAATAAATGGTGTGTGTAACACGCTTTTGATCTCGTTCTGTCAAATGTCACAAGTGTCCTAATGTTTCTTGCATCGCTTACAGCTAGTCAAAAGGCCTATAGGGCAATTAATGGCTCTAGGTCAGCTATACCTATAGGACAACAGAAGATGTAAGGCAAACCAGTTGGGCAATGTCCGTTAGTTTGAAGGTTATTTAAAGGGATTAGGTTTTCCAACTCACCTAAGCCTAAATATTCCACCTTGCAGGATGTGAATAGGGTACTAAAGCCTTTTCAGGTACGGAAAGCTGTTGCTTAAACTGTTTTCCGCAAAGATGGTGATATTGCTACGTTTTGGTCTCTTTTAGACAGGTGCCTGATATTAGGGCTTTAGAACTTTACCTCATGCATTTTTCACCAGTGGGAGTTCATTTTACTGTCACAACGCGAACCAAGAATTCTTACACTGCAACTGAATTTCCAGCTTTTCCTTTACACCCTAAGTTATGTGTGGTAAGATGTCTCAAGCAGTACATACAAATAAATGAAAACCTAAGGACATCTGATCCGCAGCTTTTGCTAACTCAGCTTTGAATGTTGTAGGAATGCTTTAAACTGGCATAATAGAGCCTTCTGTCATGTAAAATAAATTAGATTGCTGATTCTCTCTTACAATTATTGAAGGAGGACCATGATTTCATTAAAGACAGAGACGAATACTATTTCACCTCAGATATCCTGAAGCCTAGTACCTGTTGTAACATACTATTTTGATTATTCTAGTGCCTATTTCAACTAGCCAAGCAAAAGGCGTCAGCCTTTAAACATGGCCTTTTTGCAAGGCGGTGGTGGTGCGGATGAAAGGCACATATTGGAAGGATGGTGATCAACAGAAAGAAGAGGCTCTTTGGCTGTCCTTAGATTTTTGCTGCTGCTTGGATTTTTATGTACCACATACTCTAAGCCATCAAGGAAAGAACAAGTTAAAATAGGACTGTTTCTATTTGTAGTAGTTTGTGTCCTTCTTTTATGTTTGTTACTCCCTGTCCAGAGGGTAGGACTGCTGGAAATGTAGTATACATTAAACATGCTGTGTAAATAAAATACAAGAGAGACTACATAAGATTCGCCTCCTTTGCTTTAATAAAATCAAGAGCCTCCTTCAGCAACTATTTAGGAGAATCTACAATTCTTCTCTCATCATCCGTAATAGTCACAAATAGACACAGACCAAAAATGGCCATTAATTAATCGCAAGGAGAATAAGCTACAAGTCCAAAAGCAAAAGTTACTTACATATACAACTTGTAATTACTCCTGAGCCCCAATGCTTGAGAAAAAATGGTATAATTTCAAAGTATTCTGAAGCTTAAAATGAGACAGACAGCTAATCCAGACACTACCAAGGCAGCTAATCCAGACACTTCCAAAGCTCTGGCTAGACTAAGCATAATTTGTGGAGCAGCCACGTCGTGGCCATACTCAGCTCTCCTAGAATTTTTCAAAAAGTATGACTGTTGGTCCACATGGCTGTCACAGTGCTGACAGGTCAGGATGAGCTAGGATAACACCCAGAGGAGGAAGTTGCCTGATATCTCAGAATAGAGTATAGAAGGCAGTGAGTGCTCAGCGGAAGGATGGGTGTCTAAATGCCAGGGCTAGTGCCAAAGTAAACAATGTAAGGTCTGTCAGAAGACTGAAGCAACTACAAATAAGACAGAAACAACCTGACCGACCTAACATTTGAACTGTTATGGGCCTGTTTAGCATCTGAAGATGGATACTGAGAAAAAGATGAAGTAGGAACAATTGAAACATTGAAATGTGGAGCACTCTATTGAATACAATGGAGTGCTCCGTGCTTCTACGGGTCAGTAAAAGCCCGCAGAGCAACATTCAAATGTTGTTTGAGCAAATGCCTCTGGGCTCCTGAAGCCTTTGTTTTATTTGTTAGAACATGCTGCCCTCTAGTTGCAGAATGTTCTAATAGTCTTATAGCCCTTCGTAGCTGGGCTAAACCGACCATTAAAGTCCCGCTCCCTTTAGCGCTGGAGCAGGCCTTCAATGGCTGGTATAGCCAACTACGGCGGGCTATAAGGTTATATTGGAACATTGGAATGTTGAGAGCTCCATTGGAGAAAATTAAGTAGCTCCGGGCTTATAACGGCTGGTATAAACTCTGAGGTTCAAGATTCCAATGTTTGTACTCATGTTTCTCCCTTTTTAATTGACAACATTGTACCCTTAGTGGGTGAAATGTTCTAATAACCTTTCTGCCTCGAACTATCCAGGTTATTAAAGGTCTTCTCCCTTGTTATAGGTCCGAGTCACTCAAATTCAGGGGCTTTAACCAGTTTAGCCCTGGACAACGGGTTATAAGGCTATAGTAGTGGGTTCTTACAACAATCCTGATCCCAAAGACCACTAACGGGCTTGGGATGTGAAAGGCTGCAGCCTCCTGTATGTTCTCATCGCAACGGGGAATACGTTCTTCCAGGATGCCAGTTTAATAAATGTCATTGAATGCTACAAGCTTGGGACACCCTGTGTATGAAAAGAGCAGAACCAAACCCTTAAATCCACAGCGAAACGGGGCCAGCAATCCTGGGGTACAAGTGGAAGTGCACATATAAACATAATTTAACAACATTTTGAAAAGAGAAGCATTTTCTCTCTGACCTGTTCTAGAGGCCAATAACTGTTAAACTGGATCTTCAATAGTTGGTGATCAGGTGAGACACCAATTACAACACAAGATCTAGTGTACATGAAACCAAGCTCAAGTCATTTGTTGGGTCTCAATGTTAAAACTTCAGTCACCTCTCTTTATATTGGCATGTGGTTGAATTTCCTTAGTTGCCTGAAAAACTTCACTGCATATGTGTGTATTTATAGAGCACGGTTTCAAAAATACCAAAGATTGCACAAGTTAAGTCCTCAGTTATGAAGTGGGCAAGTTCAAAAAATGTACACAAGGGAGCATCACAATGTCATTTAGATCTAGATACGAGTCCCTCTTTAAAGTTAAACAACTGGGGAATTAATATGTTTGCATCATGTGGTGCTACTAGAAAAGTTGGATCTCCAACGGCTTTTAAACATGAGATACACCAGAAGACAGACAGTAAGAAAACACGTATAAAAAGGAATTTAGACATGTATCCTCGATTAATCCAGTCTCTGCCCATTCAGAAGGTAGGCATGTCACATTGCAAATGTTCATTAATGGTACAGTCAGTAACACTGGTTCACCATCTTTTTGCTCAACTCAATAGTAGATAAGTTCACTCTACGAAGATTACCCACCTGTGAGTACCTAACAGCACAGAACAGAACAACATGAATTTGGATAGAGCCCAAGACCATGTCTGAAAGGCCAGCATGTATGATTGGGAACGGGGCAACCTTTTTTAATATGGAGAGAAGGAAGTAGAAAGCTCATGAACAATTCTCCCATCAGTAACTTACATTATCTTATACAGGTTCTTCAACGCCTCTACGCTCTGGATGCTTCCTAACAGAATGACTTGCAATGCTAAGCCACAGACAGATCACGTACTATCTAACTGCTCTCTCCTCTGTGCCACATATTATGGTATGGCCAATCCACTCTTCTGGGACCTAAAGGCACATGTGCTAAGATTTCTGGTGCAAATGCCACAAGTAGAGGATAACTGGAATAAGAACCGCAGACTCTCATAAATCTTCTGAGATAACAAAGTATAGGATTTATGCCATTGTCATTAATGGTAGGTCCATGGACATGGACAGGTCGACTTAAATGAGCAGTATAATGGTGACCTAATTGTCATTACTTGAATCCTGACTCGTTCAGCGGATTATATTTCTGTGGCACTCCCAAAAAGTTACAAATGTAAACATGTAAGCTCGGCATGTAAGCTTAGCTAGTGCAAGAGTAGGATTTGCACTGATAAAGATTTATTTGCATAAGGATTTTTGTGTGCATAAATCTAATCACAGGGGACTGAAACAGTAGGGAAGTGGTAGTTTCAGGGCTAGAATGCCCTGTGAATTTGTACAGTTCTAAATATCTTCCTTTTCCCCAGCATTCACTAACTCCTCTCAAACCCATTGGCACCCTGGAAATGGGTTGAAATTTAGTCCTGACAAGAGAAGTACAACATTTACAGGGTGGGAAGGGACCACCCATCCAAAAAGTAAAGTGAGGGTGTAGAGAAAGGAGTTTAATTACGGGTCAAGGGGGGGGAAGTTTTAACAAGTGAATTTGCACTTACTATGCAGGTTTGCACATAATAAAATCAAGGTAGTTACATTTACTCCTGCGAAAACAGATTTCAATAAACCTTCCTAGGAGTATACTTTATAGGCCTACTTTTATGAAGTATTCTTCCACGTTTATATACATGGATAAGGCGTAATCTGCCATTAAATGCATTTTTGTACTGAAAGGTTTTGATGCCATTGTCAGAGGTAGGGGGCACTAGGTTAGTCACCAGCACAAGCAAGGCTCCCAAAAAGTCACACAGGCAGCGATGTTCTCAACTGCAAGACCAGTGCAGATTCTGGATTTCCTCCACAGGTGGCAGAGGCTGTGGGACCTTCAGAACTCTAGTCCTTCTTCCCAGTAAAAGTTAGGGTAAAACCAATGGCCTTTCTCCCAGCCTTAAAGACACACACAACGCCTGGGTTCTGCAGACAGTGCACGTTTTCCATGTGGAGTTCTACATGACTCCGAAGCAAGTACACCACACAGAAGCTCTCATCTTTTCACAGAAATAGAGAATAGTAAGAGATGCAAAGGAAGCAGCCCTCGGGGCCAAGAGAGCAGTAGTCAGATAATTGCAAACCAAACCAGGGCTTTGTCAGGAATATTTTTCTGGTGCAGAAGAAAGAAAAAGGGCAGCACCCTATGCTTAACCTCAGGGAGTTTAATGGTTGGCTTGTTTATCGCCACTTAGAAATGGAAGGTATCCACCTTCTCAAGGACATTGTTCAGCAGAACTACAGGATGGTCCGGCAGGATTTAACAGACGCCTGTTTGAACACCCCACTTTTCGCTCCACACAAACACTTCCTGGAGGAGCCATATTTTTAAGTTCACTGTGCTTTCCTTTGTTTTGTCCTCTGCTCCATGGTGTTTCACCAAGTTAATGAGGCTTCTAGGGGAAGCTTTAAGGGCGAAGGGTATAAGGCTAATTGTGTTCTCAGACAATCTGCTCCTCATGGGCCAATTGTGGGAGTGGTTGCTTTGGGGCCTGCAGATCATGATTACTCTTCCTCAAAGTCTTGTCCTTGTGATCAGCAAAAACAAGTCTGGCCTGGCCCCTCGTCAGTTGATCACCTTTCTGGGTTCCTTGATCAAGTCGATTGCTGCCTCACTTCACTTTCCGAAGCTAAAGGTTACGTCACTCTCCTGTCCTTCAGGAAATGTTCCATCCCAAACTGGCACACATTGTGGGGGCTCCTTTCCTCCTTATCCAATCAATTCTTCCAGTCTCTCTCCATTACTGGGCCCTGCAAAGACTCAAAAAAGTACAACTTAGCAAGGGCCTGAGGTATTCAAACTTGGTACCCTTCATGGAGGAAATCAAAACGGAAATCTGTTGTTGCTTGGAGCAGATAGAAGCCTAGAATGGGGGAGCAATTCTTGGCAATTCCACTGACCTAGTCATAGAATCGGATACCAATCAGCCACGCTGTGGGTGCACTGTAGTGACATTGCCACAGGCTCGCACTGATCAGCAGGGGAACTGGAAATCCCTATCAACTGTCTCAAATTGTAAATGGGTTCTTTCACAGAAAAGTGACTGATGACAGAACACCTCTCCTGTTGTTTTCTTTTGAGAATGGACAATATTTCTGCAGTCCGCTACATAAGCAGTCTGGGTGGGATAAGATCCATTGCGCTGGGAGAATTGGCCTAAGGATTTGTGAATTTCAATCTAGCCAATAAGATATCGGTAGCAGCAAAGCATCGTCCAGGTTCCTTCAATGTAGTGGCAGACTGGAATTTGAGATACTGGATGATGCCAAGCGGCTGGATGTTGTCATATACCATACTTTTTGGGCTGTTGGACAGGTTGCGAAGTGGACCTCTTTGTCTCCCGTCTGAACAGTCAACTAGAGAAATTCTTCAGTTGGCGTCCGGACCCGGAGGCCTGGCTGGTGGACATCTTTGTCCAAGATTGGGAGTGTGGGCGAGCAATTACGCCTTCCCTTCCTTTGGCCAAATGGGCTAGGGAAGTCGATCTCTGATCTGGGGAGCCGGGTTCGAGTCTCGGTAATGACGATCAGCATTCTGTGGGCAAATCACTTAATATCCCAGTGCCTAACAAAAATGAATGTGTTCTTGTGTAACGTAACTGGTGCTCATGTAAAGCGCTCTGATACCCGATACCTTCGGGTCATGTTCGCGCTATATAAAACTCCTGGGGGAATGGCCATCGGCCCAAGTAAGGGGACCATTGGTGGAAGTAATTTTGTTGAGACCTCTTTGGAGGGCGCACGTTTGGTTTCTGGTTCTTCTGAGCTTGTTTGAGATTCTGTGACCCTTCAATCCTTCTCAAGACTGGAATATTCTGACAAATCGTTGGGGAGAACTGCATCAGCTTGTCTGGCAGGAGTCTCTTAGCCTTAAGGCAAGGAGAATTTCAGGGGACGTTAGTCTCTCCCTACCCTTTTGCCACAGGGTCAAATATTCATCCAAGGAGCTTGAGGAGACAGTACCAACCAGCATTACAGATTTTCTTGGTGACACTGGTCTGCTTGGTTTATGGGACGTGGGTTTGGATCCTATGAGGCCATGCCTAGTCTACATCCTGAATTTTTTTATAGTGTTAGAAGAGCAGGGTCAAGCTTATCGGTCTGTCAATGCTGCGAATTCGGCAATCTCACCAAGCCATCTGACTCTGGATGTGTTTCCTGGTGGGGAACACCCCTTGGTCTGAAAGCAACTGTGGGGAATTCACCTCTTAATATTCCATATTATGGGTTGTAAATTTGGTCCTAAATCTCTTCTTGTCCTCCCCTCGAATAAATTCCAGACTAGAAAAGAAATTTCTCAAAACTTCAATGCTACTTTGCCTAGTCTTCTGCAGACGGGTATCTGATGTCAGAACCTTAGACTTGACAGGCTGGACGTTTAATCCAGATGGACTGACCTTAGATTAAAGAATAAACCCTCCAGCTCTTCTAGAACATTTCCTAGTCCAGCAAAAGAAAGCCACTTCCCTATCAGTGCACAACTAATCATCTTACATACACTACTACATCTCCTTTGGAGCACATCCAACCACCTACGGCCCATGTAAATTACATAAACACCGTTCGGGTCTCTCCGGATCTTACAATGTTCTTTCGTTCTTCTGGGAACACTAACAGTAGTACACCAGCTAAAGACTTGCAGGAACATTACCTCCTATCAGCCATGAGCTTCAAACAGACTGACACTTAGGGAGAAGTGGCCCCTTCCTTTGGATGTTCATACCTGCATCATGGAGTATGCTGTAATGACACAAACATATTGTATTTACATATACAACGAGTGTATGTAAGGGTGAGTTGCACCGTCATCTACACAACTAGGGTAAATACTTGGTTTACCATGAAAACCGTACACAAACTTTCTTTTGCTTAGCAGGTTACATTTCTTGGCTTTACTGGAACATAGAGCTAGAAAGTTATTATCCCCTAAATTGCAGCAAAGTGAAAAATATTTTGAAAAATACATATTATCACTCAGACTTGTAGTGTCCTCTTTCCTGCATGATTAGGGCGTCATGTCCTGGTATGGACGAGATCCCCCCCATATGCGTGGGGGAAGGCAGGACAGTCAGAATGAGCTCAAGCACAGGAAGAAAGGATGACTTGCTGAGGACTCTGTGAGAGGAATACAAAGATTGTTACTCTGTAGGATTGCTTCCTACAATGATCTCCAAATGCCATTTTTTTGTCTCAACTACCAACAAGAATAAGCAATAAAGACATTCCTGTCTTTATTATATGGATTTTTGTGGTATGTGAAGAAAGATCACTACACTAGTGAGGAGGCTGTGAGTCACAGGCGCTGCTTGGTCTCAACACTCTGGACCTTTTCAACATTCTGCTGTGAGCAGTTAGCATGTTGTCCTCCATCACCATCAATGAGAAACTTGAAGCAAAACGCGGCAAGATGGCGGCTGCGTGAGGGAGCGCGGTTGTTTGCTCCCTGACCCTGCAGGTTGATGCCCTGACAAACCTTTGACTTTTGGAAGAAACTCACCCCCAGAACACGGCTGCCTTCCGGCATTACCGGGCTTACGCTGGGCTTACCTTCGGCTTGTTCTCGGATCTCCGGCCGCCCGCACGGCTCCTGTGGTCTGCAGGCGGCCGGTGTACAGCTTCTCCGGCCTGTGCAGGTTGGCGGCTCTCATACGCCTGAGGCTCTGACGATCGGCGGTTGACGCCTGGTGGACTGTCGGCGTGCGGTTCTGTCCCGGCTGGCCTGCGGGGACCACACGGAGGATTGGCTGCAAAACGGTGCTCCGCTTCTGGCTTTTCCATGATTTCTTAACGGAAGGCTGCACTTCTGCACTGTGGTTCGCGGAAAAGCGGAGCGGACTTTCTGGACATCTGGAGTCTTGGCTTACAATTCTAGGAAGGCTCTGCGGGGCACAACGGGTCCTTGTGTTCATGGTGGCATTTTGGATTGCACGCATTGCGGGGGTTCAGCTGGCGCAACTCCGCCTACGGGTTTTTCATAGCGGAAATGGTTGGAGGTGTGGTGGTGCTGCCTTTTACCCAAGCTTTTCTAAGCAAATGGCCCCCCCAAGCTTTTCTAAGCAAATGCCCCCCCCCGTAAAGATGGGCTCAAGGAAGCCGCGAAGCAAGGGCCCAGAGAAAGACTTAAGGATGTGACTCTTGTCAGCAAGGACAATAGTAAAGCGGCGGTTGGAAAACCCAGGATGAATCATACTCCGGACTCTGGAACCAGAAGAAAAACGCCGATGGTTCCTGATATGTTTTCAGGTAAATCTGTTAATCGCAACCCCCCTGCACAGTTAAAGGGTACTATTGATCGCACACCTATCCTACTAAGGAGCAAGAAGACGACAAGTGCACCTGTTTCTATGTTAAAAGGGGCTGGGGGGTCAGAAGTTGCTGTGGTGACGGGCAGAGTGGACCCTGGACCTGATTCTCTGGCAGTGCCTAATGTACAGGTAAACCACCCTAATACAAGCCCCCCAGTTGTCAGTGATCAAGATATGCTGTTTGCATCTCCTGTTGTAATCGAGGCCGTTGGTGCACCAGGGTTGGATAATCATAGCTCTGAGGTGACTGTGGGGACCACTCTTCCCCCTTATGCTTCGAATCTGACAGGGGAAAGTCCGGGCCCTGATTCTGGCACTCTAGATCTCGAGGCAAAGCCTCTACCAGAAGTACAGGACGAAGGGTGTATTGTGCCTGGCACTCCAGATGGTGATCATTTCTTTTCTATGGCCGAGGAATCCGATTCGGCTGCTGGTAGCGAATCATCGGAGGCAGAAGATGCAGGGTCAGTCAAAACAAGTGACACGGACAGTGCGCCTAATACTGCTGACACGCTCAGACAGGCTAGCACCCGCCCGAGGGGGAGCGGGCGGCAAAAAGGTGCCCGTGCACCATCGGACTTGGACCAACACCTACAGTGGGACTATTCCAATATCAATTTGGGTCAAGATGGAGTGGAGGATGGGGTCAGGCCTCTCGAGGGCCCTCTGCCATCTGGGTCTAAGGACGGAGCTGGACCATCAGTGACCCGTATCTACGCAACCCTGAAAGCCATGCAATTAGAGGCCCGCCAAGAGCACAAACGAGCCCAATTAGCAACTAAAAAAATTCAGGGGGCGATCAGAAAGAACACCAAAGCATGCACTGAAGCCATGGCTCGCACAACTGTATTGGAGGAGCGACTGGAGACTCTGGAAACCGGTTTTAAGTTGTCCGAACAGAAGACGTCTGCAAACGATGCAAGGATGATGGATGTACTATGGAAGCTCAAGGAATCAGAGAACAGACAGCGCCGAAATAACCTGCGCCTTTTGGCCATTGAAGAGAATGTCGGGGGGGGGGGGGGGGGGGGGGGGGGGGGATATACAAAACTTTGTGATTAAACTCTTTAAAGCTGCGTTTCCCGAGCTATCATCTTGGAATTGGGAAACTGAGATTCAGCGGGTGCACCGTTTCCCCCTAATGCCCAAGAAAAATGCAGGCCAAGATCAGCGCCCACGAGCTATTCTTATTTTTGGGGGGAATTTTCTTTTGCATCAGGCAGTTTTTGAAAAAGCCCGACCAGACGCCAAGAGATCAGCCGAAGGTCAGACTTTTTTTGTACGGCCGGACTTTTGCCACACCACTGTGGAGCGACAATGGCGGCTGCGGCAGATGATTCCAGCCTTTCAACAACTGGGGTGTGAGGTTTATCTGATGAATCCCGCTCGCTTGAAAGTAATTTGTAAGGGTCATACGAGGGTGTTCACGTCTGAGATTCAAGCGGGGATTATCTGAAAGAGGTGTCTGGTTAATAGGCTAGGGGGTCTTCCTCCATGTCCAGATATACTGTCTTAGGGTAGACCGGAGTTTTCTGAAGTAATGCATTTGTTTTCTCTTTATGTATTCCCGGTAGTTGGACTTTATTGGTACTCTTGTCTCGAATGAGACTTTTCTGTATATTGTGGGTGATCAGGGGGTGAGAGATTTTTCTTTTTTGTTTAAGGCCCCTAATGGGTTAGTCAGGGCATAAATGTGATTTTTAGGTCGAGCTGGCGTTGGAGCGCGAAGAGCTCCCGCCAGCGAGACTATAGTCACCTTCCTCCCTGTCAAGGGAGTAACAGCTGTGAACGAGCCCGATACAGACCTGGGCACGAGCCGACCCAGGTCTGTGAACGAGCTTCAAGGTTGAGCAGCTTGTGCACGTTTGTTGGACGTCAGGCGCTGCAAGCCCGCCAGACCAATTATCCCAGCATGAAACTCTACTTCCTGAGGGCCACAAGACCAATTATCCCAGCAGGAGTCTCCACTTCCTCAGGCACCGCAACAATTATCACAGCATGAGACCCACTTATCACAGCATGTCAACAGGCTGCTGGAGCACTCAACTATAATTAATGTGCAGTTGAGTGCTCCAGCAGCGTGGGGCGGCTCTCTGCATGCTGTGATAATTATCACTTTGGGGCCTCATGCTGTGATAATTAGGGCGGCATGCTCTATTTGCAGCACTGAACATTTTCAAAGAAGGCGAAGCAGCGACATTCATTGGAGACACTCACCCTCACGCCCTCACCCCCTCACCCCTCACACACCTCACCCTCACACACCTCCTCACCTCACACCCTCTCACATACACTCTTGCATACCCTTACCAGCACAGCAAAACACAACACAGCACAGCACAGCACGGCACAGCAAAACACAACACAACACAGCACAGCAAAACACAACACAACACAGCACAGCACAGCAAAACACAACACAGCACAGCACAGCAAAACACAGCACAGCACAGCAAAACACAGCACAGCACAGCAAAACACAACACAGCACAGCAAAACACAGCACAACACAACACAGCACAGCAAAACACCGCACAGCACAACAAAACACAGCACAGCAAAACACAACACAACCCTCACGCCCTCACCCCCTCACCCCTCACACACCTCCTCACCCTCACACCCTCACCTTCACACCCCCTCACACACACACCCTCACATGCCCTTACCAGCACAGCAAAACACAGCACAGCACAGCAAAACACAGCACAGCAAAACACAACACAGCACAGCAAAACACAACACAGCAAAACACAACACAACACAGCACAGCAAAACACAACACAGCACAGCAAAACACAACACAGCACAGCAAAACACAACACAGCACAGCAAAACACAACACAGCACAGCAAAACACAGCACAGCAAAACACAGCACAGCAAAACACAGCACAGCAAAACACAGCACAGCACAGCAAAACACAGCACAGCACAACACACACCGCACAGCAAAACACAACACAACACAGCAAAACACAGCACAGCAAAACACAGCACAGCACAGCAAAACACAGCACAGCACAGCAAAACACAGCACAGCACAGCAAAACACAGCACAGCACAACACAACACAGCACAGCAAAACACAACACAACACAGCACAACACAGCAAAACACAGCACAGGACAGCAAAGCACAGCAAAACACAGCAAAGCACAGCACAGCAAAGCACAGCACAGCAAAACACAGCACAGCACAGCACAGCACAACACAGCACAACACAGCACAGCAAAGCACAGCAAAACACAACACAGCAAAACAAAGCACAGCACAGCATAGCAAAGCACAGCAAAGCACAGCAAAGCACAGCACAGCAAAGCACAGCACAGCACAGCAAAACACAGCACAGCAAAACACAGCACAGCACAGCAAAACACAGCACAGCACAGCAAAACACAGCACAGCACAGCAAAACACAGCACAGCAAAACACAGCACAGCAAAACACAGCACAGCAAAACACAGCAAAACACAGCACAGCAAAACACAGCACAGCAAAACACAGCACAGCACAGCAAAACACAGCAAAACACAGCAGCACAGCAAAACACAGCAGCACAGCAAAACACAGCACAGCAAAACAGCACAGCACAGCAGAGCAAAGCACAGCACAGCACAGCAAAGCACAGCACAGCAAAACAGCACAGCAGAGCAAAGCACAGCACAGCACAGCACAGCAAAACACAGCACAGCAAAACACAGCACAGCAAAACACAGCACAGCAAAACAAAACACAGCACAACACAGCACAGCACAACACAGCACAGCAAAACACAGCACAGCAAAGCACAGCACAACACAGCACAGCAAAACACAGCACAGCACAACAAAACACAGCACAACAAAACACAGCACAACACAGCACAGCAAAACACAGCACAGCAAAGCACAGCACAGCACAGCAAAACACAGCACAGCAAAACACAGCACAACACAACCAAGCACAGCACAACCAAGCACAGCACAACCAAGCACAGCACAACCAAGCCCGGCACAACCAAGCCCGGCACAACCAAGCCCGGCACAACCAAGCCCGGCACAACCAAGCCCGGCACAACCAAGCCCGGCACAACCAAGCACGGCACAACCAAGCACGGCACAACCAAGCCCAGCACAACCAAGCCCAGCACAACCAAGCCCAGCACAACCAAGCCCAGCACAACCAAGCCCAGCACAACCAAGCCCAGCACAACCAAGCCCAGCACAACCAAGCACAGCATAACCAAGCATAGCGTAACAAAGCACAACAAAACATAGCATAACAAAACATAGCATAACAAAAAATAGCATAACAAAAAATAGCATAACAAAAAATAGCATAACAAAACATAGCATAACAAAACATAGCATAACAAAACACAACAAAACATAGCATAGCATAACAAAACATAGCATAGCATAACAAAACATAGCATAGCATAACAAAACAAAACACAACATAGCATAGCATAACAAAACACAACATAGCATAACAAAACACAACATAGCATAGCATAACAAAACACAACATAGCATAGCATAACAAAACACAACATAGCATAGGATAGCAAAACTAAACAGAGCATAGCAAAACAAAACAAAGCATAGGATAGCAAAACAAAACATGGCATAACAAAACATGGCATAACAAAACATGGCATAGCAAAACATGGCATAACAAAACATGGCATAACAAAACATGGCATAGCAAAACATGGCATAACAAAACCTATAATAGCATAGCAAAACATAGCATAACAAACACAACAAAACATAGCATAGCATAACAAAACATAGCATAACAAAACAGCATAACAAAACATAGCATAACAAAGTATAGCAAAACAAAGCATAGCATAGCAAAACACAACACAACATAGCATAGCAAAACAAAGCATAGCATAGCAAAACACAACACAACATAGCATAGCATAACAAAGCATAGCATAACAAACACAACAAAGCATTGCATAGCATAACAAAACAAAGCATAGGATATCAAAAAAACATAGCATAGCATAACAAAACAAAGCATAGAATAGCAAAACAAAACATTGCATAGCATAACAAAACAAAGCATAGAATAGCAAAACAAAACATTGCATAGCATAACAAAACATAGCATAACATAACAAAACATAGCATAACATAACAAAACATAGCATAGCCTAGCAAAACATAGCATACCAAACACAACAAAACATAGCATAACAAAACAGAAAAACAAAGCATAACACACACAACCACACACACACAACCACACACACACAACCATGCACACATAACCACAACCACACACACAACTATCTATCTATCGCCCTCACTCTATCTGTCTATCGATCTATCGCCCTCACTCTATCTGTCTATCGATCTATCGCCCTCACTCTATCTGTCTATCGATCTATCGCCCTCACTCTATCTGTGTATCGATCTATCGCCCTCACTCTGTCTATCTGTCTATCGATCTATCGGCCTCACTCTGTCTATCTGTCTATCGATCTATCGGCCTCAGTCTATCTATCTAATCGCCCTCACTCTATCTGTCTATCTTTCTATCTCGCTCACTCAATCTCTCTATCGCCCTCTATCTATCGCCCTCCCTCTATCTATCTATCGCCCTCTCTCTATCTATCTATCCCACTCACTCTATCTATCGCATCACCACAGCATCACTAAGGGGCACAACAACATCACTATGCGCTACCACAGGATCATTGAATGCAACAGCATCACTAGTCGCCACCACAACATCTCTCAGCCCCACCACAGCATCAATCTGTGCAACCATTTACCAACAACTGGGTCAAATATGATCTCTCAATGTTTCAAGCTTTATTACAAATCTCACAAAAAGAGGTTAGTATTTCACTTCTGTTCTTGGATTTTCGTCACAATAAAATACACTGAACATATTCTTCACAAAAGTTATTTACAAAAGTTTAAGCTATTGCCATTATAAATTACAATAACTTTTATTTAAGTATTAATTATTAAAAAAATTCAAAGCCATTGTTATTTGTAATATCAATACATCTAAGTCACGTGAATACAACACATATTGCATTACAAATGCTATAGGTGTCACAAGTTATAACTATTGGCATTGTAAATGACAAAGCTATTATTTTTGCTATTTTCAAAACCAACACATGTATAAAAAATGTGTCATTTACAATACCAATAGCTCAAACTTTCCTAATGCGAGACCTTATGCATTGCAAATGCTTGTTTCTATTCCTTTTGTTTTTTTGGGACAGGGAGCAACCGGGGCGCATTATGTGGGAGGCATCACAAGGGTCTGGTGACCTTTTTTGCCGAAGTGTTGGGGGGGGGGTTCCGGGGTGGGGGTGGGCGGAACCAGGTCGAGGGAGGTGAGGTAATTGGTATGGTTAAAGGAGCTATCAGAATTTATGTGTTTTTCTCAGGGGGGTTTTGTTTGAAATATTGCTGGTACCTAACAGATAACCGATGGGGGGGTCTCCGTATAGCCACGATTAACATTTTTGGTTTGAATGATCCGGCCAAGTGGGGTAGTGTCAAAGAGGATATTCGAATTCTCCGGGCCAATATAATATGTCTTCATGAGACCCTGGTGACTTCTACTAAACAGGAAACTAAGACAAGGGGGGTTGCCATTTTGGCTCGAAGAGGGATGGCCAATTTTCCACGAACAATGTCAGACAGATATGGGAGATGGGCCATAGCTCAATGTGTTATACATAACAATCTGTTTACTCATTGTTCTATCTATGGCCCGGTATTAGACACAACTGAGGTGTATGATTGGCTGAATATTGAACTGGTGGGGTGGCCACTTCCATTGATCGTTTGTGGTGATCTTAACCACTTGGGTGCTAAGGCTATCTCGCAATTTACTGTATATTTCCATTGAAATGAATGGGCACTCCATGACGAGTTACCCTTGTCATTAGCATCCAAGTGGATTATTAATATCAATCTGGGTTGGGCTATTCAGAATTTACCTATAACTGGCTACAAGGGTCGCAAACCCAAGGTTTTTAGCTCTTTATTTCATATGAGGGAGTCTCACGGATTGGTGGATGTGTGGGCCGCAATAAGAAGTGGGCAAGATGGGTTTACTTATTATTCAGCCCCGCAACAGACGCACTTCAGGTTAGATTATTTTTTTATTTCACAAAATCTGGTGGCGGGGTGCGACATTCAAAAATACCCTAAGGTTATGTCTGATCATAACCCGTTGGCCTTGGAATTGTCACTCAAAGATGTCCATAATAGATCTAGTTGGACTTTTAACCATACGTTACTGAGTGATAATCAATATGTTGAACGGATGGCTGTATGGATCACCAGGTTTTTCCTAGAAAATCAGGGGAGCACTAGTCCCCAAACGGTTTGGGATGCACTTAAAGCTGGGGTGCGCTGCGAGACGACACAGTTTGGCTGGCAGGCTCAAAGACAAGAGAAGGATAAAATTAAGAGGCTTTATGCCCCATTGAGCAGCGCTGAGTCAAATCTGGGCCAGGTGATCCTGGATAAGGGTGACATTGATGGCGCTCAAACTCGAATTGCAATCTCTAAAGCTGCTATAGTTGAGATTTCCGCTAATAAGGCAGCAGCTAGGTATGTCGCGTGGCATACTCAAATGTATGAGAGCAATGAGAAAACTGGCCATACCCTTGCTTTACGTATAAGGGAAAAGGATGCTCAGACTCAAATTCTGGGGATTAATAACCCGGATATTGGATTTGTAAAAGACTCTGATGCTATACTTTTAGCTTTTGAGAAATTTTATCAGAAATTATATACCGAGAATAAGATGGACAATGTAACTTTGCAAGATGAGATAGCGGGATTTTTAAATCAAGTCTCAATTGAACCTTTGGCCTCCTCAGACATTGGTATGCTTGAAGCACCCATCACTTTAGCTGAGGTTGTTAAGGCCGTGGAGTCGATTCCATCTGGGAAAGCGGTGGGCCTTGATTTTTTTGCCCGGAGAGCTTAAAAAAATTCTCTATACAGCTTGCTCCAATTCTCCTTGAACTGTTTAGTTTGATTCAGGCTGGTGAATCTCCACCTGATTCATGGAGATATGCCAAAATTGTGTTTTTTTTAAAGAAAGGTAAGTCTCCAACAGATTTAGGGGCATATCGCCCGATTACCCTAATTAATAATGATGTTAAAATGTACTCTAAGATCTTTGCTAATAGACTAGCTTCAGTTATTAAAAAAATTGTCTCATACAATCAACACAGCTTTGTGCCAGGGCGAGAAACCATAGATCATATTCGGAGAGTTATAACCTTATTCGACTAGGACCCTATGGCATTATTTCTATTGGATGCTGAAAAATCTTTTGATAGGGTCTCCTGGCCTTTTTTATGGGCGGTAATGAAGCACTATGGTATAGGTGAGGGGTATATCTGGGCAATAAAAGGCATGTATATAGAGCCACTTGCCAAGATAGCTTTAAAACGCAGCTATTCTGGGGAGATTAGGATAGAGCGGGGTACCAGGCAAGGCTGCCCCTGCTCTCCCTTTCTATTTGCAGTTTATATAGACCCCTTAACCCCTTCAGTGCTAATGACAAGGGTAACTCGTCATGGAGTTTCCATTGATTTCAATGGAAAGTGGTTGTAAATCTTTCCAGGGCCTTAGCATCCAAGTGGTTAATAAGATTGATTCAAGCAAGTCAGGTAATTCAATCTGTTTCAGCTCCAGGAGGGGAGGTAAAAATTCTAGGGTATGCTGATGATTTAGCAATAGTGACTCCCGCTCCATTGGAGACTCTGGCTGCGCTAGGAGCTATCACAGCTAGATTTGGGGAAGTCTCTGGATATCATATGAATGAGGGAAAAACTCTAATCGTGGTAAATCCGAAGGTGGATATGGTCGATTTACGGATAGCCCCCCCATGCCAGGTATCTTGGGGTTGAGATTAGCTCTGACCCAGCCACGATTGTTGATATAAATCTTGGGCCTCTTTCAGGGAAAATTAAAACGGACTCTAAGAGAATGAACAGCTTACATCTAACACTGATGGGCCGCGCAAATGTCATTAAAATGATGTTTTTGCCCCAAATTTTGTATTATTTTAGGGCTATCCCTCTCGAATTTAGCAAAGATTGGTTTCGGAAATTTGACCAACTTATCTCCTGGTTTATTTGGGCGGGGCAGCGCCCAAGAAGGGCTCTACGTTTTATGACCTTGCCTCGAGACAGGGGGGATGGTCCGTTCTTAATCTTCAGGCGTATTACTGGGCCACCACGCTGAAATATTCAGCGGAATTGATTACCGGGCACAGTCTAGAGGAGGGTGGATGCTCAATTTTTCAACTTTTGTGTGGGGTCAAGGCCGGGGGCCTCTTGTTACGGCATATTGACTATGCTTATTTCAAGAGGGTCAAGTTTAAGGTTTTACTCAGTGTATATAAAGTGTGGGTCTCAATCAGGAAAAAGATGGGAATTCCCCGGGTGCATCGGTATTCCCCTCTCTCCAGTAATACCCTCCTTAGCTCTGACGTCTTTAATGATGGCTATTTTCGTAGGTGGCAGGAGAAAGGGATTTATAGTATCGGGGATTTTTTAGCGGGGGACTGCATAATTCCCTTTGATATTCTTAAAGATCGGTTCGGGATGGGCAATCCGGACTTTTTCAAATATTTACAAATTAGGGTTGTTATAGATAAAAAAATGCCATAACCGGGTACAATTCCCTCTGTTAGAAATACTCAGTAAAAATAGGGTCCCATAAACAGCCAATGTTTATAAACTTATTATTGCAGGAATGGGGGATGATTTATCTAAGCACTTTGACCGATGGCAATCACAGTTACAGGCAGGCCAGGGGGACTGTGAAGATTCTTTATTCTATAGTCAAACGACATGTATATCTGCGAATTTACAAATACAATGCTTTAAAACCTGGTGTAATTTATATGTCACCCCCGCCCGAATACATAGGTGGGGAGGTCTTACTGGTATTTATTACCCGCGCTGTGGAGAGTTAGCTGCTGATAGTACGCATATGTTTGCTACATGCTCGAAACGTTCTTTATTATTATCCCAAATTGAGTGTAGACTAAGGGTAATGTTGGGTTTTACAGTGACACTAACCCCACGGATTGTTATGTTGGGGGTTTCCGAGCAAGGGATGGAAGAAAATAATAAGAGATTTGTGTTTTTAGCTATGGCCGTGTATCGTATATGCATAGCCACAGTATGGTTAGATGTCACTCCTCCGACAGAATATGTTTGGCTCAGTAAATTAACGTATGTATACAACTGGGAGATGGCTGTACTGAGGAGTAGAGGTAGACGGGCCAGAGAGAGGGGAGAGAAGCTATGGTTCCCTATGTCTAATTGGCTTAACTGTTAGGTACAGATATACTTATTTATATGACTGTTTTCTTTCTTATGTGCTTCATTTATTTGTTTTAGTGCACTATGTCAGTATAGCTCCTTTTGTGTTTTTTTCCTTTTTTGTTCTTCCTTGAATATAATTAAGGATGGATCCGTCTGGGGTGGGAGGGTGAAAATTTGTGGAACATATTGGGGGTACTAACCATGAGTGTGAAAAAGAAATGTATTTTTTTCCCCCGGTCTTTTCTTCTTGAATGGTAATGTCTATGTTGTTTTTTCATGTTTGGTACCCCAATAAAAATGTATTAAAGAAAAGAGAGAGAAACTTGAAGCAAAGACTGAGATAGTCAGGTCATTAATTGTTGGCGTCTGACCTGCAGTCCATCCTGTGCAGTTGTCTGCTGCCTCTGTGTGACCCTCTGATCTTTACCCTGACCACCATCCACACTCTTGGGCCACCCTGGTGCAAGTGGGTTTAGTATCTATTTGGAGGCACATCAGGGCATCGAAACTGACAGAAGACTGCTCTGCCTGCCTCTGTATACGCTGCAACACCCCTCACATAAGAAATATTATATTTCAACTTGAGGAAATCGAAAGAGACTCTTCCACAAAGCTCACAGAAAGTCGACTTGAAAGTTAATTGTTTCACTTTATCATGCACAACTCAGGTGAAGCGAGAGGCTTGTTTGCCATGCGCCTGATGTATTCAGCGTTGCTATTTTGAAAACTACAGCTGCGAGGAAAGATTCCACTCGCAAATAATGCTGGACTTGACTCTGTTTCTCACTAAAAAAACTGCTATAAAAGTCTTGCAAACTCAGACATCTTGTCCATGGCCTGTACATCCCGCACTGCTGTATGTGAAGCAAACATAATAAACAGAAATAAGTATCAGACTAGAATTCAAGAGATAGTGAACATAAATAATCTATGCTTCTAAAACAATGACCAAAGGAGGACTATGCTACCTTTGTTCCTACCGACTGCCTCAGACCGGTGTTTGTCCTGCAGCTCAAAGTGCAAGCCATTAATTTGGAAAGTCAAGCCATTTTCAAAGTTTCTGCTGAAGTTAATCTGAATGCAAAGGCCACCATCAGATTCCTTTCAAGGCTTGTGAGTCTAGGTTATGCCGATACCAGGGAGAAACACTTTTTCAAGGGGACTCCATGGTATCAGGGAAACAGTGGCCCAGTAAACCCTCACCAGTGGATTTGTCCACTGAGGAAGAAGTCAAGCACAGTCGGGATTTGCTCCGTAAGGATAGCATTTTAACTGATGACAATGATCTTTCTGAACTTGTAATGGACATTGAAAATTCAAGGTATTCATAGAAGCCAATGATGGGACGAATAATGTAATGATTGATGCCGCTTTTGAGATTCTTGCAAACCCAGCCCTGTTAAAGACCCCAAATGTATGCATCCAAGTCTACAGCTCAAAGAAGTCCCTCAGGTGCTTAGGCCCATTTCATCTGAAACTCTCTCACCGGTCACACGCTTTTGATGCCGATGTTTATGTGGTTGGTGGAGGCGGCAGCTGGCACTAGGTGTCTTCTCAGTTTTCAGTCTGAAATTTGCACGAGTCTACTGCAGGTACTGTGACAGCTTCTTGCTACGTTCTCTAAAGAAGAAGAGATCATAGACGCTATTCAGATGCTTCATGAACTCTTTCAAGGTCGAGGAAACTCAAAAACCGACTGAAACATCTACATATCAATGAATTGGTAGGGAAACCATTCAACATTCAGAAACAGGTAGAAGATGAACTTGACAATTTGCGGAAGCTTCAAGTCATAAAGCCCCCCTGATGGCCCCACCCCCTGGTACCTCCAATTGTTCTTGTGCCCAAATATTAGTTTGAGAAGAAGAAAAAAATCAGATCTGCGTGGACATGCAATGTCCAAACCTTGCAATTCAGTGTGAAATTTATTTATTATTTTAATATTTAGGCTTGTAGAGCGCGACAGCTACCCATAAGGGTCTCCCGGCGCTAAAATACTGCAGCTAACAAGGGATGGTTGGCCAAATAGTTATAGGTCAAAAAGCCAGGTCTTGAATGCTTTACGAAAACAAATAAGGCTGTCCTCAGACCGAATAGCCAAAGGAAGAGAGTTCCATAACTTGGGCCCTAAATAAGAAAAGGAGCTACCTCCCATTCTGGAGAGCTTGATCCTAGGAAGTGAGAAGAGGCATTGGGAGGAAGAGCGGAGAGAACGGGAAGGTGAATAGGATTTTACTAGGGTCTGTAAGTAACTAGGTGCCACCTTGTGCCTGATCTTGTGCATGTAGGTGAGAGCCTTAAACTTCACCCAGTTTTCCACCTTCAACCAGTGAAGATCACGGAGGCGGCTGGATATGTGGTCGTTTTGCGGCAACCGCTGAGAAGACGCGCTGCAGCATTTTGAACTAGCTGGAGGCATCGGGTGACAGCCTTGGCCACCCGCAGGTAGAGTATGTTGCCATAGTCCAACCGGGAGGTGACCAAGGCATTCACCACCGTCCTCCTTGTGTCATCAGGCAACATCCACAGGATCTTTCTAACCCAACGTATAATGGTGAAACATATGGCTGATACTTTACTGACTTGACATTGCATTGTCAGGCCCCTGTCAATGGCAACGCCCAAATTTCGTACCTGCTCCACTGGTACAGGAAGGGGACCTAGGTTTGCTGGCCAGTGTCTCGAAGTCCAAAGGTTAGGCTTCTGTCCTAGGACAAGGACCTCCGTCTTCTCGCCATTCAGCTTGAGAAGATTGTAATGAAAGACATCTTGCCCCTTGTATCCATGATTTGATGCACAGCTCAATGGAGCAAAAGTCTTCTCAAACTTAGATTTAAGGCTACCATCATAAAATGGAACCAGAATAGAACTCTAAATACAGTTTTGCATTTGTGACCTATGCTAGTGGCAGCCTCACTAGTCCTGGAAAAAGCTATTTGCAAGCAGAGAAGGAAAGTCGGCTGTTGTATGGGCCTGTGGAAATGTTCTCCTATTTGTGTAGGCAAGCCTTTTTTCAGGGTCACTGACCATCAAGCACACTGGTCTCTCTACCTGGAATCCCCAAAACAAAAATGCCTTTCAGCAGCAAAAGAGGAGGTCTGTACCTGCTGGTCTACAAATTCAGCATTAGTCATCAAACAGTGAAAGACCGGAATTCAAATTTCCACTTGCATCAACTGACAAGGCCACTGGTTGTTGAATATCCACGCTACATAATCTAACAGGATGAGCCTGGTGTCCTGAAAAGGAAAGTCATTTTCATATGTGGAGAGATTACCCCACTCTTCGAGCAGTAGCTGATCTCCTGACCACTCAGAGATCTGGAGCACACCCACAAAATGTTCAAAAGCAGGCTTTCTAAATTTAACTTTCAGGAACACCCACACTGAACTGGCAAACACTACTTTGGGCTGCTGCTTCGCGGCACTCATCTGGGGATACCTATTTGCCTACAAAGACCAGTGTTTGATTTGGCCCAAGAGGGTCATCAAGAAATTGTTGCTACTAAACATTTTCTGGGGGGACAAAGTTTAGTGCCCTCTTCTCGACTCGCTAGTAGAGAAGATTGATGGAGAATACATGTATACCAGGTTCTGGTAAAAGATCCATTAGCAGAGCCCCTTCAGTTGACCCGGCTGCCCAAAAATGTGTCGGAAATATGTTGCAATTGACTTTTTGGTCCCGTTGACACAGAACAAAATTTACCAGTGGTAATGAATAAATGGTCTTGCTTTACAGAAGTAATAGCTGTCCTTAGTCAAGCCACTGATGTTGTAATTCCTGCACTGAACTAAATATTTGCCAGGTTTGGCATTCCTTCTTTAGTCAAACTGGATAATAGACCTCTTTTGCATGGAAAATAATTCAAGGAATTTGTTCCCTATGTGATTTTTAAGCATTAAAAATTCACTGTTATGGCTACAAGCCAATATTGTGGAACGTTCTGTAACTACTCTCAAGAAAATACTAAAGATAGCCAAAACCACCAATTTTTTAATTTATGTTGTTCTCTGCTAGACTTTAAGACACTATCCATGACACTTCATACAACACCATCGGGGTGTATCCTACAGAGTTAATGTCTTGAAGAAAGTGCAAGATGTAAATTCTGCAACCTCCTGCCAAACCACTTCTTTGAGAGAACCATCAGACAAGAGTGCGGGATGCAAAAAAATTACATTATATGCCAATGAGTGATGAAGAGCTTAAACATATGATCTGTTTCCATGCCGACTAGTGCAGGTAAAGCCAAGGGTAACAGGAAAGGCGATGTGAACTATGACCTCCCCAACCCTAAATGATTGCATGCATTAAAGAGGCTATGGTCGCTGCCTGGCTTGATGGCTGTCTTTGCCAGGACGTCTTCAAATTGAAAGTGTTTTCTGAATGCCATCAATCAGTTAATCATCTGAGAAGGAAGAATGTGCCAGTGACTCCTGGAATTCTGATGAACCTGGTGAAGACACAGGCACTTTTGTGATTGATAATGAATCAAAGGTAAAGAAATCACATAACCCAGTCATTCCCCTCTTTACATTCTTCTCAACTTCATTCCCTTATTCACTCTTGTATCCTGTGCTTCCATGTTCTCTTCATCTTGACCTCATAGACCTATCAGTCCACCTGAAAGACTCGTATTAATTTGGAATTACATATTTTTGTTTATGTTACGAGAGGGTGTAGTGTCACAGTTTCCGCTGAATTGTTTTCCTGGTGTAGAAATCCCACCACTGGACGCCAGAATGTGTGCCTGGCCTTAGAAGGCTGGTCAGAAAGCAGGCGAGTGCATGAAGGCTTTCTGAGTGATTTATGTGAATGCAATATGATTGAGATGGTAACTGCAAGCGTGCTTCTTACCATGGTCTCCAAATGCCTGGTTCTTCTTTTCTGAACTACCAAAGAGAACATGCAATACTAAATTACCTATTTGCAGCCATATAAGTATCTGTGGTGTCTGAAGCGAGATCATTACAAGACAGAATTACCATTTCGTGCACTGCTGCACGTCTTTATAGATTTGTTTTGGAGATAACTGTTCACAACAGATAGGATTATCACGTCTCTTGGTATTTGAGGAAGCGTCTCAGTGGCTCTTCATTTGCACTAGGATGCAACTCGTGCATGCATGTCACTTCAGTGGCTCTTCATTTGCACTATGATGCAACTCGTGCATGCATGTCACTTCAGTGGCTCTTCATTTGCACTATGATGCAACTCGTGCAAGCATGTCACTTCAGTGGCTCTTCATTTGCACTATGATGCAACTCGTGCATGTATATCACTTCAGTGGCTCTTCATTTGCACTAGGATGCAACTCGTGCATGCATGTCACTTCAGTGGCTCTTCATTTGCACTATGATGCAACTCGTGCATGCATGTCACTTCAGTGGCTCTTCATTTGCACTATGATGCAACTCGTGCATGTATATCACTTCAGTGGCTCTTCATTTGCACTATGATGCAACTCGTGCAAGCATGTCACTTCAGTGGCTCTTCATTTGCACTAGGATGCAACTCGTGCAAGCATGTCACTTCAGTGGCTCTTCATTTGCACTATGATGCAACTCGTGCAAGCATGTCACTTCAGTGGCTCTTCATTTGCACTAGGATGCAACTCGTGCATGCATGTCACTGCACGTTCTTATCAATCTGATACATCCTTCAAAAATTCGAGAATTAACAAAACGTTCTTAGTCATGGTAACTGTAAATACAACGTCACAGTCAGTAGAAATGCCGACATAGGACTTTCACCTCAGAGGAAATCATGCACGTGCAAATAAAATAATCCGAGATAAAAAAAATCAGTGAGGGGGCCAGGGGTTTCATTAAAATATGCGGCCCATGTCTACAAAAGAAACAGAGGGAAAACACTCACTAAATTCTGATCGCAAATATTCCCATTAGAAGTATGATGCACACCAAGAATATTATCTCAGATAAATGAAATATACAGTGACGGAACTCCTCGTATATACCACACACCTACCTGACAGAACTCCTCAGCCGACCGTTTGAGCGTTGGGAACGGACAAACGGCTGGAGAAGGGCAAACTCAACCAGCAAGGGGGGAGCGGATTTAGAGGACATCTGCCTTACGGAATCAAAAATGCGCATGCAAGGCTTCTTAAACTTCAGTCATTCAGTCGTTTTATTTACACACAAAGCTTTACAGTCTACGTGGGATAGTTGCAGAAAATAGCGCAAAAGTAGGAAAATAAGTAACAATCGTCACCCCCTTTTACTGGATGACGTGGACTCTTCCGGCTCCTGGCAGTCGAGCTCAACGTGAGCGCGTGCCTCGTCGAGTGCTGCAACAAAGTCACATCTCACCCGCTCTATGGTCTAGAACATAGGAACTTTTTTTTAAATTTATTTTTAAAATTTATTTTTATTGGGTTTTTTACACTTACAACATAAGATTTGAGTGGACATGTTGGAATTCAGTGGGCATTCTGCTTGGCACGCCCCGAAGTAAATTTGCATACCCTGTGGAAGAGATTGTTTTTTTTTGTGTTTGTTTTTTTAGGTCAGGAGCTGATAGATGAAAAAATAATGTTATATCATATACTCTGTAATCTTTTTTAATATAGCTTGGTGTTTCTATCTAATTTGAGAATCATTCACTTCCGAATAGTTTGCTCTAAATATGCAGGACCCGTTTTTAGGTCTGTGATTAGCCAAGGCATTTTCATTTTCTTAAATTATATGTATACTACTGTACCCGGCCATGCGTTGCTGAGGCTCAGTCTGGTTAAATGGAAGAGAAAGAAAAGAGTAAGCGCACGTTTCTGTCAGCCGCGGCCCGTGGAGGGAGTTATGGTGTTGCAGGAAGGCGGGGAGGGGAGGGGCAGGGTGGGGGGTGCTAAAAACCAACATATGGATAAATGCAGGTAAGTATACAATTTAATTAATAAAACGAATTTTGTAGCGCGCCTTGCATCGCAAAATGCGATGCCGTGCACGCTACGCGGCCGCGGCTGGTTTCTGTTTAATTTCACAATGCTTGTGGGTATACAATATGTTTTTGTGACTATTGTCTCTATGCGTTCCTTGTAGTTGTTGCGAAGCAAGCAAATCGATAGGGTCTGTTCGGCCTTTCGCTTAAAAACACGCGTGTATTCGAATCCAACTTTGTGTAAATTTAAACACACGCTAATGTTGCAAAGTGAACCAGCTCCTCCCCCTCCCTCCACCCACTACCCGGTCTGCTATCCTGACACCAACTGTCCATCCTAATATATGTAGACTATTGTCTCTATGCGTCCCTTCTTAATGTTGCAAAGTGAACCAACTCCTACACCCACTTCCCGGTTTTCCATCCTGACACCAACTGTCCATCCTAATATATGTAGACTATTGTCTCCATGCCTCACTTGTAGTTGTTGCGCAGCAACCAAATCTATAGGGTCTGTTCGGCTTTTGATTAAAAACATGCGCGTATTGGACATGCGCGTATTGGAATCCAACGTTGTGTATATATAAACACGCGCTAATGTTGCAAAGTGAACCAACTCCTCCCTCCTCCCTCCACCTACTTCCCGGTCCACCATCCTGACACCAACTGTCCATCCTAATATATGTAGACTATTCTCTCTACGCGTCCCTTGTAGTTGTTGCGCAGCAACCAAATCGGTAGGGTCTGTTCGCCCTTTCGATTAAAAACACGAGCATATCCGACACGTGCGTATCCAAATCCAACGTGGTGTATATATAAACACACGCTTAATCGAATCCAACGTTGTGTCAAAATTTCGAAGCAATCGGTGAAGAAGTTTCGGAGATTTACGATTTTGAACAAACAAACATTTACATTATTATTTATATAGATTATGCTTTCGGGCTTTCGACTAGCCCTCTCCATCCATTCATTGGTCTGTTACTGTGTCATTCACCATCATCAAATATATTTATTCAGTTTTAACAAGAAAACCATAAAAGAGCACAAAATATTACAGCTAAAACATCATGAGATAAAACGTCATTAAAACAGTAACAGCGACTTATCAAGAAAACCACATCATATATCAAATACAATCTTTCGTATACGGTCAATGCCTGATAAAAAGAGGGCCAAATGAATACAAGTAAATACAGCAGGTAATAACATTAAATAAAACAAACCGGGACAAAGTTGTGTAAAATACTTATCAGCAAACAAAGATGCAATAAAAGACCTAGACAGACTTTTATAGTAAATGCAGAACATAATAAAGTGCAATGTGTCCTGGGTTGAATGACTATCACATCTACACGAGATGGAAATTGAACCGCCAAAAGAGCTGCCACGGGGGACTGGTAAGAAATGGTGGGATAAATTCAATGAGGAATATATTACCAGGAACCGATGATGATCAGGCATGTTGTAAGTAAGGTACGGTTCAATTAAAAAAGTTGTTTGTAATGGTACATAAGATCTAACATGATTTATCCCTGACCAATTCATTAGAGCTCTCTTGGGCCCAGAGCGGTCGTCTATAGCTAATAACTCAGGGTGATTAAAGAAATCTGGTCGACCCAATTTAGTAAAACTGTCCTTAGATTAGCTAAGCCACGGAGTGCTAAACACATGATCAAGGGCCAAACAATCTTCTAAGACTAACAGCTAGATTCATGAAGCCAAATTGCGATCGCAATAGCTGCGATTTAGCAATTGCGATCGCAATTTGAGTAAAAGGAATTCATGATAGTGAAAATACCAAAAAAGCGAATTCGCTAAAGAAAAATTGCGCATTCGCAAATAAATTAGCAGATTCCTTGAAGAAGGCCATTTGCGATTCAGAAATTGCGAGAAACCATGGATTCTGCGAATTCATTTGCGAACTCGCAAAATAATCGCAATCGTTATTCACGGAAATTCGCTAAATGCGAAAAACCTGAAAATCGCTATTTGCGACGCGCAATTTAAGGAGAACCCAAACCAGGTGGTAACCAGTAAGGAAAAAAAAATTATTCAAAAAAACGTTAACAAACTACCAACAGGTGCAGGCCTGACCAAACACACTTAAGGACATGCAGCTGGAGCATGAGGACTCTCACAATGCCAGGACTCTACATGGTGGTCAGGCGGCGAAGGCTACAGCGAGCAGCACGGAACAGACGTAGGATCCAGGAGCGGGTATTCCGCCAGCGGGTCACCCTTCTGGGCCAAACCAGGGAGCAAATTTACGCTAAGT
Organism: Lissotriton helveticus; assembly: GCF_964261635.1. Taxonomy (NCBI): domain Eukaryota; kingdom Metazoa; phylum Chordata; class Amphibia; order Caudata; family Salamandridae; genus Lissotriton; species Lissotriton helveticus. Next base: position 2,043,958,551 of record NC_136067.1, read on the forward strand.
ACCGCCTGAATGGGGCAATGATCATCAAGCTGATCCGGGACCTAGACCCCCTGATGCAGCACCCAACAAGGAGGACCAACGCCGTGCCCACACATGTCCAGGTATTGTGCAGCCTGCACCTTCTGGCCTCCGGAAGCTTCCAGGGGATAGTCGCTGTTGCAGGGGGGATATCCCAGCCCACCATATCCCGCTACCTAAGGAGTTTCCTGGATGCAATGCTGACCCGGCTACACCACTACATCTCATTCCCCACCAGCCAACAGGACTTGAATAACACCAAGCTACAATTTTACAACGTAGCACAATTTCCACATATCATAGGATGCATTGACTGTACCCACATCCACATCTGCCCACCAGCACAAACGGAATACATGTATCGCAACCGCAAGTGCTACCACTCTCTCAATATCCAGATAGTGTGCAATGCCAAGACAATCATCACGGACATAGTGGCACAGTACCCGGGGAGCACACATGACTCCTTCATATTCCGGCACAGCGGCATTCATACACGACTAGCCAGGGGAGACTTTGGTGAAGGACACCTACTAGGTAAGTACACATGACCCACAATAGTACACTGTGATAATGTAGCTGCGCAGAACAGGCACTCACCCTCTGCTCCTATCATACAGGTGACAGCGGCTACGCTCTCCGTGAGTACCTCCTCACCCCATACCTCAACCCTGCAACACCACAGCAACGGCGTTACAATGCTGCACACATACGCACAAGAAATTGCATTGAGAGGACATTTGGCCTTTTGAAGAGCAGATTCCGCATACTGCACAAGACTGGTGGGGCCATCAAATACGAGCCAGAGGTCTGCTGCCGCATCGTGGCCGTGTGTGCAATCCTCCACAACATTGCTACCAAGCGCAGGATACCTGTAGACATCTCTGGCAGTGAGTCGGAAGGGGACAACCGACCACCTGCACATGTGCGTCACGCACGCGGGGAGAATCCTGCAGAAGGACACAGGCGCCGTAACCAAATCTGCATGAACTATTTCTAGTGCACCCACTCCCCATACCCATTACTTCACTCATGCATGACAATAGTAATAATGACATGAGTCAGATTAAGTTAGACAGAATGTTTGTTATTGTTACAGCACAATAAAGTGGGGATTTCCCAAACTGTGACATGATTGACATATTTCGTCATATGTCCCATGTTCTTGAGGAGGGCATGCTTGTAGCAGCAGCATGGCCCCTCATGGTAATGTTCAATTGTTCAATGCCGCCTCCGGGCAGATGCTCCCAACCTCCTTTCAACATCCTCCTCCTGATTTGGCTGTGAGGCAGCAGAGGGCCTGCTGCTGCGGCGGGGTGCTACCACCGGTGGCACGGACTGGCTACTATGGCTGGAAGTAACCTCACTGGTGTCGTCACCCCCCCTGCCTGGCCATGGCCAGTTGCCTGCATGGCCTGTACTGCTGTTGTCACCTGCTCCAGAGCTCTCGCAACGTCCTGACAGCACTGGACCATTTGGACCTGCATGGCCAAGGAGCATCGCGAGAGCTGGGAGGTCACGTTGCCACTAACGTAATTGGACCGCGTGTATGCTGACAGGCGGGTCAGCAGCTGCCGGTGTCTGCGCCGGTAGAGGTTCCGCTGGCTGTACATGGCCTGGGTGTTGGCCTCCATAGCAACTGTCATCCTCTCCATGCGGTCAGACATGTGACCAACATTCCTGGCGGTCTTGTTTAATTGGAGGTGTATAGCCGCAAGATGACGGGCTTGTGTTTGATGGACATAGAGCATACGGCGCTCAATAGAGAGCCCACCTGGTCGCACGTTTGCTCCCCTGCCAGCGCGGGATGTGTTATTGCGCTGCTTCCTCACCAGTCCGCTTGACTGGCTCCTCACAGCCGCAGGGCGGCGGGTTTGTCGGCGTGCTGCTGCTGGTGTTGTCAGCACCACTGGTGGTTGAGTGAAGCGCTGGGGTACTGCTGCGCCTGTTGGCGCAGAGGTGGCACTGTCCACAGGGGCAGGTGGTGGAATGACCGCTGGTGCGGCAGCTTACCCTGATGGTCCTGGCTGTGGTGATAGATTTAAGTCTCCCTCAGTGTCCTCTGGGATATCCTCAATTTGCAGGGCATCGATGTCTGAACTGGGGACTTCTGCGCCACCTGTGATGTAAAGTGGACGTTGATTAGTGACATGTTTCTTCCACATTTGATCTTCCTACATGCATGCAGGCTACCATTCCCTGACTCACTGTTGGATAGACTCTCACTAAACAGGTCTGGCTTAATGGGGCTAGATGGTAATTGTGGTCAGACTACATCTCCCACAATGCAATAGCGCTTTTGTGGTGTGCTTTGGCTGCATGACTGGGGTTTGAAATTGGATGATCTGGAGTCATGGACATTGTTAGGGGACAGTGGGCCGCAGTCGCATGGCACTTACCTTGTGTATCTTGGGTAGGTCGGGAGGAGTCCAGCTGGATCACCCCCACGCATGCCTGCGGATTAATGGTGTCCTCGACTCGGTCCTCGAGTGGTGTGTTTGGTGGGACAGTGGGATCCCCTCCACCTGTCGCAGCACTCTCCCCCAGCCTCTCTGCAATCTTCTCCTTTGCCCGCCCTCTGAGGTCGTACCAACGTTTCTTGATCTCATCAACAGTGCGCTGGGTCACCCCCACAGAGTTCACTTTTGCGCGGATGCGCACCCATATCCGACTTTTATCGGCTTCAGGCACCCTTCGGGAGTCTTTACCAAAGAGCCGATTTTGGTCCTTGCAGACTCCCTCGATCAAATAATCGAGCTCTTGCTCGGAAAATTTCATTTTCCGTTTTCTTCCAGTGGAAGTTTCTCCTGCAGCTTCCTGTGACATGCTGGGCACTTGGGTGTCTCCTGGTTTTCACCTGTAGGCACTCTGGAGGGGAGCTCTGGCAATGCTGATTCCACTTCAGGATCTCACTGCTGAATGAGGGTGGAACCTGCCTACTTCCTGGTTGTGATGTCATCACTGTGCTCAGAATGCGACTTCCCGTTTTTGCGATCTCGCAATTAGCAAGATCGCAATTTGCGATTTCGATAATTGCGAGATCGCAATTTCAACACGGGTATCGGCCGATTCTGCAAATTTTTACCGATTTTTGGGAACTCGCAATCGGCGATTGCGGCCGATTGCGAATCTCTTTTTTCTCTCGCTAATTATCATGAATGCCATTCTGCGATTTCTAAATTGCGATTCGCTATTTCTCGCAATTTAGAAATCGCAGAATTTGACATTGATGATTCTGGCTGTAAGCGATTAAAATGCTTGGAAGGACTTGTCCACACCGAGATCCAAATGAGAAGGGGTCGTAACAGCAAAATGTCCTCTAAGTAACCTATGCCTAGTTCCTCATGAATGGCAATAGAGGGTGTACTTTGGGGCTGAGTAGAGTCTTCTCAGAAACATATTCTGTAAAACTTGAAGCGATTACGCATTTACAAACCCCAAGATATCACTACAGTATGCTGCAATGGAAACACATTTTGCACTGCAAACCTCTAACATGGCCTTAATTAACTTATGCCCCAGTCTAGATGCAAATTCAAACACGGAAGCAGTGCTCCTTGAAAACATATGACCTCTAGCCGCTATCAGGGGAGATCAGGATAAGGAGGAGTTGATCTAGACTCCCAGGCAAGGAAAAACAGTGACACACCCAGGGAGATTATCTTTAATACAATAAGGTCTGGTCTTAGTAGACCGAGGTTCAATCACCAAAACATGGAACTTTGTAAAATTGGTACTAAGATCAAGATTATCCATAAATTCCATAAGTAGATGTAAAAGGGGATCTAAACCCGTAGCGATTCGTGAAATAAGGATGGCATGGTCAGCATAAAGTACTGCTGGAATCAGGCAAGAACCAGTTTTGAGCGTGTTGCTGCCTAAACCAATTAGCGCCTTCTCTAAGCTATTGATATACAAAGAACACAAAAACAGAGCCATAATACATCCTTGGTGGACCCGCCGATTGAGTTTAAACTGCTCGGTGCATTCACTTCCGTCACCAAATCTAACTGAGGTCATCAGATTAAAATGAAGATCATACAGGAAAAAAACAAATGAGGATCTGCCTTCAGCTCCAACATGATGGGCCAACGTTTCTCACTATTAGGTCCAAAAATGCAGGATGTAGTGACCCTTTTTTAGCCAATGTATATTTACCTATGATCAAATTCAAATTAAGTGCTTGATCAACAGTTACCAAGCCCTGAAGGAAGCCGCACTGAGTGTCAGATAAGACATTCTGATTCGAGACCCAGTCCACTGATCTGTTCAATAAAATACCACCGACAATCTTGATGGTGGAACTAATCAGCAAAAAAGGTTGGGAGCACTTAGGATCTGTATGATTTCCTTTTTTTAAAATAGGGACAATTACAGAGGAGGACCAAACATCCAGAACGGACAATTTCACAACAGTTTTTAGATAGAGTTAGAAGAGGTACCCAAAAGTCTATATAAAACTCAAAACGGTCAAGCTCAATGCCATTTAGACCAAGGGCCATATTAGATAGTATCACTTGAATGACATACTAACCTCTTCTAATGCAAAGGTAAGAGGTGCATGTGTGTGTTCATTTGAGCCGGCAAGGGTAAAGAAGTTGGGAGCATCATAAATTATTTCAGTGTTCGACCCAAGCCCTAGACGGAATGGTGGACTGTAGGGCAGGTTCAACAACTGACCTTAAAATTAGGTGATTTACAATTTCTCGACACTTAGCAATGTCTCTCCGGTGTCTAGCAGCTAACAGCTCTTCCCAAGCTTCCGCTCTCAATTAACACTATCGGCCCTCTATATATGTGACATGACTTGTAGAAACTCATTTACCATCTCTAGGGACTGACTTAAGTGCCTGCAGAAGAACTCGGTGAGCCCTAGAGCAGTCCTTATCAAACCATTTATAAGGTTTGGGATTGTGGATATTCTTCTTACCCATTAACATAGTCTGTAAGCTACGGCTCAGAAAGTTAAAATAATTTACAAAAGTGGTAGCAACAGAAGTATTGTAAGGCATACATTGATCACAGTGGAAAAAGACCTAAACAGACATCTATGGAAAGCTTCAGGTAACACGAAAAATGGCTATAAGAGATTGTACTCTGCCAAGAAGGAATTTAAGTGGTCTCTGCTGGGGTGTGCCTCACCCAGTAGATTAAAACACTGATTTGTGCAGGGATGTAAGTCAAAATCCCCAGCTAAAATGATGAAACTATTCTTCAAGTAGGATTTGTGCAGTGAGTCGATGAAACCCGTGAGAGACACAACATGACTGGGTATTCCTGTCGTGGAGGGAGCATTATAAAAATTAACAACTAACAAACTAGGAGAATTAGGTTATTTCTTGTGCATGCGTCAATCACATTTTGCTTCCACCCACTACAGCATGGACCAAAATGTTAGCCCACATCAGCTTCTGAGCCAACAGACTCGATTCAGGGGGGAGATTTGCGTTTTTTTTAAGCCACAAATGTCTTTATTTCAGTTGTCTCTCACCCGAAATTGCCTCTGCTTCAGTAGAAGCCAATGGGGAAATAAATTCCTTTTATTGTTTTTCAAAATCTCCAACTTTCTTGTTCTATAGTATTGGCACATATGCATCAGTCATTGGCTAACTTCACTGAGAGTAACTGCATTCTTCTCTTTTACAAGAAGTACATCCACATGCAAAGTAGTTCCCTTTAGTGCTAGAGGCAATGTCTGTGATTTTAAATCAAAAACACATAGTTGTTTTTATTTTTTATCACATTTGCTTATTTATTTTACATGGTATCACAAAACAGAGGACATCAGTATTCAGTGATATTATTTGTTTAAACATGAACAATAAAGAAGTAGATGTCCTCTGCTATGGACTAATAAAATTCTTTATCACACTTTTATGCTTTTGTCTTAACTCAAACACTAAGTCAGCTAGCATCTCTCCCTCTCTCTAACAATCTAGGTAATTATCATTTATCACACATCATTCTCAATCCCAATAAACCATGAAAGAACTCTCTTTGTTTATTCATTACTACAGGTATTAGTTTTAACTTGTTTTGTATCCCATCAGTAGGGCTAGATTGACAGGAGGAAGGGAGGGCATGTGTACAATACACATGAATAAAGTTATTATCAGATGTATATTGCTATTTTTGTGGTCCACTGCAGAGGGAGGTTCCATACTATGGTCTGTTTTGTGAAACAAGCAACCCTATACCTTATCAAGTTGTAATAGTTTTTCACTAAGTTTATAGACCACTTTTTCAAAGGTGACCACATCATACTTTTCTTCTACCCAAGTTTGTATAGTGGTTCTTTATTCATTCTCCCCAGACACAGTATAGATATTGTCTTTACTCTCACGGCCGTTGAGAACCATCAGCGTTCAGACTGTGATAAACCCAGTAAAGATAAGGTACCATGTAAAAATACCATTTTAGACACCTCTGACATTTTAGCTGTCAGAGGTGTCTGTTTCAGAAGGTTTTGTTCTATGTACGTAGTCAGTGAGGGGTATTCCCATAAAAGATGTACCAAGTCAGCGACGAGTTTTGAATTGAATAACTTTGCCAGTGACAATGACAACGATGTAAAACATTGAAAAAGCTATAGCTCAAGTGAGATGCCCTAAGTCACTTGGTATATGTTTCTAGTATTTCTTCCCATTCTCCGTCTTTAAATTGGGTTTTGAGGCTATCTCTCCACCATATTGCGTAAACTACGATTTTTGCGTAGTTGTACCAGGTTTGCATTCCCACCCACAGGTGACACAAGTGAACTTGGTTAATGCACCAGCGCTGAATGTGAAAGACAGGTTTTTGTAGCTCCGCTGAAGCCTGTCCAATATATTGTTGAAATAAAGTTATTGTTTTTGGTTTACTAACAATCCCTTTAACGGGGTCATGGGCACAATGGTAACAGAAACAAACCTATTTGATTATTCACAGTGTCATACATACACACTGCACTAAGACGAATAGACACTTTAAATAAAAAGCATTTATATGACAGGAACAACCTGTTTCTTAATACATCTAAAACAACTACAAAGGATATCATAAAAATAGCAAGAAGGCACATTGTGAGCAGCAAGAACAAAATTACCATTTTTAGCATGGCTATAAAGTCTTCTAAAACCTAAAACCCTAAAATCTACTTATTAATCGCTACACCAAGAGAGCATGGAAAGCAGAGTAGCTTACAATCTAGAGTTTCTTAGGAAGAAGCGATGCACTGACACAGCAACACTGTCATTATAAGTTGAGGGTTGAAGGTAGTGTCATGTGTGAAGGGCACACACACACTGCGATAACAGCCTTTCATCTGGTGCAAGGAGTAGCATCTTTGAAGTGTAGATACAGTAGGTGAGACATGGGCGATAATCTGGGCGAATGATCTCTCTATTAAGTGATTCAGAAAAGAGGGTGGTGATGAACAGAGTGTCTGAATTAAGCAGACCACTCTTACCCAGTCCAAAGATCAGGGCTTGATCCATCATCGTTTTTTTAGCTCACTGCACCATCCCAGCTGAGAACCTGGCTACATGCAAATTAGTCTGTTCCTGTCCCAGTGCATGATGGGAACAGGGCAAACCAAACTACCAAGCCAATTCTTATACTGGGAAGGAAACAAGCTTCCGGGGACCGGTTTCTGGCATTTCAGCCTTCGTCGGCCCGGCTTGCTTGAATCCTGATGGTGCAATGAGCAAGGGACTCACATCTGAGTATACCCTTCCACGCTTATGGTGGACAAAATGATTCAGAAAAGGGGGTGGTGATGAACAGAGTGTCTGAATTAAGCAGACCACTCTTACCCAGTCCAAAGATCAGGGCTTGATCCATCATCGTTTTTTAGCTCACTGCACCATCCCAGCTGAGAACCTGGCTACATGCACATTAGTCTGTTCCTGTCCCAGTGCATGATGGGAACAGGGCAAACGAAACTACCAAGCCAATTCTTATACTGGGAAGGAAACAAGCTTCCGGGGACCGGTTTCTGGCATTTCAGCCTTCGTCGGCCCGGCTTGCTTGAATCCTGATGGTGCAATGAGCAAGGGACTCACATCTGAGTATACCCTTCCACGCTTATGGTGGACAAAATGATTCAGAAAAGGGGGTGGTGATGAACAGAGTGTCTGAATTAAGCAGACCACTCTTACCCAGTCCAAAGATCAGGGCTTGATCCATCATCGTTTTTTAGCTCACTGCACCATCCCAGCTGAGAACCTGGCTACATGCACATTAGTCTGTTCCTGTCCCAGTGCATGATGGGAACAGGGCAAACCAAACTACCAAGCCAATTCTTATACTGGGAAGGAAACAAGCTTCCGGGGACCGGTTTCTGGCATTTCAGCCTTCGTCGGCCCGGCTTGCTTGAATCCTGATGGTGCAATGAGCAAGGGACTCACATCTGAGTATACCCTTCCACGCTTATGGTGGACAAAATGATTCAGAAAAGGGGGTGGTGATGAACAGAGTGTCTGAATTAAGCAGACCACTCTTACCCAGTCCAAAGATCAGGGCTTGATCCATCATCGTTTTTTAGCTCACTGCACCATCCCAGCTGAGAACCTGGCTACATGCAAATTAGTCTGTTCCTGTCCCAGTGCATGATGGGAACAGGGCAAACCAAACTACCAAGCCAATTCTTATACTGGGAAGGAAACAAGCTTCCGGGGACCGGTTTCTGGCATTTCAGCCTTCGTCGGCCCGGCTTGCTTGAATCCTGATGGTGCAATGAGCAAGGGACTCACATCTGAGTATACCCTTCCACGCTTATGGTGGACAAAATGATTCAGAAAAGGGGGTGGTGATGAACAGAGTGTCTGAATTAAGCAGACCACTCTTACCCAGTCCAAAGATCAGGGCTTGATCCATCATCGTTTTTTAGCTCACTGCACCATCCCAGCTGAGAACCTGGCTACATGCAAATTAGTCTGTTCCTGTCCCAGTGCATGATGGGAACAGGGCAAACCAAACTACCAAGCCAATTCTTATACTGGGAAGGAAACAAGCTTCCGGGGACCGGTTTCTGGCATTTCAGCCTTCGTCGGCCCGGCTTGCTTGAATCCTGATGGTGCAATGAGCAAGGGACTCACATCTGAGTATACCCTTCATCACCACCCCCTTTTCTGTATCGTTTTTGGCCACTATAGGTGTGGCAGGGTATACTCAGACATGAGTCCCTTTCTCACTGCTCCATCAGGATTCAAGCAAGCCGGGCCGAAGAGGCTGAAATGCCAGAAACCGGTCCCCGGTAGCTTGTCTCCTTTCTGGTGAAGAATTGGCTTGGTAGTTTGGTCTGCCCTGTTCCCATGATGCACTGGGCCAGGGACAGACTAATTTGCATATAGCCAGGTTCTGAGCTGGGATGGGGCAGTGAGATAAATAACGGTGATGGATCAAGCCCTGATCTTTGGACTGGGTAAGAGTGGTCTGCTTAATTCAGACACTCTGTTCATCACCACCCCCTTTTCTGTATCGTTTTTGGCCACTATAGGTGTGGCAGGGTATACTCAGACATGAGTCCCTTTCTCACTGCTCCATCAGGATTCAAGCAAGCCGGGCCGAAGAGGCTGAAATGCCAGAAACCGGTCCCCGGTAGCTTGTCTCCTTTCTGGTGAAGAATTGGCTTGGTAGTTTGGTCTGCTCTGTTCCCATGATGCACTGGGCCAGGGACAGACTAATTTGCATATAGCCAGGTTCTGAGCTGGGATGGGGCAGTGAGATAAATAACGGTGATGGATCAAGCCCTGATCTTTGGACTGGGTAAGAGTGGTCTGCTTAATTCAGACACTCTGTTCATCACCACCCCCTTTTCTGTATCGCTCTCTATTAAGTGGTCAAATGGCAGGGCTAATAGGGATTTCTGACCTAAGCGAAAGTCAATTCACACTACATTGTTTTGACTATATGTCTCTCCTTGTTCTCATTTTACCTATACATGGTGATAAGTAGACACCTGATCCAGACTGATATTGCATCAGGTGTGTATATCATCAGTCAAACGACTTGACACTCTCACAGGTCTTAGAAAGATATAAAGTCAGGCGTCATCTGCATTAAATGGCAGACTTGAAAATGTTTCTGCATACATTTAAAAAGATGCAAACATCCATGATTTAAAATGGCGGCCTCCATGAACCAAAATGGTGACCTTCATGATCTACAATGGCGACGGGCATATATATATATATATATAAAATAAAAAATAATATATATATAAAAACACGCTTAGAACATGAAACATAGGCTATTAATATATCATAAACATATGCAGTGAGCAAAGCAAAACACAAATACTTTTAAGCCTTGCTTTATTTCACCAAATTCATAAAAGTACAGTCGGTCTAAATTATGTCTAGGTCCAACATAACAGTGATAATACGAATAGGCCAGATTAAAATACTCACTATAAAAATATGTTGAAAAGTAAAAAAGAGTTTGATTTAAAAAAAAAAAACTTTCATTTAGTCCATATTCCATGACGGCTGTGTGACATATGTGGTGAGTTTAGTTCTCATTGAAGAAACGGTCAACATCATTGGGAGCCCACATGGCATATGGATGATTTTAAGGGAAATCTACAAAAAAATCCTTTTCATTAATCCACACTGGTTTAGCAATTGGTTGCACGTCAGAAGCACTCAGCCTCCAAGAGGCTCAAAAGATAACAGTGAATCAAGCCACTCATCAAGAGGTGTGTCGAAAAGGGACACTGGTGACATTGATCCATTATAGGTAGCATTCTGTAGAAGGGATCGATGCATTGCTGGGCATTGTCTTTGGTGCTCATGTAGAGGTTGGATTATTGCTTCCATAGCGAGATAAGCTACCGGTGGTAGTTCCAGCTGTAAGTCCAGGATGATTTCAGTCAGACAGTTAAAGGTGAGCATCGCTGAGTTCAGATAGCCAAACGTATCATATATAACTTGCTAGAGTCTCTCAGCACCTTTGTTCAGCTGGATACATGTACTCCATGTTGTTGACTTCCTTGTTGGAACAGGAAAAAGATGATGATACACAGCCGATTAGCAATATGATGGTGGAGAATCCTTCAAAAAGGCTGGAGGATAAAGAATGAAAAAAATTATGGAATTACTCCAAATATTACTTGAAATCCAGTTACCAGACCAGACCCAATGTTCTTAAAAAGATGTACAGAAGCAGTCATCAAACAGAAATTAGAGTTGTTTGTACAATATCAGTGAAACGCTTCAGGTACTGCCTACGTAATGGCCACTGAATTACTAAAGCAGTTCTGGCTGTCTGCAAGTTATAGGTCTCAATCACTGAAGTCAGAGAGCCAACTTTTTTTAATCAAACAGACAATAGCTTGTCTAGCTCATCAACATACATGGATTTCATATCTATACTAGGCCAAGGGATGTTCCTGATTATGTTTCAAGGTGTTAGATACAAGGTCCTTCCAGAACACTGCATTGTTTCAGAAACTTCTATCAAGTATGTTTGGCTGGGTTCCAACCCACGGCAAGTAACATTTGTGAGAAATAAATGAGAAACGTTGTCCAGAAGCTCAGAATGTGTGGGAATGGATGTTGTAGGAAAACGGATAGAACACAACTTGACACTGACATCAAAGTGCTGCACAATCCATGTAATGATATAGTATCATACAGAAGGGAGTATCCAAGAAGATTTCTGCAATTTGCTGTGCTAGTGTACACAGGGTCATTTTCCATGTTCATCCAAACAGATGTAGGAAAAAAGGAACATCCATGAAAGGAACAATTGTGAATTGTGCATAGTCTCATAACCCCAAATAAATTTGTATTTTTGGCATTCGTGAAAATGGAACATAGTAATGGGTAAAGAAATTATACCATGTATTAACCAGGCAATAGGTGGAGTGTCACTAACTGTAAATGGCAGACTGGAATTCTCCAATTACCATTGCCATAGCTTACTACACTGTATGTGGTAACTATTACTGGTATTTGTGTGTTAGGACTTGAGTCGGGTGATTAGCTTTGGGTCCAAGACTGGTGAAAAGAAAATGATGCATATAGGTGTCAGAATTATATGGATCTGCTACAAATTGATTCCCCAAATGCTTTACTCATGAACATTTGCTTTACTGTGCGCATACCCTTGAATAGCCAAATTTTGACTAAGCTCAGTAGAGTAGATCAGCTTGTTAGCAGTGATTGGATTGTTCAGAAGCTGTTGCAGCTTCGGTATAAAATAGAAAGCGGAAGGATCGGATCTGTCAGTACTCTGAAAAAAGGGAATTTCTTTAAGAAATAAGGTTGACTATCAGGACACGCCTCGCAGTGTTCCCACTGTGTGGCTTTCTCTAGGATATCTAACCCTGTGTGGGAAACGTCGCTTACAACGCACGCGTTACAACGTGTGTCATTACAACAAATGTTTTACAATGCGAAATCCATTACAACTTATGTCATTACATCGCATAATCCATTTCAACGCATTCCCCAAAGTAACTCCCCGGCGGAGTTAGAATAGTAATTGCGTTGTAATGGATTATGCGTTGTAACGACATGCGTTGTAATGGATTTTACGCTGTGAAAAAATATTTGTAATCACACGCTTTGTAACATGTGCGTTGTAAAGTGTCATATTCGCCCTATGTATAATAATGTGCATAGTGATGATAACAATACATTTCTTTATTATTAGCTGAATTCAAACAAGGATCTTCATTATTCAAAGTAGTATATGCCAGTATTACAGACATCATTCCTTTAACAGTCTCAATGTAACAACCATCTGAAATAGAACTGGTTAGTACAGCATCATTCATTGAAACGTTTACCACATATGGCAATTGCAATGTCTCAGTAGGTCCCATAGTGTGGCTCACTGGTTAGAGGCGGCAGACCCGTAAGCAGAGAACGGCCCGGGACCAGGGTTCGATTCCCGACGCGGCAGGGTCGTGGACCAGGGTCAGCGGACTTGATAATTCTCGCCTCGGTGCCTACTCTAGTCAGAAACCACACTCGGCAACTCTGGGCATCAGCTTGCCTCATCTTCACAACGGCCCCCCCAGACTGCCGGGGATGCTTGGTCGCACCTTAGAGATACCCATCAGGGACCATCTCTCAGGGTGAGCCAGGACGGGTTCCCCAGCGGTCGAAGCGTGGAGATACTCCTCCGGGAGTCGATTCCTAGCGCTATATAAACCCGCAATTAAATAGTCTGATATGGAACTTTTTTTCAATGTTGTACCCTCAGACATAGGATAAGGTGTAACTTTGGTAGCAGAGAGATTTTTTCAGACCCTGTGGGATGATGAATGTGGCTGTAGTTCAAGAACCAAAGGTGATAAATTGTTCTTGCAAGGATGAAATCAAGCAGTAGCAGTAGAATGATGAGTATTGTTACCAGCAACATAATGTAAAGAAACGATCTCAAAGCAACAGAGGCATAAGACCACAAAGTAATTAGGAACCTGCCACAAAACCATTGATAAGCATGAAGCAGTCTCTGGCGGTGAGTTACTGTCGAAGAGGTTGAAATGTCCTCTGTTAAATATCCAGAGTCATTCTCAATATCGTTGGTCTCTTGAGGTGCTCGAAAGGGCACCAGTACAAATGATGCAGCAACAGGTGAAATTTCATAGTTCACCGTAAAATGGCATTGGACTGTAGCCACTGTTGGACCGGCAGCATCAGGTGTATACACTGTATTTGTCAAACTCAGTGTTCTGCATAGAATTTATGCACTCAAATATCCTCAGTTGGTAACATGAGCAAGTAATACTTTGTTCATGGGATATGATATTCAGATTAGGCAGAGATTGAGAGACACTACTCTAAAAAACCTTCTTGGTGTCTGTGAGGGCCTGCTGTAGTGGACTTGCCACATAGTGCTTCTTTGTGTGATCAATGGACTGCCTGTTTTTGCTTGAACCATGCACAGGAGGCAGAATAACAGTTCTATTACCTTATACCCCAAAAACAGTTACAGGTGGTTTGTAGGATGGTTCAAAAGCTTGTTTGTCATGGGTTTTTTCACAAACCAGGTCCCTAACTCTGGGAACCCACTCATCAGCAGCAGTGATAACCTTCTCTTTACAGGTAGCAGCGTCAGAGTGATTCAAGTTTGCCAGCATGTCTCTGACTTCTTGGATTCTCTTCCAAATATTTAAACGTTTCTCCAAGTCAAATGTGTCTTCATCTGCCAAGTTCCCAGGATTATCTAAGCCAGGCACATACATAGGAACTCCCAAGAGAACATCATATGACTGTATTCTCCCAATACTCGTCTGGGCAAGTTATTAAATGCTGTCTGAACTCCATACAGATTATGGTACCAAGTAAGACATGAGCCTAGGACCTGAGCAGTTAAGGCTTGTTTAATCATGCTGTTAGCACGTCAGATAATCCAGTTCAATTCAGCTTTGAACAGCTTGCTGAATAGCAGACAAACTTCCAGAGCAGACCCTGAATCCCTGTAACCCTTGGAGGCAAATGCAGGACCGTTATCTGAATGAAATGAATGACCTGCCCCAAGCGCTACCATCACTGCAAATACTTTACTACTGCTGAAGCGCTTGCATTTCTCTTTGGCCACACTCATAGGAATCATGAACTTGAATCGATTGCCACCAATATGTATTTAAATTGGTTGATTGAGTGAAGAGGACTGATGTTATCCAAATTAATCACCCAAAAGGGGATATTGGAGATTGTGAGAGGAGTTGGTAAGGGTCTTTGACAGTGGAGGGCTCAATCTTTTGACAAATGTCACACTGCCTAACATAGTCCCTAGTCTTTTTTAATGAACTAGTCCACCAGAAGTGTTGCTGTAGCATTGTCGCTGTTGTGTTGACCCTTCGATGTGCAGATGCTAATCCCTCTGGACAGATTATTAGGTTTTATTTTGTCTCCCACTCCTGGTAGTGTGGCTACAGGAGTCTTGTCTGAATTAAGGGCGTAAGAGTATCTAGGAAGAAGGCCTGCAGGATGTTTCCCACCGTACTCGATACATTTATGACTGTTAAGTTAGCTCATTTGAGATCTGGTAAGAACTGTTATTCTAACAGCCTGAATTGCAGACTTTGCCACTAGGTCAGCTGCACAGTTCCCTTTGGCGTGAATTCTTTCATGCCGATGGCCCAAAGTGTTCCTCACATGGACCAATGGAGGCTTATCTTGAAAGAAGGCTTTTTTTCCCCCAAGCTGTTTATTTTCCCGTCGAATACTACTGAGGCCCATCTTCTTACGGCATGGAACCCGCTAATCCAGGGAGGCCGTCACCATTCAATACTGTTGGAAACAGTGACTCAAATGGCAACATTTGGGAAATATATCATGCTGGTCCCTAATTCGATAAATAATGTGAATTCCCAACAGACTCAGCAGCAAAACTAGGGGTGGAAGGAGCACACTGCCTCTCAGCCCAGCACAGTTCACCCCATTGCATCCTGGTAAATGCAGTACGCTTACTTTCAAAGTTGCTGTAGTCTTTCACCAAAGTTGGTGCAGATAGTGCTGTTATCCGCAGCAAAACTGAGCAGCCTCCAGAGCTGTGAGGCCCGGAGTTAGAGGTCCCGTTCACAAACTTACTTGCACTCTAAAAGCCATATACCGAGCGGGACTAAACAGTGCACTCAAACTTTGGGATCAAACCAATGCACTGTAAATTGTACATATAGCCTGTGATCTCTTTATGCTTTTCAAAACTACAGTCTTTAAATTGCACTCTAAAATCTATAATTTGCTTGAGAGTTAACAACCATGCCTAACCTGATCCTGTCCTGCCCTGGCACTGGTTGTGTTTATCCTCCAATAAATCATTCTATGGCATAAATTGTACATGTTTGGGATGCCTGTCTACAATGGCATGAATTAGTCGCACTTTAGAAACTACTTTGCACTGTATGGCCAAGATATTTTTACACACTGATATGTACTTTGATGTTTTTAGGGTTAAAAAAAAGAAAAAACAGACGTGTCTTTTACAGTAAGATACTCCGTTTTATTCATGCACAATATTTTATACACTGTTACATAAGCGCCTGGAGAGGAAAAGTCCCTTTAAGGCTTTTTCTTCCCCTAATATTGCACACTTGTTCCATTTTATATTATCTGTTTTACGTAATTTGTGATGGTTTTAAGTAATCATACAATAAACTTGAATTGGATGCAATTTCTAGTGCTGGTACAGGAGAAACCACAATAAAATGTTTCCATACTCCAGAGGGTGCTCCTTGAAAATAGCTGTATGTACAGATGGAAGTATTTTTTCAATGGAGGCAAAGCGTGCTTCAGCTAAAGAATACAAGTGGGACTTGCAAGTAATTGGAACGGACTGTCCTTCTTGTAGGTCACATAGGTATAACAATAGTGGCTGGGTATTACTCTGATAACTATGTTTGTTTTATTATCCCAAGTCTGTAAATATTTGGTCTCGAGCATGTCTGATTGTAGAGCACGCAAGATATCGGTGTGCATGCTGACACTGTTTAGAGAAAAATGGGGAAGAAAATCAGGTCATTTGAGGGCTTAACTCGCTCAGCAGTGAGGAAAGTAAGTATGTCCAAAGTTGAGAAATCCAAGCAGAGATGGCAACTTTTACAGTGTTTCAGGAGGTGCAAGGTAGCACCCTTCTGAAGGAAGTCCAGAGCTAAACCCTTACCCTCACTGGCTAACCAGTATCCTAGTAAAGTTACCATCAGGTTGTCAATTTTTGATTTCTTAAAAATGATTTTATAGCCATGTGATATTAATATGGCCACCACTTTGTACATCCTATTTAGGGGTAGATCTAAATCATCACCAGTAAGATAGATATCTTCAATGTATGACAATACTGCTGAATCTGGTTGTAAGAGTTCCATAATGCATGCAGAAAGTAAGCGAGGACTGTTCTTATAGCCCATAGCACCTCAAAATGAGAATTGCACCCCATTGAAACTTAAGGCAGTTACATACTCACTTTTAGGAGCTAAATTATGACTAAAAAACCCATTGGAAATATCCAGTGTTATTTTGTATTATTTATGCACCAGGTTGGTCATTAAACCCCTACCATGCGCGTTTTGTACCGCATAGGTTCGAAAAAGATTCCTCTAGGTAAAACTATTCTATAGCAACTGTCATGTTCAAAGATGGGTAAAAGAGCAGTGTTCATTTGTGAAAGACAAGCTAGTATTGTGCCCTGTTATTGCAATTGATCTAACCGCTTTTATACTATGTTTTGCTTTGAGCTTTAAAGGGTATTGTGCCTGTGGTTGAGGTTGACTGCATAAGGAAATGACATGTGGATTTGAGTGTTTATCCCCCCTGCTTGATTTCTGTGTAAGGCTGGAGTCCATCTTGCAGCCCATTCACTGGTGTAAATTTCCCTGATATCTTCAAGTACTATGGGAGAAAAACCTACTCTTATGACTTCCCCCCCTGGGGCACTTCCCTAAGAAAGACTAGAGGGCAATCTTCTTCCAATAGGATGATATCATATTCATCTGTCAATTGTGACCAGACGACTGCTTTAATGGTACATGGTATATCCCCTTCAATTTGTTTACATTTTGAATCCTATCAGGAGGATTTAAATGTATATCTCGATTTGCATATATCCATCAGTTGGATTTGCATCTAGAAACCTCTGAAGCGTCTGATGCACTGTTGTGACTTCTGTTGCGCTGTCTTGAAGCACTTTTGCCCAAGTCCTGATTTGCAGGAGGACTTGTAGCTGTATCAGCATGTTTCTTAGAAAGTCCTGCTACTTTCTTTTTCTTTACTGGAGTTTTAGAGTTGAGTTCTTTCTCCTATTTACACTGACGCAAGTCTTGCGTACTGCTTCACTTTTTCTACTGTAATCCTCCTTTCTTCGGTACTCCGATTGACTTCCACTCTCTGTTCTTTTACCGTCAATGTCCTGAAAAGAACGTGAAGAGCAGCTATCAGAATACTGACAAATTCAGTATTTTTTTCTTCGCAATCTCTTAAATTGTAACCACCCATACAAGAAGTGGGCGATCCATTCCCTCTTCTTTCTCTGTCCCTCTGTTTCTTCTTCCCTTCCGTTGGAGATTTCTCCATAATGGAACTCCCGGTATTCACATTAGGTTTTAAATGTGGTTTAACGGGTCAAGTACCTAAGGTATCTCTCCCCAAAGAGGTATAAACTTCAGTGATTATTTTTGGTACTTCCTATTCACTAAATCGAATTGAAACTGTTTCTAGTCTCTGGTTGGCCAGAAACAAAACGTCTCCCTTAATATTGCTTAGGATGATAGAGGAAACCATGCAAAAGTTCCCCAATAACTTAATTCTTAAATTCAGAGCTGGTGCCACACCGTGCTCAATTTGTACCTGTCTAAGTACATCACGGAGAGCTGCCAATAAAGACGAGCCATGCATGCTAGTGTAAATGCTTGCAAAAATGCTTTCCTATTTATTACATTCCTCTGCGGTTGGCACCATCCCAAGAGGGAGACACATAGTTGGTATTCGATAAATTAAAAAACGGTAGTAGTGGACAGCAATGATGCTATATCAAGATATCCCTACAACCGAAGGTGTCAAACATGCATCGGATCATGGGCCGCTGCACCTACAATGCATACAAAAGAGATATCACAGCACTCATTAAGTATCAAAATATACAATTTTGCTCGTAAGATCCGACAGTACAAATATCGGGTCCAATAAGAGAGAAATCTAAAACTTGCCATGTAGGCCCTTTATTGCTCAGAGGTCAGGAGCAGACATTTATGTGCATGTGTGGCAATTTACCAGCATACAAGTTCTGATGATCCTGGTAGGCCAGAGGGTTTTCCGAATTGTGGTAAGCACTATAATTTGCCGGTGGGTCTACCTGTATGTAGATAAGAAAGTGTCCTGTGGCAGCATCGATAGGCTCAAACTCCATCCATGAGTAAAATGTTTCAAACGCATACACTGCGTGTGCAGCTATTACAAATATAACTCCCCCCATCAGGGCCCCTTAAGCTTTGAAATGTTGAGTAACCATGATTACTATGGACAGCTCCGTAATGGTGTAATAATGGTTCACAGGTGTGTGAACAGTGAAAAACATTTCAAGACATAACCATAAGATACAAGCACCGCGTTGGGGGCCAACTGTTGCATAAACTACAACTTTGACATAGTTCAAAAAAGGTTTGCTTTCCCACCCACGGCTCACACAAATGAACTCAGTTCAATGCAGCCGCGACCTGTGCAGGTAAGAGCGGTAGGGTGGTGAGGCTGGGTCAGGGGTGTTTCGACAGACGGCAAGGGAAAATTAATCATTTATTACTTTCCATCGAGTTCGTCTGTCGAATCGCCCCCCAACCTGGCCTCACCGCCCCATCGCTTTTACCTACACGAGCCACGGCTGGTTCAATACACAAGCGCTATATGTGATAGACATGTTATTGTATTCCCGCAGAACCCTATCAAATACATTGTTGAACTACAGTTATTGCTTTTGGGTTACTAACAATACCTATAAAGGGATAAGGGGCACCATGGTAACAGAAACAAATCTATTTCATTATTCACAGTGTCACACACACACACGTACACTTCACTAAGAAGAATTAAAAGTTTAAATAAAAAGTCTCTATTATGAGAGGAATAACCTGTCTCTCCTACATCTTAACAACTACATAAGATATCATTAAATCAGAATGAAGGCACCTTGCGAGCAAAAAGAATAAAATGAAAATTTCTCACATAATTAAAATGTAATCTAAAACCTAACACCCTAAAACCTACTTCTATGTGCTACACTGAGAGAGCAGAGAAAGCAAAGCACCTTGCAGTCTAGAGTATTTTAGGGAAAAGCGATGCACAGCATACCTTGTTGACAGCAAACGCTGTTGTTATCAGTGGAGGTGTGCAGGCAGTGTTCCTTGCCAAGGGCACACATGCTCTGGTGCGGTAACAGCCTTCCTCCCGTACTTGGCTTTATCAGCACTGAATGAGATGTAGCATCTTAGAAGTATGCCTGCAGTAGGTCAGACTACTTTCTGGCAGAATCTTGGATGATAATCTGGATGAAGGACCTCTCTATTAAATGGTGGTAAAATGGCAGTTCTTATATACAATGGGCATATTTACAAGAAATGATGCGCCAGCATTGATGCATCAGATTTCTTGCACCTGCCACAAATGCCCTAATAATGCCATGGATGTGCTGTATTTACAATACAGTGCTCAAGGCTAAAGGATTCACAGGTGCGTGATAGATTCTGACATATCTTTTGGCATTAACGTGACGCATTGCTGGAGTCAGAACACAAAGGCGAGACCCATGTTAAAAGCCCTGCGTCAATCCTCATGCCTGGTTTGAGAAGGCATTGGGATTTTTACGCAGTTAAGTCATAGAGTGACATAATGAAAAGTTATACATTTCACTGCGGCAGTTTTACGTGGCTTTTAACATGGGAACGCCCACCCTGCATACATTATATCTGGCGCAGGTATAATGTGACGTAGAACTCTACAAATTGACGCATTGGGCCCAATGTATCAGTTTCTAAATATGGAGCAGTGTGGAGCACTGATTGGGCCGCCACTGCGTCAAACAAAATGATGCTGCAGCGGCGCTAGCTCCTTGCAAATATGTACCTACATCTTATCAGATATTGGAATTTCTGACATAAGAGAACGTCAATTCAGACTACACTATTTTTACTATAATAAAAATAATAATAATTCCACTTTTGGAGTGCCTGGTTACACCCAACGGTGTGTCCCCGCGCGGGAAACCATTCTCCTGAAGGGAAGCCTAGATACTAAACAGGGCAGAGTACAGAGAGGAAGACTCAAGATGGAAGAGCCAGGTTTTTTGTTTTTTACAGAAGGTATTTTCTGAGGACTCGGGCTGTAGGGAGAAAGGTAAGGAGTTCCAATTTCTGGCTGCCAGGTAGCCAAAAGAGTGCGCACCCATTCTGGCTCTTTGAACTTTAGGGATCTTAACCAAATGAGTTCCAGTCGATCTCAAATTACGGGCAGAGTGATAAGGAGTTAGTATGTGTTGAAGATAGCTGGGACCTTTCCCCTACAAACTGCGATGACAATAGCACATGGCTACAAAGAGTATTCTCTTTTCTATTGACAACCAGTGGAGAGTCTCGAGAGCTCTAACAGAAGAGGCTCTTCTGGGCAAATTGAGAACCAGACGTGCAGCTGCATTTTGGACCAGAGCTGCAGCCTGATCATCATTCGTGTACTTACGCAAGGTCTCAGTTGCGAAAAGCAACGCTGACTCCGTGGAGTGGGTGGCTCGAAAACCTGATTGCGAAGGGTGAAGTAGGTTGTTACGATTGATGTGGGTAACCAGTTGAGAATTGTTGGACCCGGCCTCGTGGCGTGGTCCTACCCCTCCCGCATGGCGGGCCCAGGACGACATCGGCCTCCGTCGACCCGCCGTCGACCCCCCTGGACACGAACCATCGACGAGAGCAGCCCCCCTGGCAAACCCACGGCTCTCCCCCCCTGGGACCCCAGCGGACCCTGCTCGCCCACACTGATGGTCTGGCGACCATGCCAGGCCATCCTTTCCGGCCCGACTCCATCTTGGGCCCATCACGTCCCGAGCACGTGGCTGCAGCCATCCCTGACCCCGGCCCCAGCGAAGCCCCGACATCGAGGCACCAAGATCCTCCCAGGTGGTAGAGTGGCCACTTGGCGGATCCCGGAGGAAGGGAGTTTCGATGGGCCTCCAGCCATCCCCGGACGCCTGGTGTCGATCGCCCTCCAGCCTCCTTGGGCCCTGGCTCCACCCCCCTGCTGGGTGTCTGGACACCTTCATCCCGGCCCCTCGGACCCCCAGGCGCGAGGGTCCGGACATCAAAGGACTCCAGTCCTATATCTGGGCCAGCCCTGGATTAGGACTCCAGTTGTATCTGGGAGTCGAAGCCCTGCTGACCTTGTCGCGGCTGATCCTGATCCGAACTCTTGCACCTGAACCATCTTCGAGGCCCTGCTGACGCTGTCGCGGCCTGACCACGCTGAACCACCTTTGAGGCCCTGCTGACGCTGTCGCGGCCTGACCAAGCTGAACCACCTTCGAGGCCCTGCTGACGCTGTCGTGGCCTGACCACGCTGAACCACCTTCGAGGCCCTGCTGACGCTGTTGCGGCCCGACCAAGCTGAACCACCTTCGAGGCCCTGCTGACGCTGTCGCGGCCTGACCAAGCTGAACCACCTCCGAGGCCCTGCTGACGCTGTCGCGGCCTGACCACTGTGGTAAATAAATAAATAATACCCTATTTTTGACTAGACATATATCATAACAGATAGCTCAATAAATAAGAGTCAAGATTCGAGGTAGTAGGAGTTTTGCAGGTTTAATACAGCATAAGGACAGGAACAGGACAACCTGCATAGGAACAGGGGCCCAGCAGGGTGACAGGGGCCCAGCAGCTGCTGGGGCTGGGTCTGGGATGAGCGCGCTAACTTTTAATAACAATACACGAGCATATATACAAAACGAAAACACATAGCATTACATTGCAGTAGGCGTAGCAGTGGGTGGAGCAGAAGGCGTGACGCGTAGCAGTCGCGAAAGATAAGAGTAAAAGTAGGTGTAACTGGGTGTATACATAGACATGTGGTGTAAACGTAACAGAATATGTCATGAATGGGGCGGAAACATTGGAGGGGGCTACCTAAGGAGCCGGGACCTCTAACCTGGTGGTGCGCGCAAACTGGCAATGACGTGTTACTAGGAGAAGCTGGGGGCTATGAACTCTGTGCTAGGAGCAGAGACTAAAGTCTGGAGGGTCGGAGCGACATGTACCTAAACCCTATCTAGTATCTGATGTTTAGGGAACATGTTGATATAAACTAGAAGTCAAGAGGGGAAAGGCTAACTTGATTCTAAGACTGGAGCATGCATTATTCTACATGTAGTGCGTGATGAAAAATATTAAATGACCATTAAATGCAGTATTTCTCTAAAGTGGAGACGAGAAGGCTAGACAATGACGGAAACTATTGATGCAGTTCAGTAGCTTAGGAATGCAGAGAAGGAGGACTGAACTGATAACTGGAACTATAACATACTTTTGGCAGACTCAGAGGCAGAGCCAAGCTGCACCGGGCACTGCGAGGCAGGAAGTAAGTGAAAGGTCGAGGATACAGGTGGGGGCTGTATCGCTCCTCAGCGAGGCTTCAGGAGACAGGAGCTGAATCTGATGTCCAGGCCCTGTTGAGGCCTGGAAACGGGGACTTTATAATGGAATAACGTGCACACTGAGAAACGTGGCAACATTACTTTACATAGGCCTGATATTCGTAGTATTCACGAGAACTGGAAACTGGCATACTAGAGGTGGACACAACTGTAATTGCGTCATTAATCAGACATGGGGAATAACATATGCATATTGGTCATGCACACATAACATATGATGGATGACACGTAGGGACACAGAACATGACAAAATTTACTTTTCCACATTCCCTCCTTGTCACTACGTTTTCCATCAGGAAACATCAATATTCATGATACCATCTATCATTTCATATAGTATCATTTGCTCGTCTCGAATTGTCTTGGAACGGGATTTAGAACGGGGCTTGGGACTAGGAATACAAGAGGTAGCACACATGCCGCAAATCGCAGGGCCACATTGTATACAGAGGCAGCAGCTGAATATGATCGCTACTGCGATACCTAGAAAGGACAGGACTTTCCATCCCCAGGCGGAAATTATATTCCAGAACCAACCGGACCATGTCCAGGTGCCTGGATCTTGGTGTAACAGATGGGCAATTTTATGGAGTCTGGTTATAGCTGAATAAACAGACGGCGCGTTATTTGGAATGAAAATGCAGCAACTAGATCCGATGACTCTACAGGCCCCGCCCCTATCGGCCAGTATGACGTCAAGGACGAGACGATTCTGGAGCACAACAATTCTCATAAAGGATTGCTCTTCGGTTAAGTTACCTAGAGCGGAGGCAGTCTCATCTACTACTGCTTCAAGGGTTCTTGTTAATCTACGAATTAGCTTACTATTTACAACTGTACCTAAATAAGGGAACACACCTTTATCAATATCAATGAATTGTTCTGCAGCAGTTTCAGTATAATCGACAATCGGGAGATTTCTCTTGTGTCTAGTATGTACTAGGAAGGAATTCCTATGGTAGTCAGGTGGGGCTAGGAAAACAGGTGGCAGTAGGAAGGCAATGTAACAGGTTCCCTCCCAATCGAGGGGCAGACGAACATATGCAGTTTGACCACAAACAAAATAAGAATGACGTGAAGCTTTGAAAATAGATTTCCCACTGTCACTATACTTGACAATAGTAGTACAATCACTATGTCCTACGTGTACAGAGCCATTATTTCGGACACATAATTCGCCTTTGACTGGTAATACTGAAATAGCAGGTGAGTCTGGAGTAGTATCAGACTGAACATTCAGGACCATAAAATTCGACGAATAGTTACCTAAATTATATACTTCATTTTCTAGATCTAAACCTGTTCGGTGGGGGAAACCTTGCTTGTCTGGGAAACATGTACTGTTAAGAAAAGACATATCTGTTGAGGATGACGTTAACGTGGACCATGCTCCACACGAACCATTATGTGAAAAAGGATAAGGAAAAAGTGGCAGAACTCCCTTCGGTGTCTGGAAAGGGGGGAGTCGACCACACACCCAACAATTAGTGGCATTGCTGGTCTGGTGTGAGTAATGTAACATGCGGATAAATGAGTTATTACGCATAGCGAGGCGATATGAATATTCGTGAGGAGGCAGATCACTAAACGTGTGCTCTGCTGTAGCATTAGCAGGCTTATTTACATGAAGAACTGGAAAACACAGGAAAAAGGCATAACTGGTGCAGGAAATCATAATGCTGATGAATAATATGAAACTTAGAAAAACGATACATCGGTTTGAGTTTTTACTAACTCTCTCACTATGGGGGTCTATTTTATACATGTCAGAAACAGTCTAACCGTTTCACCTAGGGGAGGACTTATACAATCAAACTGACTGACTTATTTTACTAGACCGGAGTTTTTGCTTATACTCCTGCTGCGGAGTTTTCTCTACCAAGGAAGGGGTTGTATCAATGTCATTTGCGGGACAGTCCTTAAGAGCAATATTTTGGCAGTCCTTAAAATCCGGGGAAATGTTCTTAAAGACGGGTTTCAGTCCTTTAAAAAGTTTAACGTGAGAAAGGTGTATCCATCCTTTTCGGCCTTCCAACTTCACGGCTGTACGGGTGGTGAGGAGGACCTGACGGGGCTCTTTCCATCGAGGCTCCAGCGGACTTGATCTGTCAAAGTTACGGACCATCACCATGGAACCTGGAACGATTTCATGCGGTGCCACCTCGGTATTGTCTGGAAATGCGGCAGCAACCTGTGAACGACATGAGTTGAGGGCAGACATCAAGGAAGCTAGGTAATCTGTCAGCATATTACATGAAACATCAGTAATACTTCGGGGTCTAGGAGTACCCCACATGTTAGGGGGGCGGCCGAAAACGACCTCATACGGGGACAGACCTGATCTGGAATGTGCGACCATGCGCATGTAAAACAAAGCAACTGGCAGAGCTACTAGCCAGTCCACACCCTTATCTTTACATATTTTTGCAATTCGAATTTTCAGAGTCTGATTATGTCTCTCGACTAGACCGGCTGCTTCAGGATGGCGTACACAATGAAACTTCCACTGGTACCCTAACAACAGGGAAACGTGCTTCATGAGTTCAGATGAGAATGGCTGACCGTTATCAGAATATACGACTCTAGGGAGTCCATATCGAGGGAAGAATTCACGAACCAACTGCTTGGCAGTGGTCGCGGCTGTATAATCTGGGACTGGATATGCTTCTGTCCATCTGGACAAAGCGCATACAACTACAAGGACATACTTGAAACCTCGACATCGCTCCATCTGAATATAATCCATCTGGAGGACTTCAAAAGGGTGGTCAGGAGGCTGGAAACCACCTTGTTCCACCGGGACACTTTTACCTGGATTAAACTGACAACATATCATACAGGTACGGACTTTTTGCTTGGCTGCAGCTCGTAAATGCTTGTTGAACCAAATGTTCTGGATACTGTCTAACATAGCTTTTTCTCCTAAATGTGCTGGACTATGTGCGGTATTAATGATGACTTGAACCATAGAGTCGGGGAGAAACCATGTGGCTCTACCCTTCGTTAACCATCCTTGATCTGTCTGGACCCCTCCTTGTTCGGACCATTTCTTGATTTCATCGGGAGTAGCATGTAACTGGATATCTATGACATCTTGAGTAGGGTCCTTAACTGTCATACATGTAGTCAGATCTGGAGTATGTGTCAGGTTAACTTGAATGTCTGGAGTCTGTGCTGTAAGCTTGGCTGTGCGATCTGCTAGATCATTACCCTGGGAAATAATGTCAGTGACTTTCGTATGTGCTTTGCATTTCATGATAGCAATGGATGTCGGTAAATGTATGGCATCTAACAGAGCTTGAATAAGGAGACCATGCTGAATCTTGGTTCCATGAGAAGTCATGAAACCTCTCTCCTGCCAGAGCACTCCGAAGTCGTGTACAACTCCAAATGCGTAACGTGAATCTGTGTAAACATTAACTTTCAGGTTCTTGGCGTGTATACAGGCTTGTGTCAGAGCAACTAGCTCTGCTGCTTGAGCGGACAGAGTGTCAATACGGTGTGTTTCAATAACTTCGGTGTCAGTAGTCACTGCATACGCGGCGACTAGTTCTCCTGTACTAGTTCTCATACATGAACCATCCACATAAAGTGTCAGGTCAGGGTCTGGTAACGGAATGTCTGTCAGGTCTTGTCTTGGCTTTGTCGTAATGTTGACTACTTCCACACAGTCATGTGGGTCAGGATTTGAACTAACTGATGGTAACAGTGTAGCAGGATTCAGGATGTTGCAGCGTCTAATATCTATGTGTGGCTGAAACAGTGTCAATTCATAACCGGTTAAACGTGCAATTGTCAAGTGCTGAGTTTGTGTTCGGTTTAAAAGAACTTCTACTGAATGTGGGACTTGTACTGTCAAGGTATGTCCTAAAACTATGGAATCACTTTGTCTGATAGCTAGTGCTGTGGCTGCGACTGACTTGAGGCACGCAGGCAACGCCTGGGCGACTGGATCTAATGTGCTCGAAAAATAAGCACAGGGCTTGTATTGTCCTGCTTGATCTTGTGTGAGAACAGATAATGCTGTACCTTCACGTTCAGTAACGAAAAGTGTAAAAGGCTTACTATAGTTCGGTGTAGCTAGAACTGGAGCTTGGCATAAAGCTTTCTTTAACTCGTTGAAACTAAGTGTATGTTCAGATGTCCAAGGGAGAACAGTCGATACGGCTGCCTCCTGTGTCGTTAACTGTATCAGTGGCTTGGCTAGAAATGCATACTGGGGAATCCATTGTCTACAATAAGAAGTAAGGCCGATAAAGGCACGTACCTCCTTCTGGGTTCTGGGCTGGGGAAGACTCGCTATCAACTGGATACGGTCTGGTGTCAACTGCCTACCCCTCTTGGACAGTAAGTGTCCTAAGTATACCACTTGCTGGACACAGAATTGAAGCTTCGAAGGGGACACCTTGTGCCCCATCTCGGCTAGGAAATACAAAACCGTGAGTGACGCTCGCTCGCAGTCACGTTCAGAACGGGCTGTGATCAGCAGATCATCGACATACTGGAGCAGGGCAGTGTCAGTTGGCATGTGAATATTATCTAGTTGTCTCTTGAGTGCTTGACTGTAGATACTAGGACTTTCTGTGAAACCTTGAGGAGCGCGTGTAAACATATAGCTCCTTCCATTTAAACAGAATCCGAAAAGAAACTGGCTGTCTGGATGAATAGGAACACTAAAAAATGCGTTCTTGAGGTCTATTACAGTGAAGAACGTGGCTTCGGAATCAATGGCTGTCAATAGGGAAGAGATGTCTGGGACAACTGGGTACTGCGGAATAATACATTTGTTAAGTTCTCGTAAATCAATCACTAATCGATATACTGGAGGTGCATTTGGATCAGTACGTTTCATGACCGGAATGATCGGAGAGTTACATACATTGGAGTCAGTTTCTACAACTACTCCTTGAGCGATGAGCTCGTCAATAATTTTGGATAAGGCTGCTACAGCCTCGGGTGGCAATCTATACTGCCTGATTCGTGGTAACACTACACCTGGTTTGAGAGTCACACGATAGGGTGTGATTTGCATGTAACCTACATCAGTTGGACCTTGCGCCCATAGATGCTGCGGAACTTTAGACAATCTGGGATCAAAATCTCGTAATACATAGTGACCCTTAAAGTCACGTAGGAACAGACGTATTCCCTCCGGGGAACAACATATAACTGCACCTAATTCTTTCAGTGTTTTAATGCCTAATAGATTTTCTGGACATGACTTAGTAAGTAACAGGTCAGTAGTGCGGGACAATGGACCTACTTCTAGAGTAACTGGCTTTGAAATCTCATTTACGATAGGCTTTCCTGAAAATCCAAGGGAAACATTTCTTGAGCCTGAGAGCGGAGCCCCTGGAACTTCGGCGTGACTAATTGTGGTCCTACTTGCCCCTGTATCAATCAAAAACTTTCTGTCTTTCCCTAATACTTGACTGTGAACATAGGGACCTTCTTGATCTACAGGTATCTCGATGAGAGGCAAGCCTACCTCCCTCTCTAGGCTGTTTCATGAATATGGCTGGTACTCTGGATACTCAGACTGTGCATACTGGTACATCTGCGATGTAACGTGCTGTGTTGCAGCGATAGGCTGCGGTGCTGTAACTGTCTGTGGTGCATTCTGTGGCTGAGGAGTCTGTGAAACTTGCTCTTGTCTAGGCGGACGTGGTCTTTCTTTAGTCTTACCAGTAGCTATGTTGTGTTTCAGAACTGCACACTCATTTATAAAATGACCTGGCTGTTTACAATAATTGCAGTTCCCTTTAACGGGAGCTGCAGGATGACTGGCTTGATTCGGACCCCTCTTCTGACTGTCTTGAGGAACGGATTGTGCGACTAGCACTTTCATTTTCGTGTCTTTCATACGTTTTCTTTCGTGTTCTTGCTCTTCCCTGATTCTATTCTGGTGGTACTGGAGCATCTGGAGCATCTGGGACGGAGTATTTGCTTGCCAGGTGCTTTCGACTTTCAGAACTCGGTTTTTAATTTGTGGGCTTGAATTCTCGACTAATTTAGTAACAAAAAGGTGGGGATATGACTCACTACTTGTCTTGAGACCACTGTTGATACTGAAACATTTTTCAAACCTAGAATAAAAATCACTAATATCTTCATCTTGTTTCTGTTTACAGGCTGAGATTGCATCCCAGTCTTCTTTTCTAGTTGTCAATAATCTGGGTAAAACTTGAATTAATAATTCTGGTAATTCTTTACATTTATCTCCAAGACCGGTACCTGGTACACGTGCCTTGTCTTCAGCTTCTAGAACTGTCCAATCGATCTTTTTCTCTCCCACCTCCCATTCTTTTTCCTTTAGTTTTTCATACACCCCTGCGGGCAGCAGAACCTTTAACATTTTAATGATATCTGGGTATGTGTATTCTCCCATACGGAGCATGTCTTTTAATTCTCTATGGAACCCTGCTGGATCTTTGTCATGACAGGGAATTAATTTCTTCATCTCGAGGAGTTCCATCTTTGTGATTGGAGTGTATACAAACACTCGTTGCATTTCGCCACCCGTTCCTTTAACTGGGTGGACTTCTCGTAACGGATTCTGTCTGTCTATGTAGAATGATTTACTTTCTGGGGGTGAGACATGAACAAAATGCGGGTTCAAGAATGTTCTATATTTGTGACGCTGTTCTAGAATGACACTAATTAAATCGGTACCTAGACCTCTCCATTTATACTGGAGTAACTCGTTCAGGATATCATGTAACGGACCTGGATCAGAATGTTGACCCTCATACAGAGTAATGAGGTGCTGAATCATATACATACCCACCAGTCGCTGCTCGGCTGGGGGCATTTTCAGAAACATTTGTGCCACTATTTCGTCTGGAAAAGTGGTAGAATCAGTAATCCATCGGACTGCTGACCGAACTAGTTCTTGTTCATGCATAGTACTTAACTCACTGTAACCGATTCGTAATTTCAGAATGTGATCGGTAGCTTGAAATACTTGTTCTAGGGAACCTTGTTCTGGTGCTGGATGATGGAGAGTAGACTTGGGTTCTAGACGTAAATGGCGATCTGGAAATCTAGGTTTACCTACATACGCTATTCTGACAGTATTCTCGTCGTCTTCCTCTTCAGGATCAGAGGTACTTTCTTTCTCGCTTACTTGTGCTGCTTTACGCTGTTCGTGTATCTTTATTATCTCTCTACGAATTTTCTTGTACATACTTTCCATGGCACCAATGGTATTGTGCTTTCCTTCGGCTATATTATCACTCCACTTTGTCAGGATTTTCATTTCGGCTGGATCTTTAGACGGGTAATCTTGTTCTCTTATTAGACAATTAATTAAGAACTTTAATATCATGCGCTGAATCTCGGCTTTCCTTTGAGACATGGCATCACTAATACTTTCTGGATCATCCCCTGTACGGATGAAACGATATATTCTGTCTAGATCTTCTTTCATATTCGGCAAGGTGACTAGATACTCGGTCACCCTCCTTATGCGTACGGAATATAAAACCATATTAAATTCGCCTGGAACTGGGTCATAGACACATCCGCCAAGGGTTTGCCTGATTTCTGCAACAGACTTATTACTCTTAGGAGTACGCTGTGATGCTTGAGCATGTAATTCGAGTGCTGATAAACGCTTGTATGGCGGCGGGGTTTGAGGAAGACCTCCCCCTGCGGCCCCTAAACTAGAATCATCAACTGATGCTTTTCGTCCTGGCAGGGTCGGTAATTGTAACGTGGGCTGGACTTGTATGGCAGGCTGACCCGGGGGGGCTGTTAAGGGCACCCCGGTGTCTGGAGGAGCAGGAATTACCTGATTTACAGGGACTGGCGGAGCGTGAACAGGATTTGCATATTCGGGGACTGTGTCGTCCAAATAGGACGAAATAAAAATATCGGCTGCGGTCGGTTTGTGACGTAGCTTGGTCGGAACTAATGGTGGCGGGAAATTACTGGATGCCTCTGGGGTCGCTTTTGGCAAGCCCTCAGCAAGAAGAGGATACATACCCTTAATGAGGGCATGCCTCTGTCTGTCTGACTGTTCGGCTTTGACTCGTTCACCTATCTCGATTAATTCTCTTTCTTGGGCTCGTTCTTGGGATTCTCTACTTAGTTCTGTCTTTCTGATTTCTTTTTCGGTTCTCTTATGAGCTTCTTTGCGCCATAACTCGATGGCATCTTTCTGTGACTGTCTGGCTTTCTTTTTCCATAATGCTTCTTCTACTCGCATGATGCATTCGGCATCCCATGTACCCGATACGGGCCATCTATACTTTTCTTCTAATTGTTTGGTATAATCTACCCATAAATCTAGATACAATATGGCGCTTATGCCATGTTTCTGATACATAAAATGACCTGGACTGTCCCTGGGCGGGACAGGAACTGCTTCTTCTAACAAACCCTTTCTAGTTTTTAACTGACGTAGTCTCGAAAAGAGAGACATTGTAAACTTGAATCGGAACACAATACAATAGACGAGGAACAATAACAATTGGGAAAACAATTCAGGCATACCACGATATTGGAAATACATTGAACAACATCATAACATTACAGTTCGGACAGGAATATTACCTGGAATACTGAGAACAGAAACACAAGAATTTCTCGAGAACGGAACAGACTAGAGTTACTGGATGCACTGCTGAAACAGTACGGAACATACCGGTCCCATAAAGGGACGCATCAAGACCCGTATCCACCTAGGTGAACACTTCGTTAGTGGGCCTGGGTACCACCAACCCACGGACCAGAGTCAATTTAGATTGACCCTGTCTAGATACTACCCCAGCAATGGTACTCACCGGGCAGCAAGAACGGAAAGGCCTTGGACTGGACTGGACTGCTACGACGACGGACGACGAACTTCGGACTTCAGTTACGGGTGGGCCTCCGGATACCTCGGACCTTGGACTCTTGGCTTGGGCTCTGGTCGGGACTCGCCGCGTTCCTCCACCGTCTCGTCTGGATGCTGGACCGCCTCCTCCGTCTCCTCCGTGGGCCTGAGGGATACTTGAGCAGAAATATCTGCCACTGCGCAGAAGAGTTCCGTCACGACTGCAGAGGGTCAGGGGGTCGGCGTGGCTTCACCGACGCGTGGGGAAAGGGCAAGTCCCTATTCGGGCGCCATTATGTGGTAAATAAATAAATAATACCCTATTTTTGACTAGACATATATCATAACAGATAGCTCAATAAATAAGAGTCAAGATTCGAGGTAGTAGGAGTTTTGCAGGTTTAATACAGCATAAGGACAGGAACAGGACAACCTGCATAGGAACAGGGGCCCAGCAGGGTGACAGGGGCCCAGCAGCTGCTGGGGCTGGGTCTGGGATGAGCGCGCTAACTTTTAATAACAATACACGAGCATATATACAAAACGAAAACACATAGCATTACATTGCAGTAGGCGTAGCAGTGGGTGGAGCAGAAGGCGTGACGCGTAGCAGTCGCGAAAGATAAGAGTAAAAGTAGGTGTAACTGGGCGTATACATAGACATGTGGTGTAAACGTAACAGAATATGTCATGAATGGGGCGGAAACATTGGAGGGGGCTACCTAAGGAGCCGGGACCTCTAACCTGGTGGTGCGCGCAAACTGGCAATGACGTGTTACTAGGAGAAGCTGGGGGCTATGAACTCTGTGCTAGGAGCAGAGACTAAAGTCTGGAGGGTCGGAGCGACATGTACCTAAACCCTATCTAGTATCTGATGTTTAGGGAACATGTTGATATAAACTAGAAGTCAAGAGGGGAAAGGCTAACTTGATTCTAAGACTGGAGCATGCATTATTCTACATGTAGTGCGTGATGAAAAATATTAAATGACCATTAAATGCAGTATTTCTCTAAAGTGGAGACGAGAAGGCTAGACAATGACGGAAACTATTGATGCAGTTCAGTAGCTTAGGAATGCAGAGAAGGAGGACTGAACTGATAACTGGAACTATAACATACTTTTGGCAGACTCAGAGGCAGAGCCAAGCTGCACCGGGCACTGCGAGGCAGGAAGTAAGTGAAAGGTCGAGGATACAGGTGGGGGCTGTATCGCTCCTCAGCGAGGCTTCAGGAGACAGGAGCTGAATCTGATGTCCAGGCCCTGTTGAGGCCTGGAAACGGGGACTTTATAATGGAATAACGTGCACACTGAGAAACGTGGCAACATTACTTTACATAGGCCTGATATTCGTAGTATTCACGAGAACTGGAAACTGGCATACTAGAGGTGGACACAACTGTAATTGCGTCATTAATCAGACATGGGGAATAACATATGCATATTGGTCATGCACACATAACATATGATGGATGACACGTAGGGACACAGAACATGACAAAATTTACTTTTCCACACCACGCTGAACCACCTTCGAGGCCCTGCTGACGCTGTCGCGGCCCGACCAAGCTGAACCACCTTCGAGGCCCTGCTGACGCTGTCGCGGCCTGACCAAGTTGAACCACCTTCGAGGCCCTGCTGACGCTGTCGCGGCCTGACCACGCTGAACCACCTTCGAGGCCCTGCTGACGCTGTCGCGGCCCGACCAAGCTGAACCACCTTCGAGGCCCTGCTGACGCTGTCGCGGCCTGACCCCTTGAACTATCCACGCACTAATTGGTGCCAAGACTGTCCCGCTACCCCGTTATTCCCGAAACCACGACTTTATGGATCCCTCGATCCCTGCCTGCTAACCTGCTAAGTACCTGCCTCCAATTCTTATATAAAGATACTTGTGAATATTCCGTCATGTGGTGTCCATCTGTAGTAGTGTGATTGCTCAGCGGGTACGATTGTAGGAGAGGAGCCTCGCCAAGGAGGCCTCCCTACGGCACTCGGCCTATTCCATAGAGAGAGGTGAGTCTCGGGGCGGACAGTCAGACATCTTCTCTCCCCCCTGGGATCGCCTTTCCAACATTGGTGGCAAGCGACGGGATCCGAGCGCGCGCAAATCGTACAGCGAGTAATTCGCCACTACTATCAGAGACCCACAACCACGATGACTACTAAGGAAACCGGAACGACCACAGAATTCCAGAAGGAACGATTGGAGGAGTACACCCATAAAGAACTCAAACAATTCTGCAAAGCCCTGGGTATCGCTACCACCAGACTAAGCACAAAAGACGATTTCAAAGACGCGCTGCAAACGTGGGTGGAGACCGGAGCGGCCCCACCCCAGGCTAACGATGACATTATCCTAGAAGTACCCCTGAGTACGGTCATAGCCCCAGTGGAAGAAAGAACCACCAACAGAGAACCGGGCCTCTCCCACGAAGACGCCCGGGAGCGAGAGAGGAATCGGCTCCATGAACTAGAGCTCGCCCGACTCCGGCTGGATGGAGAACTTCAATTAGCAGAAAAGAAAATGGCCACTGAGCAACTACGATTAGAAGGAGATCTGGAAGAGAGGCGGAGGCAAAGGGAATTGGAAGAAAAAAAGCTCACGTACGAACACGAGCGTGGCCTCAAAGAACTAGAGATCAAGTCCAAGACCGAAGAGGCTGGCGCCGCGATAACCCGGGACCCTCCACCTCCTGCCGACCCGAAGGTCCACATTCCCAAAGATATCGTCAAGGAATACTACAAGAATGACGATATCCAACAATGGTTCAAGGCGTATGAAGTTGCCATGACCGCGCACCGCATCCCGCGAAAAGATTGGGGTGCCGGCTTATGGGGGAGATTTGTCAGCGAAGGGAGAGACACCCTGCTTGAGCTGGCCGAGGAAGTGAGGTCCTCCTATGACCACATGAAGGACGCCCTGCTCACCCGGTATGGCCTCACCCCCGAGATGTACCGACAAAGGTTCAGAGACTGCAAAAAGATCCCCGGTACCACGTGGGTGGAATACGTAAACTTTTATAGCCGGGCCCTGGAAGGATGGATAAAGGGCAGCAAAGTGTCCACCTACGAGCAGCTGTTCGACCTCATCGTCTGGGAGCACCTCTCCAACAACTGCTTTGTCGAGCTCAGACAGCATCTCCTCGACAGCAAGCTGACCGAGCCCCGAAAACTCGCCGTCGAGGCTGATCGATGGGTGAGCACCCGGGTCCCCCGGACCCTGATAGGAGAAACGGGACGGAACGGCCAGGGGCACCCCCGCCAGCATGGCGGCGGAGGAGGCCAGAACAGGAGCCGAGACTTCCCGGCGGCCCTGGGCCGGAGCCCGCCTCGGGCGTCCCCCCAGAATAAACATTCACCAACCCTGACCAGAAGAGGACCCCCTCCAGCACGACCGGGGCCCCGCCCGAACATTACTTGCCACAGATGCCAGCGGCCCGGTCATTATGCCAGTGACCCCCTCTGCCCCATGAACCAGCGCCCCGGCACCACCGGGCCTCCGGGGGAAGGGGAGGAAGAATGCGAAGAGGTCTACGATGAAGATCAGACCGAGTATGAACCGGCCGCCATGGCCCTAGCCTGCCTGGGCGAAAGAGGCATGGTCCCCCAAGCCCCTCTACCGAGCAACACTCAAAAATACCGTCAGTGGGTCCACATCAATGGGCGACGGACCGAAGCCCTCCGAGACATGGGAGCCAGTGTGACGGCCGTCCGCTGCCACTTGGTGACCCCTGAACAGATCATACCCAACGTGCGATGCCCCGTGAGGGCCGCCGACAACTCCGAGACTCTGTGTCAGATGGCCCGAATCCCCTTCGAGTGGGGAGGGGTGTCGGGCACCCTCAAGGTGACCGTCCGGGACGACGCCCACGTGGACTGCCTCCTCGGAAACGACCTCGAGAGCTCTCCCTGGGCCCAAGTCGAGCGGAGAGAACATCTAGGAATGATGGGACTACCAGAGTGGGTCTGCGCTACGACCCGATCTATGACTGCCCGGGCCCCGGCGGCAACCGAGGCCACCCAAACTGAAGAGCCGGAGTGGCCCGCGCCACCACCGCCCGCAGTCAATGAAGAATCCGAGCCCGAGCCATCAGAGCATGACCGAGAAGGCAGCGCCGAACTCAGCGACCTACCCGAACTAGCCCAATGGCGCCAGGAGGGTGGTCCCACCCGAGAACAATTCCGGCAGGAACAGAAGGCCTGCCCCTCCCTCGAGGGGACCCGGCAGCAAGCCACAGCCCAAGCTGCCGGGGACACCTCGGGGTCCCACTGGATATACTGGGACCACGGCCTCCTATACAGTGAACAGAAACTTGCCGAGCTGGGGGCCAGCCGAGTATTGGTGGTCCCCCTACGATTCAGAGACTTTCTCTTGAACCTGGCACACGATGTGCCCCTCGCCGGGCACCTGGGGCAGGACAAAACTTACAGCCGCCTGGTGACCCATTTCTACTGGCCGAAAATGCGCAACGATGTGCATAACCACTGCCGCACCTGCCCGACATGCCAAGCCAGCGGAAAGAGTTGGGGGAAGATGAAGGCCCTGCTCCAACCCTTTCCAGTGGTGACCACTCCCTTCGAGCGAGTGGGGATCGACATCGTGGGGCCCCTAGACCCCCGAACCTCTCAAGGGCATCGCTTCATCCTCGTCCTGGTGGACCATGCCACCCGCTATCCCGAAGCCATCCCCCTACGAACCATAACGGCCCCCGTGGTGGGCCGAGCACTGATGGGGATCTTCTCCAGAGTGGGGTTCCCCCGAGAAGTCGTGAGCGATCGGGGCACAAACTTTATATCGAAGTATATGCGGTCCCTGTGGCAACAGTGCGGGGTCACATATAAGTTCACCACCCCGTATCACCCCCAAGGGAATGGACTTGTGGAGCGGTTTAACCGAACACTCAAGGGGATGATCCAGGGCCTAGAAGAACCCCTCCGCCGCAAATGGGACATCCTGCTGCCCAGCCTCCTGTTCGCCTATCGGGAGGTACCACAGAAATCCCTGGGGTTCAGCCCCTTCGAACTCTTGTACGGGCACCCTGTCCGAGGTCCCCTCAGCCTGGTCAAAGAAGGCTGGGAAACTACAGTCCAAGACGCCCCGCCGGATGTCTACCGGTACCTCATGACCCTCCGAAGCCAGACTCGGAAGTTCCGGGCCCTTGCCGAGGCCAACCTTGAGGCCAGTCAGGAAGACATGAAACGCTGGTATGACCAGAACGCTTCATCCATCGAGTTCGAGCCCGGCCAGCAGGTCTGGGTCATGACCCCGGTCGAACCTTGTGCCCTCCAGGACAAATGGTCGGGCCCCTTCAAAGTGATCAAGCGCAAGAGCCCCGTCACCTATCTCGTGGACATGGAGTCACCCCGAAACCCCCTCCGGGTTCTGCACGCCAACCGGCTCAAACCTCATTTTGCCCGCACAGAACTGAGCCTGCTGCTAGCTACCGATGATGGGGCCGAAGACGACTCCGAGCCCCTGCCCGACCTCCTCAGGTGCGCTGAGAAAGACGGCTCTGTCGAGGGAATCTCTCTCTCCTCCGACCTGACCCCCGCACAGCGCCGAGACTGCCAAGAGCTGTTGGAGCAGTTTACGGACCTGTTCTCCCTCACCCCCGGGGTTACCCAGTGGTGTGTCCACGATGTTGACACCGGGGACAGCCAGCCAGTGCGACACCGGGCCTACCGAGTTCCCGACCAAGTTCGGGCCTGCATCCAGACAGAAGTGACCAAAATGCTGGCCCTGGGGGTGGTCGAACCCTCCGACAGTCCCTGGGCCAGCCCAGTTGTCCTGGTCCCCAAAGCCGCCACACCTGGCACCCCTCCAGAACTCAGGTTTTGTGTCGACTACCGGGGACTAAATGCTGTTACCAGAACCGACGCACATCCCATCCCCCGGGCAGATGAACTAATCGACCGCCTGGGAGCCGCCAAGTACCTCAGTACTTTCGACCTCACAGCAGGGTACTGGCAGATCGGCCTCACCCCTGGTGCCCAGGAGCGATCGGCCTTCTCCACGCCCGATGGCCACTTCCAATTCAAGGTGATGCCCTTCGGCATGAAAAACGCCCCGGCAACTTTCCAGAGACTGGTGAACAAAGTGCTGGCGAGGCTAGAAGAATTCAGCGCCGCCTATCTAGACGACAACGCAGTATACAGCCTCCACTAGGCCGAGCACCTGAAGCACCTCTGGGAGGTCCTGACGGCCCTCCGACGGGCCGGACTAACAATAAAGGCCAGCAAGAGCCAAATAGGTCAAGGGTCCGTGACCTACCTGGGACACCAAGTGGGGAGCGGCCACGTGGCTCCCCTCCAACCCAAGATTGACGCCATCATGGCCTGGGAGCCCCCGGTCAGCCAGACAGCCGTCCGAGCCTTCCTGGGGCTCACTGGATATTATCGGCGCTTCATAAAGAACTATGGGAGCATTGTGGGTCCCCTCACTGAGCTGACCTCGAAGAACAGGCCCCAGAAAGTACAATGGACACCCGCGTGTCAGGTGGCCTTCGAGACTTTGAAAACAGCCATGTGCACCGCCCCTGTGCTCCAAG
This sequence comes from Lissotriton helveticus, assembly GCF_964261635.1. Classification (NCBI taxonomy): domain Eukaryota; kingdom Metazoa; phylum Chordata; class Amphibia; order Caudata; family Salamandridae; genus Lissotriton; species Lissotriton helveticus. The sequence continues at coordinate 2,043,997,054 of NC_136067.1, forward strand.
CCCCTGACTACAGCCGGGAGTTGGTAGTCCAGACCGACGCCTCGGAGCACGGCATTGGGGCGGTCCTATCTCAGATTGACCCCGAGGGGATTGACCATCCTGTGGCCTTCATCAGCCGGCGGCTGCTGGCCAGAGAACAGCGCTGGAGCACCATTGAGAGAGAGGCCTTCGCCGTCGTGTGGGCCCTCAAGAAACTCAGGCCCTACCTCTTCGGCACCCACTTCTGGGTCCAGACTGACCACCGGCCCCTGCGGTGGCTGATGCAGATGCGGGGCGAAAACCCAAAGCTGCTGCGATGGTCCATCTCCCTCCAAGGGATGGACTTCACTGTGGAGAATCGCCCTGGCAACGACCACGCCAACGCTGACGGCCTGTCCCGCTTCTTCCGCCTCGACGAGGAGAATACCCAGGAAGATGGGTGACTCTCCCCGCCTTCAGCTGGAGTGGACGTGTGTTGGACCCGGCCTCGTGGCGTGGTCCTACCCCTCCCGCATGGCGGGCCCAGGACGACATCGGCCTCCGTCGACCCCCCTGGACACAAACCATCGACGAGAGCAGCCCCCCTGGCAAACCCACGGCTCTCCCCCCCCTGGGACCCCAGCGGACCCTGCTCGCCCACACTGACGGTCTGGCGACCGTGCCAGGCCACCCATCTTGGGCCCATCACGTCCCGAGCACGTGGCCGCAGCCATCCCTGGCCCCGGCCCCAGCGAAGCCCCGACATCGAGGCACCAAGATCCTCCCAGGTGGTAGAGTGGCCACTTGGCGGATCCCGGAGGAAGGGAGTTTCGATGGGCCTCCAGCCATCCCCGGACGCCTGGTGTCGATCGCCCTCCAGCCTCCCTGGGCCCTGGCTCCACCCCCCTGCTGGGTGTCTGGACACCTTCATCCCGGCCCCTCGGACCCTCAGGCGCGAGGGTCCGGACATCAAAGGACTCCAGTCCTATATCTGGGCCAGCCCTGGATTAGGACTCCAGTTGTATCTGGGAGTCGAAGCCCTGCTGACCTTGTCGCGGCTGATCCTGATCCGAACTCTTGCACCTGAACCATCTCGAGGCCCTGCTGACGCTGTCGCGGCCTGACCACGCTGAACCACCTTCGAGGCCCTGCTGACGCTGTCGCGGCCTGACCAAGCTGAACCACCTTCGAGGCCCTGCTGACGCTGTCGCGGCCTGACCACGCTGAACCACCTTCGAGGCCCTGCTGACGCTGTCGCGGCCCGACCAAGCTGAACCACCTTCGAGGCCCTGCTGACGCTGTCGCGGCCTGACCAAGCTGAACCACCTCCGAGGCCCTGCTGACGCTGTCGCGGCCTGACCACGCTGAACCACCTTCGAGGCCCTGCTGACGCTGTCGCGGCCCGACCAAGCTGAACCACCTTCGAGGCCCTGCTGACGCTGTCGCGGCCTGACCAAGCTGAACCACCTTCGAGGCCCTGCTGACGCGGTCGCGGCCTGACCACGCTGAACCACCTTCGAGGCCCTGCTGACGCTGTCGCGGCCCGACCAAGCTGAACCACCTTCGAGGCCCTGCTGACGCTGTCGCGGCCTGATCCCTTGAACTATCCACGCATTAATTGGTGCCAAGACTGTCCCGCTACCCCGTTATTCCCGAAACCACGACTTTATGGATCCCTCGATCCTGCCTGCTAACCTGCTAAGTACCTGCCTCCAATTCTTATATACTTGTGAATATTCCGTCGTGTGGTGTCCGTCTGTAGTAGTGTGATTGCTCAGCGGGTACGATTGTAGCAGAGGAGCCTCGCCAAGGAGGCCTCCCTACGGCGCTCGGCCTATTCCATAGAGAGAGGTGAGTCTCGGGGCGGACAGTCAGACATCTTCTGTCCCCCCTGGGATCGCCTTTCCAACAAGAATACATCACTTTCTGAGCAATTTTGGAAAAATAAGGCAAGAGCGAAATGGGGCAAAGATTTTCTAACTAACCCGGATCGGCAGAAGGTTTTTTCTTTAATGGAAGAACAATAGCCTGTTTCCATTTCACAGCAGAAGGAGAGATCGAGAAGTTATTGCGCATAGGGCAAGGTACCCTCAAGACCTTTCCGTAGGATTTTAAGCAAGGCTGGGTCCACTGGGAAGCCCGATTTGATGCTCAAGGCCAGACCTTTGAGTTCCTCCATCATCGGAGATTTAAAGTCCGAGAGGATACTACCCTCAAACGGGGTATTAATGTAAAAGTTGGAGGAAGTGCCATTGTGAGCATGTCAGTTCTTGTTCTTATTTGACCTAGACAGGGTGATAAGTAGAGACTTGATTCAGACTGATGTCACATCAGGTGTTATAGCTATGTCATTGGTTGAATGACCTGACAATTTCACAGCTCTTAGAAAGGTAAGGTCAGACGTCATCTGTGTCAAATGGCAGACATGACAATGATTCTGCAAACATTAAAAAAGATGGCGACCTCCATGATCTAAACCGGCAACAGGGGCTACCTAAAATAAAGTCAGAGGAGTAGGACCTTTGGGGCTTCACGTCAAACAGTATTGGAAAGTTGCGAGGTTTCATCCAAGAATTGAATCTCAATCTTCTAAAATATTTTCAAGTGTATAGGTAGTGAGTGAGAGGGGATTTTTTTTAAAAAACTGACAGCATTTCTGCAATGAAATAATGCATGGGTTAATTGGAGATATTTCTCCTGTTGCGTAACTGGGAGATTGAATTCTTGGCATAAAACCTCAAAAGATTTTAACATGTTATGAGTGAATATGTCATCCAGATTTCTAATGAAATGGTCTTTCCAAATAGTCCAACTAATTTCATTTCTCTTTATGCGGATAGCTGTGTTTAGAGCTTATGAGCTCTATGCATGCATAATGAGAAGTTGAGATTATGGGATTAGTGCTCACCATGGGATGCGGATACCTTGTATAACTGGGTGTGAGATCTCCAGAGGTGTTAGTATTCAGTGGATGCTTCTCTGGAGTTGTTCTGTGGTTGGGCAAAAGATACATCAAAAGAGCTAACTGATGGGCTAGCCAGTAACTTTCCATGTGTGGTAGACGCAGTCCTCCTTTCGTCATTACCTCATGAAATTTGGAACTTTTCAGTCTTGGCCTATCTCTGTTACAGTCAAAACTGAGTAGTACTTTTTCTAATTCTCTTAGACGGGATTTCAGTCATTTTAAGGTAGCATTGTAAATAAATAATTGAACCTAGGTGCTATATTTATTTTAATATTTTGTATGCATCCCCATAATAATAATTTTAATTTTGACCATCTTCTGAGATCTAACTTTACAGTACACAATAAAGAGGAGAACTTATTCTGAATTGTATTATTTAGTCCTAGATTAATGTATACCCCTAGATACTTAAGCCATTGAAAGAACAAAGAGCCTACAGAGGCTTTACAGTAATTGGAGTCAATGGAAGGGCTTCACATTTGGAGCAGTTGATCTCATCCGCTGAAAATGTTGCAAACCATCTTATGCATTAACCAATGCTTGTGTTGATTTCAAAGGGGTTGTAATGGTCAGTAATATATCATCGGCGTAGTAGATTGCATTACGTTCACCAGCATTCGTCATTATTCCTTTACTCTAGTTTATCATTTCCTATTACAATTGCTAGTGGTTGTAAAGCCAGAATTAATAATAAAGTCGATAACAGGCATCCTTGCCTTGTCCCACATTGGATTTGGAAGAAGGGTGAGGAAAAGCCTCTGCAGCTAAACAGAGGCCATCGGGTTATGGTACACTCCCTTCGTTATATGAAGGAAGTTTTGACCAATTCCCCATTCTACTCTATCGAAGGCCTTTTCTGCCTCTAATGGGAAAATAACTTTTTTGTCTAGGTCATCTTTAACTTGCCGTATCATATGAGATAGACTGTGTACATTGTTTGTTGAAGAACGTCCCGGCACAAAACTTACTTGTGCAGAATGAATCAGGGAGGGTATTAGCTTCTTCAAGCAATTTGCAAGGATATTGGCCAAGATCTTTACATCAGTAGTGATGAGTGAGATTGGTCTATACCTTGAGCATTCTAAAGGGTCTTTCCCCAGCTTAAGGATGACAGAAATCCTAGCTCTACCAAATGTGTCCCTTGAGTGGCTGGTTTCTAATGCTTCATTACAGCCCTGCATCAACAGTGGTTCACTCAAGGACTTAGTTATTTTAATAAATTATATTGTGAAGACTTCCTCACCTGATTCTTTATTAGTGGCCATCCTATATTTGGCATCTATTATTTCCTTCTAAGAAATGACACCCTTCAATGTATCTGCTTGGTCTTTTGTTAATTTTGGTATTTGTAAGTCCTGGAAGAAGGATTTTTCCTTTTCAGGGTCTGATTGTGTCTCTGAGGCATATTGAGTCTCATAATAAACTTTGAAACTCTTTTGTAATTTCAGTTGGGTGGGGTATCAATTTCTTAGTGGCATTACAGAGAGCCGGTATTGTTGTGGCTGTAATTTTTTGAAGTTGTGCCGCTAGTAACCGGCCTGCCCGTTCTCCTCGTTCATAATGTTGTTGCAGGAGGTGTAACCATGGTTTTTCCGCTTCTGACGTATAACGATCATTTAGTTCTGTTTTTACTTGTAGTAAAGACTGTATAACAGTATGTGATTGAGATTGCGAGTGTTGAAATGAGAGATAGTGAACTTTTTTTCTACACAAGTTCTCTTCTCTTCTATACTTTTCTTTGTCATCACTGCGTCTTCCATCAGAAGACCTCTGATGCTAGCCTTACCTGGCCCCATAGTTTTTGGGCAGATGTCACTGTATCTTTTATTGTCTTGAAGATCAGGGGTGGCTCCTGCGTTTGAGCTGAGGAGCGTCACTCCACCTAAATGCCCATCCCCCCAAAAAGCCCCAGAGATGAAAAATATAATTGTAATTTAATATTTTATTTTTCATCTCCTCCTGAACCGAGTGTCAGGACATGGCAGGGCCTGCTGAGTGGCAGCAGGGAGGAGTGGTGGGCAGAGAGCTGCCTGTGCACTGCTTAAAGTACGCATGTCTCCTTGCCCAGCCAGACATGCGCACTTTGAACCGCTCAACCTAGCTGTCATTGACAACTCGGTTGAGAGCAAGTGCAGGCCTCTAGTGCATGGGGGTGGGGGGCGACAGTGCCCACTCCCTCCAACCAGGGCACTGTTCTCATGCTGGTTAACAGCATGTGAGCAGCGCCAGAATTGGTCATGGGAGTTTGCTGGTGCTCGCACTGCAGTCGACAGAATAAGAGGTCCTGTGCAGAGAACGTGTTTGTTAAGTGGTTAATTTTTATATTTTAAATTTTATTTGCACATGCGCCTGCCCCTCCACACTCCCCGTAGACGCCAGCTGCCACTGTTGAAGACACTGATAGAGGTGAGTCTTTGTAAATATGGGTGTGTGTCAATATACATGGGTGGATACAAGGGAATGCCCATTCACCACCCATGCAATCCTTACCTGACACAAGGTAGCGCAATGCAGTGCAATGTGTTGCCTTGCGTTTGCTTTTTTTAACCCAGCCACACAAACGGGATTTGTATGACATTGTAAATCTCAAAATAGATTTTGCATTGTGAGTGTACCCAAAAAGTGATGCAACCCCTACAAAAAACCTTTGCCTCAACTTAGATTTTTTTTTTTAAACTCTTTCACATAGAAATTTGCATGAAGGAGAAACATGACAGTATACCTATTCTGTTAAATTGGCTGCAGAGTCTGCATTTTAAAATATCTTATGGGGTTAAGGCACATGCTGCAGAGATCTTTGTATGCCCAGTAAATGTCTGGGATTAATAATAACGGTAACATAACTCTGGAGGTTAATGCATTTGCTAGAGAGATCTATGTTTTGTCTAATCCCAGTTTGGACTCAAAGTAGCATAAAACGTTAAGGCGTCTCCTGCAAAGCACATCATGTAACATGCAGATTACATATTTTTATTTTATGTATAAAAGTAAGTGGGTTACTGCTTTTAACATAGAAATTCAGTCCATAAATTGTAATCCTTCTAATATAACAGAGTGAATTATGAAGGGGGATATGTGACTTCTACACCTTGTAACCCTCACTGTCATCCTGTTCATTCAAACAATCAATCAATCAATCAGTAGATTTGTAGAACGTTACTTGTCACCCATGAGGATATCCGGCTGCTGGCAGGGTCCAGTTGAATAGCCAAATAGCCAGGTCGTCACGGACTTCCAGAACTCTGGAAGAGATGGGAAGGTCCGTAGACGAAAGGGTAGCTCGTTCCATGTCTTCGTTGCTAGATAGAAGAAGAATCAAACTCTGCATCTGCTCCATCGAATGCGGGGTGAGGGTTAGACAAGGGGTGTCTGGTGGGCTGGTGGAAGTTCAATCTGTAGTTTAAGTAGGAAGGTCCGCAGTTGTGTAGGATCTTGTATGCATGGGTCAGGAGCTTGAACTGGCATTTTTTCTCTATAGGGAACCAGTGGCATTCCCTGAGGTAGAAGGTGATGTGGGTTCGTATAGGGAGATCCGGGACGAGTCTGGCTGCAACATTCAATATGATCTGTAGTCGTCCGAGGAGGTGAGCTGCAATCCCTGCGTCGAAAGCGTGGCCATGGTCCATTCAGCTGGAGATGAGGGCCTGGGTGATGGTGCATCTTGAGCTATGAGGTAGTCCTTTGAATAGCTTATGAAGACGCAGGAGGAGGAGACAGAGTAGACCCGAGTCAACATGATTAGCTTGTTGTCCAGGATGATGCCTAGGTTCCTAGCGTGGTCAGTAGGAGTAGTTCCGAGTTCTGAGGCCACCAGGACGCTTCCCATGGGGAGCTTTTGTTTCTGAAAATCAGTGTCTCTGTCTTGTCAGTATTGTACTTCAGGCAGTTGTCCTTCATTCTGTTGGCAACATCTGTTAAGCAGCTGTGAAAGTTGCTCTTGGTGTCGGTGGTGTGTCTGGAGAGGGAGAGGATGACTTGTGTGTCGTCAGCGTTGAATATGATGTTGAGTCCGTGGGTGTTGGCGATGCTGGCCAGCGGTATCATATAAGTATTCCAGATGGTGGGACTAAGGGCCATATGTATCAAGGTACCAATTTGCGATTCTGTAATAGCGATTTTTAAGAAATCGCTATTTCAGAATCGCAAATTGGTATGTATCAAGAAAATCGCAATTTTTTAGCGATTTCTTGATATTCCTTAATTGCGAATTCGCCAATTGCGAATTCGCAATTAAGGAATACTTTCCCATTCATTTCTATGGGCCAGAAGGCCCATAGGAAGGAATGGGAATTTATTCTCAATTTGCGATTCGCAATTTGCTAATCGCAAATTGAGAATAATTTCAAGGGTGCAGGGGTGTCCAAAGGACACCCTGTTGTACCCCTGAAATAAGCATGGGTGCACATGTGGCGCACATACATGTCCTAAGGGCATGTATGTGCGTCACATGGCACTTTGAAAAATGCTAAAATTGGCATTTTTCAAGAAATTTGCAAATTACCACCAACTTGAAGTTGGTGGTAATTTGCGATTCCTTAGGAACAATTTGCAATTTTTTAGCTTCATACATTGCATTTAAGGAATCGCAAAATTTGCGATTCCTTAAATGCAATCGCAAAATAAGGAATCGCAAATTTTGTGATTCCTTATTTTGCATGCAGATTTGTGTGATACATACCATTTTGCGAAAATGCGTTCGCAAACGTCGAAATTTGTTTGCGAACGCATTTGGGCATGATACATATGGCCCTAAGTGAGGATCCTTGGGGTACTCCAGAGATGATTTCCCTGGGTTCGGAGATGAAGAGGTGAAGGTGGAATTTTTGCATTCTTCCAGTGAGGAAAGAGGCGATCCATCTGAGAACGGCTTCTTGGATGCCTACGTTGTGCAGCCTTGTGATGAGTGTTTGGTGGGAGACCAAATGGAAGGCTGCTAAGAAGTCTAGGGGGATCAGAGCTGCAGTCTCTCCTCGGTCAAGTAGGTCTCGGATGTCGTTGGTACCTGCGAAGCGGATGTCTCACTGCTGTGGTTGCTGGGGGATCCGGATTGGGAGGAGTCGAGTAGGAGGCTCTGTTCCAGATGTGAGGAGAGTTATTGGCTTTTTCAAATACTTTGGCCAGGAACGGGAGCAGGGAGATCGTCAGTAGTTGTTGAGTTCACTCAAGTCTTCCAATAGTTTCTTTAGTAGGGTGTTGACTTCAGCATATTTCCAGTCCCCTGGGAAGGTGGCCTTGGCAATAAAGGCATTAAACAAGGTGGTGAGTACATGGCTGATTCTGGCTTTGCCTAGGTTGACGATATGGTCAGGGCATAAGTCGGTTTGGGCCCCTGAGTGGACTGAGTTCATGATGGAGGCGATGTCCTATGGGGTGAGCTGGCTCCATTCAGTTAGTCGGATGGCTGTGGTGGAAATGAGGTCCTTGTGTTGTTTGAAGGAGTTTGTGGGTTTGGGCTGGGGTGTGAAGATGTTGGTGATCTTGTCGTGGAAGAAGTTTGCAAGGTTGTCGCAGAGTTCCTGTGAGTAGGTAATGTTGTTTGTTGCAGCTGAGAGGTTGGAGAATTCTTTGAGATGTGTTGAAGAGTTCTTTGCTTTGTTAATGGAGCTTGATTCGATGCTTGAGGCGTAGGCCTTTTCTTCGATTCCCTCAACTGTCTGTGGTAGAGGTTAAGAGCTGTCTTGAAGGTGGTCTTGTTGCTGGTGCACCATCTCCTTTGCAGTTGTTTTCAGTGTCTTTTACTGGTTCTGAGGTCTTCAGTGTACCAGTTACCCTGCTTGGTGTACCCTCTGTGGGTGTTGTTGCCAATGCATGTGATGCTTTCAGCACAGTTGGTGATCCAATTAGTGACGTTTCTGACTTTCTGGTCTAGGTTGTTAGAGGAGATGGGGTGGGTGGTGTTGAGGGCGTTGATCCATGCATCCTTTGAGACTTTGCACTAGCTGTGGTGGGGGGCATTGGGCCGACTGGGGCGGAGGTACATTAGCTGGTGATGTTGTAGTAGACGATGGAGTGGCCAGTCCAGTTTAGTTCTATGGCGTGGCTGTACCTGATGCGGTCACTGAAGGTGAAGAAGGGGTCTAGTGTGGGCCTGTGGTGTGCCTGGGGTTGTGGACGAGTTGGGTGAGTCCGATGTTCATACTATTGCGGAGGTTGGTTGTGTTGATGTCACTGTGGTCGTCAAGATGGAAGTTGAGGTCGCCTAGGAAAATGTAGTTGTTGGAGTCTATGGCGAGGGGGCGATGAAGTCGGCAATGATTTGCAGAAGGCCGGATGTGGTCCTGGAGGACGGTAGGCAAGGGTGTCCCTGATGGTGGTGTTGCTGTCTGTTCTGCTGTCTGTTTGGAGTTGGAGGTCAAAGTGTTGCATGGCTGGGGTGATGTTATCATCGGTGGTGGTGCACTGGATGGACTCCTTGTGTATGACCGCAACCACTCCGCCAGGTTTGTTGATGCAGTCGGTAAGCTTGTATCCTTCGGGTATTGCTGTGGCGATGTCGTGCGTGGAAGTGTAGTTGAGCCAGGCCTCCGTGAGGAAGACTTTACACACTGATGTATTATATAATGTGTGTGTGTAATGTAAAGAGCTGTGACGTCCCGCATTGGGACGAGTAGCGCTGTAAAAGAAATAAAACAAAATAGTGGAATTTAAATAGTTATTTTGGGGAAATACTTGGACAGACTAAAACATCTGACATTATTACAGTGCATGCATTTCCCTCCTTAACAGGGACGGAACACAGTCAAGTATTTGTGAAGTAATAAGCTGTGTGCCTTTGTTTCCCCTCCATTGCATTTGCATCTAAGTGTGGGGCCATAGTTCCCAGCTAGGATCCTCCAACAAAATGAGGCTGATGGCCCTTTAAATCCGGCCTTTGTTTTGGGCCCAGCTGGGATCAGAAAGAAAAGGAAAGCCCCCGCGCCGCCTGCAGAATGCGTCCCGGTGTCTGAAACGTACACCGGGACGAGTTCAGCATCTTTCAGTGGGGCCCAGTTTCCTGGCAGGATGGACATGGGTGGGCGCTGCCTACCCGCGTGCACCCCAGACTTGCGCCCTGCATCCAGGCTTTGGCAGATATGGCACGTGACTGGTGGCATGCAGCTCTCAGAATCAGCACATGTGCGCTAGGAAGCGCTATATAAAATAAATCATCATTTTCTGCTGTGTTATTATTTTAGTGAAACGTTGTATACAACCCTGACTCAGCAATACAGGAGTTGCTTAAGTTTAATTTGTCCCGGAAGCATTTCCTTTTCAATAACTGGTTTTGATAGTGACTCGCTCCTCGCCTACCAGCTGAGTGGTCGCTCCCAGTGTCTCTTGCAGGCATCTGGTTTTTACCGCGCTGCATTACCAAAACTTTGATTTGTAGAGCGTCTGTCATCTAGTTTAGCCTGCTGCATTGAATATTTGTCAGCGCTGCCTAGTCTGCATTGATTACTGTTAGCGCTGCTTAGCTTGCATTGATTATTGTTAGCGCTGCCTAGTTTGCTCTGATTAGCTACTTTCCGCCTACTGTTTTGATAGCGCTGCCTCGCCTGAAGTGCTTTCATTTGTTGCTTATTGCCGCTTTTGCTTCGCTAGCGCTTTAACATTGGGTCTCCTCATTGATTTGTCCTGTAAGCGCGTTTGTCTGTAGCGCTACGCTGTGCCCCCCCCTCCGCCTCCATTTTGTTTGTTGTTGTCCTCGTGTGCCCGCCCCGCCTCCCAGCTGTGACGCCCTCCCACAGAATTGAAAGAGTGCTCCTCTCCGTGTAGACGCCGTGACTCGCTCCTCGCCTACCAGCTGAGTGGTCGCTCCCAGTGTCTCTTGCAGGCATCTGGTTTTTACCGCGCTGCATTACCAAAACTTTGATTTGTAGAGCGTCTGTCATCTAGTTTAGCCTGCTGCATTGAATATTTGTCAGCGCTGCCTAGTCTGCATTGATTACTGTTAGCGCTGCTTAGCTTGCATTGATTATTGTTAGCGCTGCCTAGTTTGCTCTGATTAGCTACTTTCCGCCTACTGTTTTGATAGCGCTGCCTCGCCTGAAGTGCTTTCATTTGTTGCTTATTGCCGCTTTTGCTTCGCTAGCGCTTTAACATTGGGTCTCCTCATTGATTTGTCCTGTAAGCGCGTTTGTCTGTAGCGCTACGCTGTGCCCCCCCCTCCGCCTCCATTTTGTTTGTTGTTGTCCTCGTGTGCCCGCCCCGCCTCCCAGCTGTGACGCCCTCGCCCCTCCCCTTCCACCATCCATATATGACAGTAGCTCCCGCGCGCAGCGTTCACGCGCAGCGACCGCGCCCAACCCGCGCCGAAGGTGCGCCAAAGGTAAGCCCGTCTATGCCCGTCCGCGCCTGGACCGCGCCCAGCGCCAGACCCCCTGTCCCTCGCGCTGCCCAGCCCCCCCGCGTTACCTACGATGCAGCCACCCTCCTAGCCCTCAACCCCGGTCGCGCCCCCAACTGCGTCCAAGCCGCTCCTGGACGCACCCATGGACCGTTCTCCTGCTTCACCTGCAAATTTAACGGCACCTACAACTTCTCCGCTACGACCACAACACTGATTCCCGACCCCAACCACCTAGAATGCATCCTTCTCAACACCCGCTCGGTCCACAGGCACGCCATTGACCTTTGGAACCTACTAGACACCATCTCTCCTGACGTCGCCTTCCTAACGGAAACATGGATGAACGCTTCCTCCGCCCCTGACATCGCCATCGCTATCCCTGATGACTATAAGATCACACGCAAGGACCGCACCAACCATACAGGAGGTGGAATCGCTATCGTCCATAAGAAAACCATCCGCATCTCAACCAGCTCTGATGCCAACCTCGCCAACTCCGAACACCTTCACTTCCAGATCCACATCGACCCCAAGACCACACTCAGAGGCACCCTCCTCTACAGACCACCAGGACCACGCGCAAAATTCAGTGAAGACATCACGGACTTCATCACCCCACACGCACTCCCCTCCAAAGACTACATCCTTCTGGGAGACCTCAACTTCCACCTGGAAAAGATCAACGACCGCAACACCGCCACCCTTTTGGACAACCTCGCCAACCTCGGACTTAAACAACTGGTCACTTCCCCCACCCACATCGCAGGTCACACTCTCGACCCCATCTTCACCTCCAGCAACCATGTCTCCTTCAGCCACACTACGGATCTCCTCTGGACTGACCACAGCTGCGTTCACTTCACCTACAACAAGCCGAAACCCGCCATCCTCCTCCAACCAACTCTACAAAGAAACTGGAACAAAATCACCACAGAACAGATCTCCACATCGCTCCTTCAAACCTCCCCAGCCCTCTCTTCTAACGCCAACGAAGCCGCCTCCAACCTCACCCTTTGGTTATCCAACACCGCCGACAACTTAGCACCACTGAAAAAACGTCAACACAAACTTAGCATCAAGAAGGCCTCATGGTTCAACGACGACCTCAAGAAGTCCAAGAAACTGTGCCGCTCCCTTGAAAAGGCCTGGAAAAAAGACCCATCCACCAGCAACAAGGACGCCTTCAAAAGCGCCATCCGTACTCACCACCAACTGATCCGAAAAGCCAAGAAAACAGCATTCAAAGTTCGACTTGACAACAACGCCCACAACAGCAAGGAACTTTTCAACATCGTCAAGGAATTCTCCAACCCCTCGACCAACTCCAACGACATCACCCCCTCTCAAACCCTCTGCGATTCCCTAGCCTCTTTTTTCCACAACAAGATTGCTGACATCCACAACAGCTTTGACAACCAACCCGGAAGCCAACCCACCCTACCATCAGCTGACCTTCTTCCCCCCGTTAACACCCTTAACGCCTGGAACCCAATCTCCACTGAGGACACCATCCGCCTGATGAATTCCATCCACTCTGGATCCCCCACTGACCCATGCCCTCACCACATCTTCAACAAAGCAGACTCCGTCATAGCTCCGCACCTCCGAGACGTCATCAACTGCTCCTTCAACTCCGCTACCTTCCCAGAAGACTGGAAACACGCTGAACTCACCGCCCTTCTGAAAAAACCAACAGCAGACCCCACCGAACTCAAAAACTACCGCCCCATCTCGCTTCTTCCATTCCCGGCCAAAGTCATCGAGAAAGCTGTCAACAACCAGCTCGCCGCCTTCCTCGAAGCCAACAAATCACTCGACCCCTCACAATCTGGCTTCCGAGCCAAACACAGCACTGAGACCGCCCTCATCGCAGCAACAGACGACATTCGAACTCTACTGGACAATGGAGACACAGTCGCCCTCATCCTCCTCGACCTCTCTGCAGCATTCGACACAGTCTGCCACAGCACCCTTCTACAACGCCTCAATAACATCGGAATCCAAGGAAAAGCACTTGAATGGATCACCTCGTTCCTCACCGGAAGAACCCAGAGAGTCCGCCTCCCACCATTCAAGTCCGAGGCCTCAGAAATCATCTGCGGCGTTCCACAAGGATCCTCACTCAGTCCCACCCTCTTCAACGTATACATGAGCCCCCTCGCGGCCATCGCCTGCCAACACAACCTCAACATCATCTCTTACGCGGATGATACTCAACTGATCCTATCTCTCACCAAGGACCCCAGCACCGCCAAAACTAACCTACACGAGGGAATGAAAGAAGTCGCCGAATGGATGAAACAAAGCCGTCTGAAACTGAACTCAGACAAAACAGAAGTCCTCATCCTAGGTAAATCCCCCTCTGCATGGGACGACTCTTGGTGGCCGGAAGCCCTCGGGAAAGCACCCATCCCGACAGACCACGCACGGAACCTAGGCGTCATCCTGGATTCTTCACTCTCTATGAACAGACAAGTCAGCGCCGTATCCTCCTCCTGCTTTAACATTCTTCGCATGCTCAGAAAAACATTTCGCTGGATCCCCTCCGAAACAAGGAAAACAGTCACCCACGCTCTGGTCACGAGCCGACTGGACTACGGAAACACCCTCTACGCAGGTACTACCGCAAAACTCCAGAAGAAACTACAACGAATCCAAAACGCCTCAGCCAGGCTCATATTAGACATCCCACGCAACGAACACATCTCTGGTCACCTTAAAGACCTCCATTGGCTACCCGTCAATAAGAGGATTACTTTCCGACTGCTTACCCACGCACACAAATCACTCTACGACATCGGACCAGAGTGCCTCAACTCTCGACTGTCCTTTTACACCCCCTCCCGCCAACTTCGCTCTTCCAGCCAAGCCTTCGCCACTGTACCTCGCATCAACAAGACCACCATGGGAGGCAGATCCTTCTCTTACCTGGCTGCCAAAACATGGAACTCACTCCCCGCTTACCTTCGCCTCACCCAGAATCACCTAGCGTTCAGAAAGCAGCTTAAAACATGGATATTTGACAAATAATCCTACTCCCCTTCCTAAGCGCCTTGAAACCCTCTGGGTATGTAGTGCGCTATATAAATGTTATGACTTGACTTGATAGCAGAATTGAAGGGCGGTAAAGCGCAGGTATCTGCCGGAGATAGCGCTGCGTGTGCCTCGAAGCGCGTCGGGGTTTGGCAGCGGGCGGCCCATCCTCGGGTGGGCGGGGCTTGTCTTCTCCCGGGGCGAGGCAGTACTGTCCAGGCATGCACGGGGCTGTCTAGCACAGGAGGGTGGGCGAGGGCCGGGGCTCAAGAATGTGCGGCAGCCGGGAACAGAGAGGGGGGGGGGGTGCGGTGGAGGGGGGGAGTCCTGTCACTCCCCAGCTGTGGCGTGAGAGGAGGCAGCACCACGTGGCCAAGAAAGGGGAGTCTTCTCATGAACCCCAGGAGGATGAACCTCGCGGGCTGCTGACAAGTGTGCAGCAAGCGCAGTGCGAAGCAGGCACCTCCATTGTAATATTTAAAGCACATAGAAGACACCCGGCAGCGCTGCGTCGTGCGACCGTACGTCATTTACAATGCATGCAATAAAGAGGTATCACTGACGTGCCCACAGAAGAACTCCCAGGTAACACAGGGGTGACCTGCACCTCTTCTTAAATGACTCATTTTAGGGGTACCTGCGACGCTTTCCTTCCGAAGTATAAAGTACGACTGTTGTAGAGAGGTGGAGGGGTCTCACTCACAGTTTATTCTAGCTTTGAATTTCTTAAATAGGGTCAGAGAGCGAGGCTGCAGGGTGAACCTACAAAAAGTTCTCTACAGAAACTGTTTTTTTTTCTTTTTGCAGTTTTATATAGCGCCAAGTCGACCTGGAGATTTGAGCGCTTTACATGAGCACCAGTTACGTTACAGATGGACACAATAATTTTCCTTGGGCACGGGGAGATGAAGTGATTTGCCCCGAATCACAGGGTGCAAGGGTGTCCAAGGGCAAGTTATTCGTAGGTTTGGTGATACTTTTGTACGGAGTGCTGCCAGGTGCAGACGATGAATGCAGATCTTGTGATATCGGCAGTGCGGGCACAGGCCGGCAGACTGCACCAATAAATCGCTCTCAGTGCAATCTGCCCGGCTCCCCGCCCCCTCCCTCCGGGGCGGAATCTATGAGGTTTATTTCCCCTCTCTTCGTCACTGTGCCAGGGCCCGGCGGCACCGCACTTCCCCCAGCTGAACCGCACCCTGCTGGTGCCTCACCTGCCAGGGGAGACCGGATAGCGCCTTGCACCGAGTGAACCCCGCGGCTTCTGGGCGCTAGCGCCCTGCTGTGCATTCTAGGCTCTCTCAGATGCTGCGGGTCGAGCTGAGTTGCAGGAAGGGGTCTGGATCTTTCTCACCGAGGGCTTGGATTCCTTCATCTCTCCTCATAGTTCCTTGAAGGATGGGCCCGGCGGCTGAGTCACCGGAGACCGCTCCTTCCACAGGTAAACGGCCCGTTTCCTGATTTTTTGTGTGTTTTTTTGTGTAAAGTTTTTATACGTTGCTATACTCATACATTCAGATATTTCGAATTTATTTACACCGGAGGAGTGCTGTGCACTTGGAGGGGTGCCCATAAAGACGGGCCTTTTCACCCTCCCCTTGCATTAGGTGTTTTGACCCTCGGGCTGTGCCGTACGCCGGTGACCGCCAGCACGAGGAGCCAGCCAGCCCAAGGATGGAAGGCACATAACTGCCCAAAACTAAATGTAACTACGAGAGAGAGTTCCTGGTCCCGGGAAAAGACCCTGCCTGCTGGGACAACAAGGTCTGCCCCGACCTGCTGAGGTTCACATGTAATGTAACATACATTTTACTGTGGCAAAATTAAATTTAGGGAGCGAGGGTAAACTCAGGTAAAGGGACCTCGGTTAAATTCCTGGTCAACAGGGCACAAGTCCTAAAAAAAGAAGTGAGGGGGACACTGACGTCACGACAGGAAGTGATGTCACGAAAGGTGGCTTGCACCATCAGACTCATTGCCTCCCCTCGTTCAACCCTTAGATGCGGTTGCATCAGTGAAGCCAGCGCGTGAGCAGCGTTCTGAATGAGTTCCGATCCCGCCCCAGAGAGGCCAAAGAGTGAATGTGTGGCTCCATTTGCTCCAGACCAGTAATCGAGCTCCTGGTAAAATAAGTGGGGGGACGCCGTCCACCCGCGTGGTACCATGACTCGAGCCCTGCTGGTCATCCAGCGGTTGCCTCCTATTCAAGCTCGTTCTGGATTGCGAGAGAAATCCTGGCCTTCCTCCCAGGAGGGATGCACCGTGCAGCCGCTGCAGGAGGTCTGTCTCAAGTCGCCCACTCTAGTAGTCTGTCCTGCCCTCTGATCATATGAACATACTTCAGGGATCCAGAGCTTTGGCCCATATTTATCAAAAATTCACGCAACGCAGCCAGTCACGTGGCTGCGCTGCGTGAAACAGAAAAGGCAGAAATGCAACGTATTTACCATTGTACATCACATTCTTGTCCTTTCCTAGCGCTGGGGCACTTTTGGCTGCCTAGCGCCAACGCAGGCATCCTTCCATCATGTTGCACGGGTGCTTGCGTTGGCAGGATTGATTTTGAGAAGGGAGGGGCTCCTTCCTGCACAAACGCAATCTTTAGAGGAGAGGTCTTCAAACTTTTTGATGCCGAGACCACCTTGTCAAAAGGTTTTAGGCGTTAGGACCCCCACCCAGGGCCGGACTGAAACCACAACCGGGCCTGGCAAAGTGCTCGGCCTCCCCCCACTCCCCACTTTTGGAGGTGCCGCCGAGCTCTTTGCCGGGGCCGGTTTTTCGACCGATTTTGGTACAGGGCCGATTTTGCAGCTATGCTGCAAAAACGGCCCTGTAACAAAAATCAGCCAGTAACAAAAATGGCCCCCAGGGGCCCAAAACTGCCCCACCCGTGCGGCGCAGCGGGGGATTGCCCGGTGCCCGCTATGGCCAGTCCGGCCCTGCCCCCACCTTGACAAACATTTCTGGAACCTGGTACTCTTCTTCATCAACAACTCTCGACAACCATATCCACTCCAATTCCCAAAAACAAATCATTTTTACATTGGTGAAATAATAATAAACCGTGTTTAGCCAACCAAGGGTGAGTGAGCGTGTGGGCGTGGTCTATGATGTCGCTAAAAACAAAGGGCCTCCTTTATGAAGAATTGGCGTAGAGCAGCGCTGTAAGTATACTTGCTGCGCCGCGCCAATGTGAAAGGGCAGGATTTCACTGTATTTATGAAACACAGTGCATTCCTGTCCTATTCCCTTGCATTTGTGCACAAGTTGCTGCCCAGCACCAACATAGGCAGGATTGTTGTTGCAAATTAAAGGGCACCTTCCTTCACTGAAACAATCCAGAGAGGCGTTTCCCTCTTTTTTTTGAGCTGCAGAATGCAGCCCACGTGGAAAGAGGAAGAAACAAGGAGAAATGAAAACATCCTCATTCCATTATGTGGCATAAGGTTTTGGCATTGCCCAAGGTTTACATAATTTAGCTAATCTAGGGCAGCAGCAAAATCCATGGGTGATGTGGGGAAACCCCCACGCAATGCCCATGGAACGCCTCCTTTTTTATTTTTTATTTTTTATTTTTCATATTTCTTTTTATTAACATTCTTGACATAGATATACAGTACAGAGGCATCAGAACATTCTTACTTAGTGAAGACAATGAGTAACAGCTCTTTGCAACATTATACTGCAAGGACAGGGTACGGGGTAGAGAAATCATCCTGA
Source organism: Lissotriton helveticus (assembly GCF_964261635.1). Classification (NCBI taxonomy): domain Eukaryota; kingdom Metazoa; phylum Chordata; class Amphibia; order Caudata; family Salamandridae; genus Lissotriton; species Lissotriton helveticus. The sequence continues at coordinate 2,044,015,059 of NC_136067.1, forward strand.
TCAATGCTACTTGGTGGGCTGCAGATATCCCCTCGATAAGAGTTCCACGGGCTCCAAATTTGGGACCATTTTTTAGGGCACCCCGGGCCGTGTACACAGTCTTTTCTCTATACATGCACCAGTCGAGGTCTTTTTCCCAGGCTTCTACTGAGGGTGGTTGCGCCGCTCCCCACATTTGTGCAATATTCCTCTTTGCCAACATTACTCCCAATGTAGCCCACTGTGTTTGGTAACTATTCAGATCAGTAAGCTCCCATATATTCAAGAGGCATCTACGTGCTTCTGGGCGGAGGACTAATGTGAGTACGCCACTTAGTATGTCATATACTTTTCACCAATAGGATTGCATGTGTTCGCATTCCCATATAATGTGTATGAATGTGCCTTCTTGGCCGCACCCTCGCCTACACTCTCCTCCCTCAGCCCTACCCATTTGTACCAGACAAGGCCCCATAATGTACAGCCTATGGAAAACTTTGAGCTGCACTAACCTGAGTCTAGCTGAGATTGCCACCACTCTAGGGGAGGATACCGCCTGTTGCCATTCTTCATCGTCCCGATCATCAAAAAACCCACAGCGGACCCAACAGATCCAAACAACTATCGCCCAGTGACCAACATCCCTTTTCTTGCTAAACTCATAGAAAAATGTGTACAGAATCAGTTGAGTCAACATATCGACAACTTCGCACTGCTAGATGACTGCCAATCTGGATTCAGAGCAAATCATAGTACGGAAACAGCAATCCTAAACATTGTCGATGATGCTCTTCAAGCTCTAGATCGCAATCAATCCTGTCTACTCATCCTCCTAGACTTGTCAGCAGCATTTGACACAGTTAACCACGGAAAATTACTGAACAGACTGCAAGATAGGATGGGAATATCTGGCACAGTACTGAAATGGTTCGAATCATTTTTAAAGAACAGAACGCAGAGATTTCTAGTAAACCAAGCACTTTCGCCATCTTGCCCTAACACACTCGGAGTACCGCAAGGATCCACCTTATCTCCATCACTGTTTAACTTATATATCGAACCTCTCACAGAAATTCTGCGGAATTCGAAAATATCCTACCACATGTACGCAGATGACACACAACTTTACATCAAGATTGCTAGCCTGGAAGACATAACCACAATGAACGACGCCCTCAAAATATCGCTAAAATGGTTAACTAACAATCATCTCAAGCTCAACGCTGACAAAACAGAATTCTTACTCATCACACCTCAAAAAAACAATTCATTAGTGAAAGAATGGTCTAAAATGATTACAGCATTAAATTGCATCCCAACTCTAGTAGATTCAGCAAAATCTCTCGGAATCACATTGGATGAGAACCTCAATATGAAAACACATATTAAATCTATGGCAAAAAACGCCCGCTTTCATTTGAACTATCTAAGGAAGATGAAATCCTTTTTAACGGAGACAGACTTGAAACTAGCTGTACAATCTCTGGTTGTCTCTAGGATAGAATATGGGTGTACTACATTTGCTGGCCTTCCAAAAATCTCAACAGCACCTCTAAAAGCTTGCCTCAATTCAGCGGCAAGGCTTATTACTGGATCCAGGAAATTTGATCATATCTCGCCTCACCTGAAGACCTTAAATTGGTTACCGTACGAAGCTAGAGTACAGATGAAAATGGCATGTATCACCCATAAAGCGATTCATCACAACACACCTAAATATCTAGCCCACAAAATAGAAATCTCAGGAAGAAACAGACCTGTTAGGAGTACAAATTATCTACTCCTGAAACCACCTATTTTTAATAAGAAAAAAACTTATGAGAGGACATTCTCAGGAGTAGCTCCAAGGATATGGAACACCCTTCCTGCAAACATCAGAAAAATCAAAAACACGATAACATTCAAGAAAGAAATTAAGAATTTTCTTATGAGCAAGTTCATCCCATAACAAAACATACGCTACTGAAGACGTGACGCGGATTGTTTGACAGTATACCTTATATGGGAGTAGGATTTGACTGACTGATCTTTGAAGAAATACTATCTCAGAATAGTGCAATTAAATCGCAATCAATTCCATCACATTGGTATTTTCCACGATATCAAACGTTTACGATCTAAATTGATATATATATTATGTTTGTAACTTGATCACAGAATGTTAAGCGCTCTGATACCCACGGGTCTTGTTCGCGCTATAGAAAACGGTAAAATAAATAAATAAATAAATAAATAAATCGTCCAGTTCGATGCCATCATTCACGCACTTTTCCTGTAGTGGCTGGAGGTGATCCGCCTTAGTATTAATCAATTTCTTATAAGTTAATGATATGATTTTCTCAGGTAGATGACCATCTAGTAATCTATCTGCCAACGGGGAGGATTCAGGGGGGAGGAGCCTTTAGGGAGGTGTGATTGCATCGCATGGCGGACCTGCGTGTATCGAAAGCGCTCTGAGTCAGCTAGTTCATGTTGTTACTGTAGAGAGGCAAATGTCTTCACTTCGCACTTCTCCCACATTTCTTTAAGTTGAGAGATCCCAATGAGTTCCCACCTATCAAATCCTTTCCACTTCCATAGATTACCCAGCTTTTTAGAGTCCCATAAGGGGGTTGCCAACTTAAGTTTCTGCCCCCATACTTGGGCTTTAGCGGCGGTATGCCAAGTGTGGATCTAGTGCTTAGTTGGGGCCGTCAGTGGGTAATGGTTAGGATTTGAATAGAGTCCCCTGTTATAATTCCCTCCCGAGAGGAGCCACCTGTCCATAGTATACCCGGGATCATCGGGGCGACCACATGTGCCGTGATTGATGGCCGCAAGATGCGCTGCCCAGTAGCATTTTTTGAGATCTGGGAGGCCAATTTCTCCGTCATACCAATTCAGTGTGAGCTTGTTCAATGCAATGCAAGGCTTCCCGTCCCACAACAAATCCCTCTGGAGACCCTCAATTTCTTTAAAGTACGTCATCGGGACAGAATCTAGAGAATTCTGCAAGGCATATAAAAGACGGGGTAACAACATCATTTTAAAGAGAGCCGCTTTGCCCAGCAGCGAGAGAGGAAGCGTTTTCCAACTGGCTATATTATGTTTAAGCATCTGTAGCAGAGGGAGACGGTTGTGATTGAAACGGAGTGTTTGGTTCAAGGAGATAAAGATTCCCAAATATTTGAAGCCCACTGAGCTAATTTGAATAGGAAAGTCTCACGGTGGAGAGAGAGGGTCTCCCTTGAGGTCGTACAGGAGGGACTTATTCCAGTTGATGAAGAACCCAGAGTATCTACCAAAGATTGCCAGAATGTCCAGGACCACCACCAGGGACTTCCTGGGGGATGCCAAGTACAATAATATGTCATCTGCGTATAGTGAGATACGGTCCTCCCAGTCAGGGGACCAACGCAGACCTCGTATTACTGGATCCCTCCGAATCCATGCTGCTAATTGTTCCAAGGCTAGGGCAAACAGAAGAGGGGAAAGAGGACACCCCTAACGGGTCCCACGACTCACTGTAAATGTATCTGATTTTTTATTGTTGACCACGACCTGCGCCTTGGGCTCGGAATACAAGAGGCGCACCCACTGAGTGAAGCCCGGACCAAACCCCATTTTTGCAAGAACTGCCAAGAGATATGGCCATACGACGGTATCAAATACAATGGTCGCATCTAATGACACAATTATAGCTGGTTCTTGGATCGTAGCTGCTCTCCCCAGAACCCCATGCACTCTGCGCAGCTCCAGTGCTGTGTTTTGGTGTGGCATGAAGCCTGACTGATCAGGGTGTACAAGTCCCCCAATTATTTTGACTAACCGATTCGCGAGGAGCTTGGCTACAATTTTGGGCTCTACATTTAGGAGCGAGATCGGTCTGTAAGAGGCACAATCAGTCGTGGGTTTACCCTCCTTATGAATGGTTACTAATGTAGCTACCCTTTGGTCCATTGGTAATATTCCCAGCTCCTTGCTTTCATCAAACATGGCTTTTAACTATGGAGCTAATTTGTCAGGCCCGAGTTTGTACAATTCAATGGGTATACCGTTGGGACCAAGGGCCTTCTCTGAGTGTAGCGATCTAATGGTCTGCGCTAGTTTGTCCGTTGTCGCTTTCTAAAAAGTTACGGTCTTCTTCAGAAAGTGTGGGGAGCGCTATGTCATGTAGTCATTTGTGAGAGTCATCCTCAGTATAGGGTGCAACAGTCGTGTACACAGTATTGAAGTGGCTGGCAAACTGATTTGCGATATCTTGTGGGTCAGTTATGGAAATACTACCCGTACCCCTGAGTTCTGGAACCAGTCCACTTGCCAACTCCTTTTTGTCGAGCCAAGCGATTAGTTTCCCCGCCTTATCTCCCCGATCGTATATTCTGCCCAATTTTTTCCTCCCCATACTTTTGGCCCTATCATTTGCTAAAGCCTTGTAATCGCTTGTTTAAGTCACAGCAAGTGTAGTTTCTCTGGTGTAATCTCAGTCTCCAGTTCCCCTTCCAACCGGTAGATCTCTGCCTCAGCTTCTGAGATCTCTTTCTGTCTGTCTTTCTTCATCCCTGCTATTAGGGACAGGGCTCGCCCCTGTATTACTGACTTAAAAGCTTCCCACAGGGTCTGGGAGGAGTCTACTGTCCCCTCGTTTTCTTGAAAGTAATTATCTATGGCTTTGACAAGGTCTTTACGGATTACAGGATCCCGGAGGTACCACGGGTTAATGGGGGCAATTCTCCCCACCCTTGCCTGGCTAAGGACTATGTGCACCCACACCGGAGAATGATCGGAGATGCCCCAGGCTAAGTGTCTGATTTCATGAATGTGAGTGACTTGTGAAGCGGGGACTAGGATGTTGTCTATACGGGAAAGGCTGTGGTGGGCCCCGGAGTGGAAAGTGTGTTGGATTCTTTCTGGGTTGTACGTTCTCCACCCATCAGCTAGCCCCAGTGCCTCAAGGAAGTCTGGCAGCCATTGAGAAGATGGTCCTATCTCACGTGGAGGGTGGCGGTCCAACATGCCCGAGGCCACTGAGTTGAAGTCACCTCCAATCACTAGAAGACCTTCTGGGAGCGACAGTAAGAAAGTGCCCAGGCCTTTAAATGTAGTATTCTGTAGGCCAGGTGGTATGCACACTGACATGAGTGTTATGGTGTGTCCTTCCCACAGACCCGTGACTCCCACATATCTTCCCCGATCGTCCGTCCATGTGGAACTCACGGCGAGGGGAAATGAGTTTCTCATCATATTGCCAACACCTTGTGAGCTAGTTGTGAAACCAGCGTGTGCCACCATTTTGTATCCCCATCTATGCAGCGCCTTACAGGAGTTTCCCACCAGGTGCGTTTCTTGAAGCATGATAATGTCAGGGGCCTGCTGTTTAATATACTGCAGGACAACACTGCGTTTGACCTTATCCCCAAGCCCTTTGACATTCCAACTCAGTATTTTAGCACTTTTGTCACACTGTGCACTCATTGAGTCTAGAACAAGCCTTTGTATAAGCCTTTGTATCCTCTATATCAATGCCAATGTGTCTTGTCGAAGCTATAACCATAACATTAAACAACTGTGAGCCCCCAAACAACCCCCCTCCCTACTTCCCTGCACTCTTGGCGTGGAAGAACCCCCACCTCCCTCCCTGCTACCCTGCTGCGTAGGCTACCCACATCCCCAACTAGCAGAGCGTTTGTCGCCCAACAACCTGTTAACTAATATAGGGGTTGCAGAGCGTCGTTAACTTATGGCTCTGCGAGGTCCTATTACAGCCCCGGTCCAGGAGAAAAAAGCAGTTGCATTGTACTAAGAAATCAATAAAAAGATATACGTCATGTGAGATAGGACCCTCACCTTACCACCCCATGACCTACGTCATGTAACACCGCAGTCAGTCCCCAAATCTAATATCTTCATCGGTGGAATTCTTCTCGCTGCGATGTCCTTGACATAGCAGTCAGCCCCCAAATCAATGTCTGCATTGGTGAGGTTAATCTCGCTACAATACCCCCTTACCACCCTCAAGCAATATACATTATGTGGCACAGTGGTCAGTCTTCAAATCAAGTATCTGCATCTGTGAGGTCACTCTCGCTGCAAGTGGGAGGTCGCTGGACTCAAAGATCGGGACCTCTGGGAACGAATGTCACACAAGTCCTTTCCGTCTCGCCCACCGGAGGAACCCGGTGAGCGTTCACAAGTGTCCCTCCAGTTCTCGGTCACTGGTAGATTGTCTTTCTTTGACCGTGTCCCATTCTGTGGTCGCGCTGCATCCAACTAGGCCTGCACCTTGGATGGAGTCATGAAGTACCGTGACCTGCCATTAGCGATGACCTTAAGCTTAGCCGGGAAGATCATCATGTACTTGATGTCCCTGTCCCTGAGGGCTTGCTTCACTCCGTCAAAGGTGCGTTGCTCCTGTTGCACCTTTAGAGTAAAGTCCGGAAAAAAACGCACTATCGTGTTTTCATAGGGAGGTCCCCCTGTTGTCGCGCCGTCTGCACGATGGCATGCCGATCCCTATAGTTAAGGATCCTGGCAATGATTGTTCTGGGAGGAGCCCCAGGCTTCAGTGGGGGGATCGGTGCCCTGTGAGCCCTCCCCACTGGAGAGTCGTTTGGGCTTTAATTAATTCAATATTAAATCTTCAAGGAACAGATCCATGCTAGGGCCTTCTGCCCCTTCCGGGACCCCCACAACGCCGTTATTGTTCCGGCGGGCCCGACCTTCTTGATCCTCCAATTTCAGGGCCACCTGGCGGTGCTGATGAGTCAGCTGTTGGACTCTCTATTCAAGTTTACGCACGGAGGATTGGAGCTCTGCAATGTTCGTCTCAGTTACTGTGACTCGTTCCGAAGTTTTGTTCATATCGGCCCGAGCAGATTAATTTCCAATGAGATTTTTTCGATTTTAGTTTCAAGTGTTGTACCCAGCACCTGAATGGTGGTCATACTGGAACTAAGAGAGGGTTCTGAAGTGTCCGCTTGGCCCCCTGTTGCACCCTCCTCCGAGGGTGGTTGTCTCGTAACAGCATACTTGTCTAATTTATTTGTTTGGACCGACGGGGCCACTTTCGGCTTCATTTTTAAGCAGTCCCGGGCCCAGTAGAAGACAATCCACACTCACCCCCAAGAGTATCAGGACCTGTGGATAATAGATTGACACCAGGGTAGGTGTCTGGGTGTGCTCCACGGGTCGGTGCCCAGGTTGTTCCCACCTAGTCACACCACCTTTGGTAGTCCAATTAAGTCCCCGGGGTATATGGGCCACTAATTTCCCACCACAGCACCCTCTTGCAGATGGGGTCAATACATTGATGCTCAGTGGGTCCCCTTAGTCAGCCATAAGTAGGGAGGCGGCCAACTTGCGTCACAGTTGTTTAATGCCTTATCCACACTGTCAGGCACTACTCCCTCCACCAAGGATTCAGATAGCTGCACCTACTCCCAGACGCACACTCGGGGGGTGCCCCTCCACTCCTAGGCTGGCCCGTCTCTTTCAAGGGACTCGTGGCTCGGGGAACATTACGATCGGCCTCCGAGGGCTCTCTACACCTCTCCCTCCAGCACCTTAATGTCCCACGTTGTAGGACGCGCATCTCAATTGCCGGGCCCTCGAGTCAGGGAAGGTTCCACCACTCCACATCAGCAGCCAAGGGGGGGGCCCAAGCAAACTCTCCTCGTTATTGGCACCAGACGGTGCACTGTGTCTTTGTCCCGGACCCCCAGTTGCAGCCCGGGCCTCGGCCACTCAGCATCAGAGCCCGTCCACGCCTCACAGTACCGGGGCCATCCCTCACTCACCGTCACATGTCGCCGTAGATCCGCTGCTCCCGGCAGGCGTCCACTCTACACTGGACCACCGGGTGCTCTCGGGCCGCCGCCTCCGTTGGTCCGCCATCACTCAACACCGCCCAGCTCCTGGTCTGTACCGAGCGGGTATGGCAGAGCGGTTCCAGGGATTGACCTCGATTGCTTGCGTTCACTGGATATGTGCGGAGGCGCTACTTCCCTTCAGCTGTCGTCGTTACGAGGTGCCCGGGAGCCGCACTCATACACCGCCGGCCCTCACACTCGGCAGCGCCTCCGTCTTGGACGTCATGTTTCTTGGCATCTGTGGTGCCCAGCGTTATGGGGAGGAGTGCATCTCAGAGCAGTAGGCTTCCCGCAGACTTATGATAAAGTATATTGCCACAACTCCCAGATCACTGCAGGATATTCTGGACTGTCCTCCCGGCCTCGGCGGAGCTCACTGTCTACGCGGCCATCTTGGCTGACGACAGGCCACGCCCCCCATGGAATGCCTCCTTGAAGCAGAATAAAGCCACGCAGTGTCTTACTCCATATGTATAAGGCAATGTAAAGCCATGCAGGATGACTTTGCGCCGTCTCATAGGTATGGTTGAGACGCTTGCGCCGCCGGAGCATTAAAAAAAGAGATGCTCTGGCAGCGCAAGACTCTCATAAATAAGCCCCAAAATATTCTTTAAGTCTTTTAGGTTTTTCACCATCAGGTAATTACATATAGAATAATGGGCAGCTTAAATAAAAAATAAATAAATAGAAAGTTGCTACTCAGTGGGCCATGCACTGTAATACATTATGACACCTCTATTAATGAATGCACTGCAGACGTCTGTGTGTAATCAGAGAGTCACATAATTAAATCTAGTTTGATGCAGTGGAGAATAGTGACTTCTGTATTTTTAGTGCTACGAGGTCACTACCTGTGACAGAAAGCACTGTGAATATGTAAGTCATTATTTTATACCTGCAATACACACAGTATAAAGTAGACTGATACAGAATGTGCACATAGTTTTATGATAAAATGGTGCTTTCGAAATGTAGATTTTAGTAATACCAGACCGTATGAAGTGCATTTTATTTTTACATAACTGTCCCTTCAACACCTCCTTAGGGATACTAAGGGCTTTGTAAATACAATTGTGATTAAAAGCACACACTTCATAGCCCATTTGATAACTCTGCACTACCTCTAACAAAAACAAGTATTTGTCATCACAAAGCTTGAAGTGAATCCATCAATTAAAGCCAGAACCAGCTCCCAAGCACCCTTTACATTTGCACATTTGCATTTCATTCAGGCAAGCAGGCACACAGGCACGCAGGCTTTTCACAGCACAGGAGACTCAATTAATGAAAATTCAGCTGAAGCATTTACAATCGAAATTAGCCGTCCCAGGACAGTTGTCTTTTTCCAAAGGAAACATTTTGGATTTCAGGAAGAAGTGAGGCTGGGGAATGTGTGACCGTCTTTCCAGGACAACAAATGCAAAAACAACAGTTGATGGACAGAATGCAGAACATTGTCATACATTCACCCCAGTACAGAGATCTGGACCTAAATCCATTGTTTCTTTGCTCACCATGCCATTCCAGTTTGGACCCAGCCATATTCAAATCAGTCTTGATGCTGCGCCCAATGGGAACAGTCCAGCCAGAACTGCTAAGCCAGGTCCTCTCTGGACTGAAAACAAATCCTAGGACCGGTTTCGGGCTTTCAGCCCTCTTCAGCCAGGATAGCTTGATTCCAGTGGCATGGAGAGCACAGGACTCACGTCTGAGCATACCCGTCCCACTCGGGATGACAAATGCAAAAACAACAGGTGATGGACAGAATGCAGAACAATGTCATACATTCACCCCAGTACAGAGATCTGGGCCTAAATCCATCATTTTTTTGCTCACCATGCCATTCTGTGGGTTGCGCTCCACAAATTGAAGACCTCTGCCGGAGAGCTGTTTTCCTCTTTCTATGTGTGCTGCAAAATGCAGCACACACACTTAGAAGAAACAAGAAGAAATAAAGATATTTTTCCTTGTTGCGCCTCTGGTGGTGAGGCGTACAATTCTGGTGAATTCCCAGATCTACTCGTGTTGGTAAATCTGAAAATCTGTCAGAATCCATGGGTAGATACGTAGGAACACCAACACTCAACTCATGGCTCACCTCCCTGTCTCAGAGTAAGGCTTTACTCTAGATGTATCAAGCTGCACAGGGCCACGCGAGGTGGCCTCGATAAATCACATGTTGGTTTTCTGACGCCCATGCGTTCCTTGCGTGGTGCAAGGGTGACGCAAAACCTTCATAATTATGCCCCTTTGTGCTTTGAGCAGTCGCAAATGGCATGACTCACGGTTGAGGGGGTGGGGGAAGACGTGGGGAGGGGGTCACACGGGGAGAGGGGGGTTAATTTAAAATAACGTACCTTCGCCTCAGGTCCCTCGTTGCTTCTCCTCTTCTGCTCCTCCTCCGCTAAGCCAATTACAATGCTGCAATGGCAGTGTTGTGATTTGCTGGGACGCCGACTGCACAGTCGTCTGTGGGGAGGCCTTTTTCTCCATGTAGGCTGCATGCAGCCTACATGGTGAAAACAGGAGAGTGCAAACAGTCAGCGCCCACAACAGTGTGCAAGCCACTCCTCCCATGCCTGGAGCAGGACCGTAGTATAAAAACAATAATCTCATTCAAAAAAATGGTTGGTAACGATACAACCAGAATCACCTATGTGTAGGTGTATACTTTCCTTCCTTAGCGATCATCATTAGACTGATGGTGTCTAAAAAGGAATAATAAAAACTTATATCTCAGTACAGTAAGTCCCCAAACAATACAGGAATACGTCCCCAAACAATACAGGGGACTTACTGTACTGAGATATACGTTTTTGTTATTCCTTTTTAGACACCATCAGTCTTATGATAATCACTAAGGAAGGAAAGTATACACCTACACATAGATGATTCTGTTTGTATCGTTACCAACCATTTTTTTGAATGAGATTATTGTTTTTATACTAATTATTTGCTTTTCACACATTGCAGTAGCAAACATTGGGTGGGTCCTGACGAAGGCACTGGCAGAAGGATGTCTATATGTGTTGAAACATGTTGACTACTTGAATACTTTAGACAGTTATTTGTTAACACTGTCTTTTTTTGCACTGTTTTTAGCTTGAGTTGTGGGAGACATCAATAAAGTTATGGTCTGTCACAACTCAATTTTAACTTCACTTTTCACCCACGCACTGCACTTAGTTCCCATAAAATCAACCGCTCGCATCTGGTAATAGCTCATACAACTTTAGTAAAACATCCTCGGGCTCCCCATCACTATGATAAGGTTGTAGCCCTTAGAGTCACTGGTTGACTAAAAAAGAAGAGACCCAGATGATGAAGCATGTCACCAGGTTTGGTGAGTGCTGGGAATCCGTAAATTTATTTAAGATTTTTCCTTTTCCTTCACAAACGTGCATCTTGTTATTGTTTTTCCTGCAGAGTTTACAGGGTACAGAACACTCAGTATGTACCCATGAATACTCTAGGTATGTGACTATAGTATTTTGGGGCAAGGTATCCAGGTTGATCTTTAAATATTGCCTCTGACCCTATCTTAAAGGTTATGTGTTTTTTATCTGTGGCAAATGACCTCAACCACAACGGTTGGGGTCCAGGAACCCCTGTCTGCCCAATAGCTCCCCCTTGAACGGGGTCTTAGACATATATCACCTATACAGGCCAATATTGACAATTTATTGCACCATGATCAAACACTGAACGGTGGCCTGGAACACGTAGCCACAGGTGTTATTATAATTCAGTGCACTAGTATTCATTTTATTGAACCTTTGACCTGAAGGGTGCACATACATCTCTGCAACAGATACCCAGTCAACTAAATTATGATTTATATGTTTATTTAGCATTTAGGAGAAGTGTTTGCTGAAAAGATATTAAGGTCAAAGTCCCAAAAGCAACGCAGCTGCGGCTGTTAGAGTAGCTTGTGAATATTAACTTTCCTCGCTGGACTGCTTATGCTCTCATGCGGCATCACTTACAGGATCACTTTGCCTTAGGAATGAAATCGCTGAACAAATTTCTGAGAACAGCACATTCTCAGCATGTTCTGACTTGAGTTCCCAAAATACTTGATTCAGAGATCCCTGGGACTTCTGTTCCATATGTCCTCAGTGAGGGATCTCTTCTTTTTCAATCTGACTGGAGACAGATTTAACTATGTGCCTGATCTCATGTAGCTTGTGCAAAGAGGGACTTTGTGTTAGTCCCCTTCAGCCATTGGTCAGCCCTCTTAAGCCAATGGTTACTTTAGGACATCCCCCTTCAGCCATTGGTTTGTTTGGGTCAGCCCTCTTAAACTAACCGTTACTTTGGGACAGCCCCTTTCAGTCATTGGTTTGTTTGGGTCAGCCCTCTTAAGCCAATGGTTACTTTGGGACAGCCCCCTTTAGTAAGTGGTTTGTTTGCGTCAACACTATTAAACCAATGGTTACTTTGGGACACCTCCCTTCAGCCATTGGTTTGTTTGGGTCAGCCCTCTTAAGGCAATGGTTACTTTGGGGTAGCCCCCTTCAGCCATTTGTTGTTTAATTTTCAGGTACCTCACTTTAAAGCTAAGGTCTTCCCATGTTCCACACTGTCCTTGTCAGTTGTTGTTACACTTAAAGGACAACATCATGCTGACAATAGGGCCGAAGCCCATGCCCTTCCTCCCTCGCAATCCTTAGATACAAACACCTAAGACTACTTGCTTATCATGTCTATGTTCCATCATCATATGTAAACACAAGGAGATGATGGACGAAGCGCTGAAACTTTTCAGACACTCACCCCCAGTCACAGATCTCGGTTGAATGCATCATCGGTCTTTAGCTCACTTTGCCTCCCAGTTCAGACACAGCTATATGCAAATCAGTCTTGAACCTGTGCCTCATGGGAACAGTCCTGCCCGAACTGCCATGCTATGTCTTCCCTGGACACCAAACAAGCATTCTGGGACTGGTTTCAGGCTATCAGCCCTCATCAGCCAGACTACCTTGAATCCAGTGGCACAGTGAGCAAGGGACCCACGTCCGGGCATACCCTGCCAACTTAGGGCGAACAAAGCAAACACAAGGAGATGATGAACGAAGCGCTGAAACTTTTCAGACACTCACCCCCAGTCATAGATCTGGGTTGAATCCATCATTGTTCTTTAGCTCACTTCATCACCTCAGTTCAGACACAGCTGTATGCAAATCAGTCTTGACCCTGTGCCTCATGGGAACAGTCCAGCCCGAACTGCCAAGCCACTGGAATCAAGCTATCCTGGCTGATGAGGGATGAAACCCAGAAACCGGCCCTAGGCTGCTTGTTTCTGGTCCTGGGAGGACCTGGCTTCGCAGTTCGGGCTGGACTGTTCCCATGAGGCACAGGGTCAAGACTGATTTGCATATGGCTAGGTCTAAACTGGGGTGGCATGGTGAGCAAAAGAATGATGGATTTAACCCAGATCTCTTGACTGGGGGTGAATGGTTTGATTTGTCCTGCATTCTGTCCATCAATTGTGTGTCTTTTCCATCATCATATGTGACATACCAAGTAACATGGATTCAAGGTGTGCACTACACATTCTTCATATGGGCTAATACTGGTATAGCCATGCTATTTCCACCTGCTTAAGCACCCCAGGAAGTTCTCACTACAAAACCCACACTTCACTAACTTGTTGAGACCCTTATTTCCTGATAGTTAAGTCCAAGCCTCCCACATTTGGAACTTCCGTCATCAACAATTCCACTGCTCACTGGTCTCAAAGATCTACCCTCAGTGCTTAAAGAGAGGTCTGGGATTACTGGGTCCAAGACTGAGATCAGTGAGTGAGTCAAAGTAGAAAGCAAGCTATCCCTTTCAAGAGGAAAGGGATGCTGCACCTCTAGGGCAGGATAAGACAGCAGTCTTAGAGCTCTACATAGTTGTGGCACCAAAGTACTACAAAAACCCATATAAACGTCTTTTATCCAGGTATGGGAAGCACTCATGAAGAGATAATGCTACTCAGGAGCACAGAAAATCCGTGCAAGGTTTCTGCAAGGGGTTTTGTGCTGACGTGTTGTTTTATGTTGACATTTCAAAGCCCATTTTCTATACTTGTTGGGCGAAAATTGATAGGCCTGAAAGACAGACCGGCATCCAAGAAAACCAGGGCACCGTGCCACCCCCAAGTTCTAATGCCCCAACAGAGATAGGATTCCTGGATGTATTGAGGTGCCATTGACATGCCCCTAACAGAGGTGTTGTTATAAAATGCCTGATGGGAAGGATGTTTAAAAGGATTTAGGGGCGTACACTGTACATTCAACATTGTTAGATAGTTAAAGCGTGCCAAGAATTAATCGGAGCTCATGGATTCTGCAAGACATTTTGGGGAGTTGACTGAGAATGGTACATTTTAAAAGAGGCGGGAACACATAACATTACTCAAAACTTTAAAAAAAATAGAATTTATGGTCCATGTTAGAAGGAAGATTGGGGTTATCCACTCTGTACCAGCAACTAGATATTTCAGTTTCAGTATGAGGACATATTACCAGGCAAGTTTCCACAGTGCTCCTGTAAAGCAGGTTTTACAGTTACCATTTAAGCACACACTGCCATGCCAGTACATATATATATTCTGTTAATGTATTTATTACCAAGGCAGTAAAATAGTTTAGTGAGTTAAGTTCCCACTCCCAGATTTGCTGACCCCAGGCTAGAATTCCAGCAAATATAGCAAATATAGCTCAGCTGCTCACCCTGTGAGGTCAAAACAATAAGTAGCATTTATCTGGATAATAGAGGCTCCTCCTAGTGCTTAAAATCGATTCAGCTTGTGCTATGTTATGTTATGTTGAATTTATAGAGCGCACAGCTACTTAAAGTGTCCCGGCGCTAGCTCCTGAAGAAAGAAGTGTCCGATTGTCTGATTAAAACAGCAAAGTCTTGAGATTCTTTTTGAAGATCAATGGGCTAAGGGCAGCAAATTCCAGGCCAGGCCAGCCCTGCGCACAAAGGAGTTGCCACCGAGACGCTGACGCCTAAACTTAGGGGTCTGCATCAGCCATTGGGTGGAAGACCGAAGCACTCGCCCTGGCACATAGAAGGCAAATCTCTTTTGTAGGTATAAGGGGCCGTATAGGGCCCGATGAGCAATAGTCAGCATTTTGAATCTCAGGTGTGATTCAACTGGCAGCCAATGCAGGGCACCCAGATGTGACCGTACACTGTCTCTGGGAGATAGACCCATAAGAAGTCTGACCGCAGGGTTCTGCAGCACCTGCAGTTTTTTGACCAGGGACTCCAAGCAGCCGACCAGGAGGGCATTGGCGTAGGCCAAGCGGGACAAGATTATCGCACAAACCACTGTTTCTCTGGAAGAACTCGGCAAGAGGGGAAGAAACTTCCTCAAGCTCTTAAGAATGCCGAAACAAGTGCCGGCCAATTTCTTCACATGCGTCACAAAGTTCAGGTTTTGATCGAACCAGACGCTGAGATTTTTCACTGCACCAGTTCTTTCGGAGGGCCGAGGAAAACCCGGAGGCCAAAGCCTCTCTCTGAAATCCGAAGGAAAGGAGCCAAACAACAGCACCTCAGACTTCCCTTCATTACATTTCAGTTGAGCATTGGCCAGCCAGTGAAAACGGAGGATAAGCAGTGTTGGGCCATCCCAACCCACCTTGTGCCAGGTAAACAACAACTGGGTATCATCGGCGTAAGCCATAACCTTAGCCCCCAGTGACTCCGCAAGATACGCCAGAGGAGTCACATAGATGTTAAAAAAGAGTGGGCTAAGTGATGAACCCTGTGGAATTCCCGTGGACACCGGCAGGGACGCAGAGGCACTTGGGGGAAGCCAGACTTGCTGCTGCCGGCCCTCAAGGAAGGAACTAATCCAGCGCAGACACGTGCCCGCAATGCCTATATCAGAGAGGCGATTGAGGAGCAAGGCATGAGGGACGGTGTTGAATGCCGCCAAGAGATCAAGCATAACCAATGCTGCTCTCCCGCCGGCATCCAGACACTCCCGGATTGCCTCTGCGACCTCCAACAAGGCGGATTCCGTGCTGTGAGCAGCACGGAAACCTGACTGTGCCGGATGAAGCCCTTTAGACTCCTCCACGAACTTGGCGAGTTGGAAGGTGACGGCCTTCTCACAAACTTTCGCCAAACTTGGTAGCAGCGAGATAGGACGGTGGTTCTCAGGCACTGAAGGGTCTAATGACGGCTTCTTGAGCAGCGACAGAATCAAGGCATGTTTCCAAGCTGTAGGCATAGAGGCAGTAAAGAGTGATTTATTGATCATGAAGTTCACCTCTGTATTTACGATGTCAGCCAGGTCGGACAGAAGCCTAGCAGCACAGGGATCGTTGGGTGAGCCGGACTTAAGGGCCTTCAAGATTTTTAGGGAGCTGGCAGGATCGACTTGCCCAAAATCCGAAAAGATGGTGAGTGGCTCAATCCTACTGATAGGGCGGGCTAACATCACCCTGTGGATCCCTGGGGAAATGGATAGCGAGGCTTGGATACTGGTTATTTTATCCTTGAAAAATGCCGCCAAGGATTTAGCAGATGGGGCCAAGAAGCTTTGAACGATGGAAAAAATCTCTTTAGAGTTGTTTTTGACTCGCTCAATGCGAGAGGCATAGTGGTGTCCCTTGGCCTCTCCAATAGCTGAATAGTAGAGCCTTTGTTTTGCTCTAAGAGCGTTCTTGTCAACAGGACGGTAGCCCCGGACACGCCAGGCTCTCTCGGCAATTTTGCACTCATGTTTCAAGGTCCTCAGCTTAGGAGAGAACCAAGGTTTGGAGGGGGACTCTCTCCTCAGCGTAGACTGACATGGGGCAGACAGAGACACAACCGAACCAGTGATCCAATCAGCGAACTGGGCTACGTTGTTCTCTAAGTCCCCTAAAAGGGAGGGACGAGAGGCATGCAAAGAGACCCTGAGAGCCCCTAGGTCAGGTCTCCTAAAGGCCGGGGCTGATGGCAGCGAGCAGGGCGAGGGGAGTTCAGCAAAACCCAAGAGAAAAAAAATGGTGAAATGGTTGGACCAGGCGACCGGTCTCGGTCTCTTCACCAAGAGCGGGAAATTGGCCCCTATAATATCTAAGGTGTGCCCTCCAAGATGGGTAGGAAACAAGACTCTTTGAGAGAGGTTCGCCAGGTGGAAGGCATCCAACAGGGCAGAGGAATCCGATGCCTCAGCGTGGTCAAGATGGATATTGACATTCCCAAGAAATATGAACCTGGAGAAGCGCAAAGCGCGCTCGGCCAGTACATCCCCACAAGAGTCCAAAAAGCTCTTGGACGGTCCGGGCGGTCGGTAAACCAGGGAGCCACCAAGCGTAAAGTGGGCGGAAAATTGTACGCTGAAGTTAAGAGCCTCACAATCCCCAGGAGGGAGGAGGACTCACTGTGCAAGGCCCAGCTGTCCCTAAGCCAAATGGCGAGGCCACCGCCTCTGCCCATCTGGCGATCAAGCCGATGGACTTTGAAACCAGCAGGAGTGGCCAGGGCAACTATCGGATTGGAGTAGCCATCCAACCATGTCTCTGTAACGAACAACATGTCTAGATCATTATCTATAATAAGGTCGGCAACATCAACACAATCCCTCCTCACTGATCTAGCATTGATAAGGCAGGTGCTGATGGTCCCCTCCATTGGAGTATTCACAGGTATGGCCGTTGTCCGAGGTTCAGACGCAAATCTGAAGCCACACACAGGCAAAGTCACTAGAAGGTCCGATGGACCAAACTCTATGGGAAAAACAAGCCGGCGGTTTAAGGGATTTCAACTCCTCACTAGTGAAATGGATAAGGCTGTTGCCGTAACTGCACGTATCATGCCGGGCAGAGTGACTCGCCCTGAGCGCTGACTTAGCACGGACGGGCGCAGACGGGCTTGCCTTAGGCGCACCCGCTGCGCTTCCGGGCTGGGATCGACTTAAGGGGTGTGGCTTAAGCTGGCGGGCAGCGTGAGACAACCAGAACGCTGACCGCTCGTGACGCGGGTCTCGTCCAAGATGGCCCCTGTCACAGGGAATAGCCCCAGGAGAGCCGCCCCGGAGAGGTACACTCAAAGAAGTATCGTTTTAAAAAAAATTAGAGCAAGGTAACATGAAACGTCAAAATAGTAGCAAAGCAATGGCCAACTAAAATACAAACGAAATGCAGGCTGTGTAGGTCCCCAAGAACCCCCTATCCTCCCCCCAAATTCCCTCTAAAAGAAAGTCACAGCAATGCAGAATTTTTAAAACAATGAGGCGAGCAAGCAAGCTTCAAGAAGCGCCGCTCTGCTGAATGGGCCTGGCTAAATAACCTTGCCTTGCCTGAAGCCGGCGGGCAGCGTGAGACAACTAGAACGCTGACCGCTCGTGACGCGGGTCTAGTCCAAGATGGCCACTGTCACAGGGAATAGCCACGGGAGAGCCGCCCCGGAGAGGTACACTCAAAGAAGTATCGTTTAAAAAAAAAATTAGAGCAATATAAGCAGCCTCTATTGTTCGCTGCCTCTCCTGGGTGCTGCTGACTGGGATTCTAGCGGGTTAATTCACTATTTCACATAAAGAATTATTGGAGTGTGGATATTTGAATCTCAATCTCTTTGTAAAATCATCAAACTTAATCGCCCACTAGTCGTATGGACTTTTAGTTGTCGACTTGAAGCGTTGAGACGGAGCTAACATCGGAAATACGTTTCAAATACTGTGAAACCGATGTGACTTCACAATAATAATCCACATTTTGTAAAGCGCACAATCACCCGTAAGGGTCTCTAGGCGCTGGGGGCCGTCAGGAAGATTAAGCAAGCTATTGCCCAGAGTCACATGGTGCTGGGCTAATCTGCTGCCGGTGCTGGGTATTGAACCATGATCCCCAGATTCCAGAGTCAGTCACCCTAGCCGCGGCGCCACACCTCTCCATGTCAGATGATGGCATTGAACCATAAAGGTTTATTATCCAAGTATTAGTCATATCACAATCAATGAAATTTGAATTGATTAAGAAAATATATGAATACAGCAAGGATATTAGGATGAACAAGTCCTCTAAATTTAAGTATTCTGAAATACAAAATGGTAACAATCAATACGAAAAGAATGCAAAATATACAAATTAGGTGTTCCATAAAGAAACTCACACTATCAAAATTAAGAGATGAAAGAAGACTGGGGATTCCTAAAGAGGAAGGGAAAGAAGGCGTCAGCATTCTGTGATCCTTAGTAGAAGTTCACGGTAAACGAAAGAGTGTCTAGCATGTAGCTTTCCACTCAGGGAAGAACCCAACACAGAGTTCTGCTCTCTTCTAAGTCTGGGCATGACCTGCTGTAACTACCTATGGAACATGAATTAAAAGCACAATAGAAGGTTCCAGAACATCCATATATCACTCCCACGGTCTGCAGCCAGTCCCATGGTGGCATTTGCTAGGAGCTGGTAAACACCCTAAATTCCCATCCTCACAGAATTAGGCACACATCTGATTGGCCTTGAGAATTGCATCTTCCTAGTACAGGAGGCTTCTTTCACCATCTTTCCTCCATCTCTGCTGCCAACTTTCCATTCTCAGGCCATGCTATCAGTATAATACATAGCATAAACATTTTCACAGCATACTGGCAACTTTAAAGTGTGAAATGCTCAACTAAGGCTTAACGTCAAGTTAAATACAGTATTATTAATCATTAGCAATTGAGCAAACATCATTAAAGTGTAAATATATTCAGTAATTGTGGCTACATTAATTATTCTTCAATTCAGTACAAATGCATATGATTTCTTAATGTGCTCAAAAGTGGTAGCCTGCTACAATTATATTAAGGGGAAACACACAGGTTAATGAAGTTAGACTGACATGAAATATATACAGGTTACTTCTTTTTCCTATTTATCTTTACTCAGATCTCTTCCCATTTCTTTTCTCTCCCCAATCACCCTTCTTCTATCGTCTAACTTGTAAATACATTTCTTTTCAATTGCAGTCATGGAACAGGTCAAATTCTGTCTATGGGCATAAGCAGTGGCAAGCTGAAATACAGGCGAAAGAAACTCTGTCAGTGGCATAGCTGGGGTGTGGGTGTGGGTGAGGCGGCCTGCCCCGTGCAGCATACTTTTTGGGGGAGGCAGAGGTGAGCAAGTCATGTCTGTCGACTACCGCCATCCCCCCGCCCCCAAGAACAAGTCGTCCATCGGCCACCCTCCCCTCCTGGAACAAGTCGTCCGTTGGCTGCCACACCTGCTCTTAATTGCATCAAGCGGCAAACATAGCGGCCGCCCCAGGTGGCAGTAGGTGTAGCTACCCCACTGAACTCCAAACTGTTTCAATCTCACTGGCATTAGGGTCTGAATTCAAGTGTTTGTACATTGGAACTTCTGAAAAGACAAAATCATAATTCGAAAAGTAATACTCAAAGTAACCCTGTTGGTATAAAAGACCAAGCAAAATACTACAAGTAATACCATAGATAAGAGGAAAGTGGTAATATGCAATACCCTCAGCTACTAAAGCAGGCAGTGGGGTGCAAAAAAAGAAATTATTCTCCTCCATTGTGTCAATATATTCATAAAGCAACCTAAAACATGTGTTTGAAGAAAAACCTCCATTTGTAGTATCCTTACATAACTGCTTAAAATGAAAAATGTGAAACGTGTCTACAGCACAAATAGATGTGGTAGGTTGGGGGGTGGACCTAAGAGGATCTGTAGGAGTTGGGAAAGGTAATCCTATAAGCAAAGCAGCTAACACTATGATAGTAATGATTAATACTCCAGCTACTATCAGTCTACGCCTACCAGGATTTCATGGCTTCACTACTATCAGACCGTTAAGAGAAGAAATTGCAGCAAGCAGACTTATTTTCTGGAACATTTCTACTTGTGCAAAACTGATTTTGGTGATGTACAATGTTGGTTTCATATACAGCAAGCTTCTTGAGCCATCCCTAGCCCTACTCCGTCTTCTTCTAGAATGACAACCCTACTCTTCTTCTGCAGCCTTGGCTCTAGGGAATCTTCCTAATTCAGCAAATCAAAGTTCATTGAAATGCAAAGTTAATTGAAAATGTCTAAGTTCAGTTCAGGAAGAGTTTAACAGAAACACAGTTCGTTGTTCAGTTCATTAGTCATTAAATCAGTTCATGAAGCAAAACTCCGCAGTGAGACTCGGGTTCA